>NC_134490.1:104932491-105287491 GCF_040206685.1 Ascaphus truei
TCCGAGGGTGAGGATGCATCGGCCTCCGGAGAACACTGAAACGGCTCAAGGGCTGTGTATCAGCTAACGGGGCCTTCTGGGAATATAAATGATTGGTCATATGGAATGTGAGGTTCTAAGTGTGGGATTGGTTTTCATGCCCTAGAAGGAGAACGCATTTATTACTATTATAGCCAAATTGTGTTACGCTCTACCCCAGGGATGTCTGTTTGAGCTTGCCAAGTAGCCCAGACTTTTAGATAATTGTCACCAGTATCGTTAACTAAGCTCGTTAACTTTCCATCTGGCAGATAAACCAAATATGATTCTGAATCTTTGGGATAATTGGAATATCGGTGCGTTTCCATAATGCTGCGATCTCGCAAGCGTAGCTAAATCAAAATGTGCAATTAGTTTATTGTGTGATTGTGATAGGCCCTTTAGGGGTCTGTTCATAAGAAACAGCCAAGGGTCTGGGGGAATAGTGAGATCAAATATTATGAGGATCCAATTTCTGATCTTTTCCCACACCGGGAATATCTGCGGGCAAGACCACAGCATATGTAGCAGGTCAGCTGTTCCTCCACATTGTTTAGGGCACAGTGGGGAGGACCCTGGTACAAACTTAGATAATTTGAGTGGGGTGAGGTACCATCTCATAAGAACTTTATATGCGTTCTCCTTCAGTGTGGTGCATATCGAGCTTTTTGCGGCTCCCAAGAATATAGTGTTCCACTCTGTGTCATCCAAGGTCTCCCCTAGGTCTCTTTCCCATTGAATACGGAATGATGGTATTTGTTGCTTTGAAACTGCAGACTTGACTACCTCTCCATATATCGTAGATATGAGTCCCTTAGTGTCGGTTTCTGCCCGACAGAGCTTTTCAAAGTTCGTCAATGAGGGGTATGGGGCGAATTTATTATAGAATGATCTGAGCTGGAGGTATTTATAGAATTCAGCGTGGGGAATGTCTTTTTCAAGTCTGAGATGGTCAAATGATTTAATTTTTAGATTATAGCCCTCCAGATCTTTGAGTCTATTATATCCTTTTTGTTTCCAAATTGAGTGATTGTGACCAATAAGACCCGGTGCAAAGCTAGGATTATTCCAAATGGGTGACATCAGAGAACTTGCTGAGGTGAGTGAGTTTTTTAATCTTGATACTTCCCAGACAGAAATGGAATTAGCCATTGAGGTAAGCGGTAATATAGTGTTTTTCCTTGATGTTTTAGGTAGACAAATCAGGTTATTAAGCTCTAACGGGGAGCAAGCCGCATTTTCGAGCTCCACCCATCTTTTTAATTTGGGGTCAGAATGCCATTGTATGATCTGACTTAATAGAGCTGCTTTAAAATATGACAACAGGCAGGGTACCGCTAGGCCACCAGCTAAGGTAGGTCTCTTCATATTCAATTTATTTACTCTCGTTTTTTACCTCCCCAGATAAAGTTAGATATTCCAGACTGAAGTGAGAGTATGTCCTTCAGTTTGAGTGGCACAGGTAATGTCTGGAAGAGGTATAGGATACGGGGAAGTAGGTTCATCTTAACGCTATGTATCCTTCCAATCCAAGAAATCTTCTTGGAAGACCATCTGATTAGGTCTTGTTTTAGAGTCCAAATTAGTTTGGGATAGTTTGCTTTATAGATGCTTTTTGCATCTTTGGTGATATGGATCCCCAAATATTTTATTGAATTCTTTTGCCAGTTAAAATTGAAATTCAGTTTCAGTAGTTTCTCTGTATGTCTAGGGAGGTTGAAATTCAGAGCTTCAGATTTGGATTGGTTAATCTTGAACCCAGAGACCTTGGAAAATGTATCTAGTAGGTCGTACAGGTTAGGTAATGAAATAAGGGGTTTTGAGATGATTAATAGGATATCAGCGTACAGGGCCGCTTTATGCGATTGGGAATAAGCGTTTAACCCTGAGATATCCGGACTATCTCGGATTCATGCCACGAGGGGTTCTATACATAGGGCAAACAGGAGGGGAGATAAAGGGCATCCCTGTCTTGTGACACTTTGGATTTGAAATGGGACCGAGGGGAAGCCCTGATGTATGACCCTGGCGGTTGGGCCTGAGTATAGCGACATAATCGCTCTACTCACCCGATTTCCGAAGCCAAATGCCGCGAGCGTCTCTTTTAAGTATGGCCAGTCTATCCGATCAAAAGCTTTTTCTGCATCCAGACTTAATAACATACTTTGTGTGTTATTTTTGTTAGCCAATTCCAACAGATCAATAAATCGTCGGGTGTTATCCGCTGCCTGCCTCCCCATAACAAAACCGACTTGATCTGGATGTATAAGTTTGGGTAGGATGAGACTTAATCTGTTGGCCAATAATTTAGCAAATATTTTTATATCGGTATTAATTAGAAATATTGGCCTATAGCTTTTACAATTTAGCGGATCCTTGCCAGGTTTATCTATAAGTGATATAGACGCCCGTAGCATATCTTCAGGAATAGGGGCTCCTGCTAAGATAGCATTAAACATTTGGAGCAGCCTCGGCGCAAGTGACTCTGAGAACTTCTTATAGTAAAGCCCTGAAAAGCCATCAGGGCCTGGTGCCTTTGATGGCTTAAGCTCCTTGATAGCTTGCGACACTTCTTCTAATGTGAAGTCAGCGCCCATGGCTTCTCTGTCTAGCTCTGTCAATCTCTCCAGTTTTGAGCTGGCTAAGAAATTTCCCAGTGCTCTGCTCGTGTTGTTATTATGTGCCACTTTTTTTCCATCGTATAGGGAACCATAGAATGAACCGAATTCTTCTACTATTTTTTTAGGGTTGGCTGTGAGTGTACCCGATTTTAAGCGTATAGCTTGGATATTAAACTTAGATTGCCTATCCTTTAGTGCTCGAGCTAGCATCGTATCCGGCCTGTTTGCTTTTTCGTAAAACTGCCTCTTAGACCAACATAAGGAGTTATCTGCCCGGGAAGTCAATAACATATTTAATTAAATTTTTGTGTCTTTCAGATCCTGTGTCGTGATCGGGTCCGGGTTGCTCTTGTGATTTGATAACAGGGAATGTAATTTGGATTGGAGCGTCCGAATTTTGGAGTCTCTTATTCTTTTTCTCCTGGCCGTAGTATTGATTAGTATGCCCCTTAAAGTTGCTTTTTGAGCCTCCCATAATACTGTATGGGATTCCACAGAGCCTGTGTTTATCTCAAAGAATTGAGCTATTTCTTGACCAATTGTATCTCATATTTCGGGTATTTTGAGGATAGATTCATTAAGTTTCCAGTTTGCACCTGGTCGATTGGCCTGAATATTGTTGCACCTGAGCTCAATTGGTGCATGGTCAGACCATGAAATATCATGGATCATTGTATGAGTGACTGTAGGAACCAAGTGGCACGAAACAAAGAGATGATCGATTCTGCTGTATGATGTGTGTGGGTGGGAGTAGAAAGTATAGTCCCTAGATGTTGGGTGGAGTTCCCTCCATATATCTACTAGTTGATTGTCTTTCAAGGCACTGCGTAGGGCGTCCTGTGCTTTTTTATTATCCGAGTCGCCTCCCCCTGATCTGTCTAGGGAAGATTGCATTGTAATATTGAAATCTCCAGCTATTATGATATAACCTTTGGCTACTGAGTTTAACAAGCGGAAGAATATGTCGAAGAAAGATGCCTCTTGAACACAGGATGCATATATAGAGGCTAATGTGATGGGCTGCTCATGGATTGTTCCAGTTATGATGATAAAGCGACCTTCCGCGTCCTTTTTGATTGTCTGGGCCACAAAAGGGATGGTGTTATGAAATAAAATGGCTACTCCTCTCTTTTTGACTGATGCTGAAGCCGTGTAAAATTGGGAAAAGCCCTTGTCTAGAAACCCGGGAGAGTTATTCTTACTGAAGTGTGTCTCCTGCAAGGACAACACCTCCGCCTTTTTTCTCTTGTAGTCCGTAAAAGCAAGCTTTCTTTTGATCGGGCTATTAAAGCCCTTCACATTATGTGAGATTAATGTTAACACCATATTGTATGGTACAAGAGATGATGTGTGCGGTGATCTGTGTACTTACACTTGGTGCTATTCCTGTGGTTTCTTCCGAATGTGTCCGTACCTGCCATGTCATCACGATGTACTCGCCGGGGACCGTGCATCCTAGGGAGGTGAGGGTGAAGGAGAGGGCGGGGATAGGTAGACAATACAAGGGAAGCAACGAGGGGGCTAGAACGGAGATAGGAGAGAATGAAAAAGATGAAAAATAAATAAATAAAAAGGGAGGAACAAAATACAAGAACACATCTCGGGGGCCCCCGAGAGTAGCTCTTGTGCCCAGAGGGTGGGTCGTCTGGCTCCACCATAAGGATGGGCCAATCTCCCAAAATGGAGGTCGACCACCCTGGGTCTTGAAAACGGACACTCAAATCTGGGGACCGAAAAGGGGAACACATGCGCGAAGGAGAGTAGCTCCCCCGGCACCTTTTAATATATTGTAAAACTTGTCAACTGTGACTAAATATATGTCAATGACATTAATATAATAACATTCAATTTCCTTTGCTATTGAGTCATGATGGTAACAATAGTAGTGACAACAACCACAATAGTAATGCGACAGGTATCAGGAATAGTAGGGTAAACTGGGATGGTATATTGTGTATATAATATGTGTAAACCGGTAAAACATATAGCGCATATAATATGTATATCATATGTCCATCATATAGCTTGTCTTGCACTCCCTTGATATTTCATGTTGATCCTTCTAATTAGGGGATAGAATAAGATGTTACTGCTAGATATATTGCATGTTCAGCTCATATGTCTAGATTATCATGTAATCCTAACTTAACTACCTACTCTAATAATTATGTAACTAATACAATAAGTATATAACTATATGACACTTGTATAGTATAGATCGTATACAGTATAATCAATATAACTTATATATAAACTAAGTATACGTAACGCACATAATAGAAATCTTATATACTGCTGCGGCAGCTTTAATTCTTAGTAATCGCTGGCATGTACCTGGCATGTTCCTGGAATGCCACTCTGTTCACCTGGAGCATGCCGGGCTCCTTTTGCCTTCCCAGCCAGGCGCATGCCCGGCTGACGCGCGGTTGATGTGTTAATTAATAATGGTTCAGGATTTACTAGGCTGCAATGCTTCGCGTGTCCGCCAGATGGCATAAATTCATAACTTGTAATGCTCCGAATCAGTAATGTGTCGGCTTGCAGGTGTTTCATTTAAAAAAGATACTGTACCACAGTATGCCATTGTAACTTGGCCTTGGCCTTGAGACTGAAGGAAGAGTTGCCAAAATGTATCAATTTAGGCTTTTCATATTAAAGAAAGACAAAGACCAGTTTCAGTTACAGTATTCTCCAGAGACCCGCCCGCCATGAGTGTTCAAGTGCAGCCTGCTTTCCAAAAACCTGACAGAAGTTACGCGTATTTGATATGGGCCGCGATTAATGCAACAGAGGATAAGATGGCAACAGTTGCTCAAATTTATCAGTATTTTATCGAAAAATATGACTTTTACAAATTTTCGCCAACTCCTCATACGTGGAAGCGTGCAATAAGGAAAAGGTTATGTAGTGACCCCTGTTTTCACCGTATTGAGCCCCAATTTGTTGGAGGGTATTGGTGTGTATCACCAGGTTTTTCCCGTATCTATGATCATGGAGGCGGCAAAAGGCAAAGGGTCGTGTTAAAACCAACTAAGAAGCGACAGTCGCTGCCAAGCAATGCACCAGCACCAGCACCGGCTTCCAATGACGGTCCCACTGTCAGTGACAACCCTGAGCCTGAGCCTGAGGCTGAGCTGGATTTGGCGTGCAGTTTTGATGAAGCTTGCATGTACCTAAGCGATTTCCAGCCTCACCTGCTGACTACAGATGGACTAGTCCCGCTGCCAACTATCGACGTGGATGATGAAGAAAGCTGGACTGGCAGTGGACCGGCGCCGGCGCAAGCTGAATGGGAAATTCAATGGTGAGTACTGTCTTGTTGCCGTATTATTTTGGTGGGGCTGGCTGGGTACTTCTTTAGGGGGCTGACCATTACTGTACATTAGAACTTTTCTTTTTTTTTCCTCAGAAAAGAAAACGGCTAATGGGGGGATTTCGATGGATAATATTGTACTGTATGCTGATTTTTTCCGGCCGTACAGTATACTGTGTAATAAACCCTGATTAAATAAAACTATGCATTTATTCTACATATTCAGTATCGTTTCATTATTTGTCTTCCACAGTATACTGTACAGTGGTATACAGTGCCTAACATCTATGGGCAAAAATAATTTTATTCCTAGGTGCCCTAGAACAGAAGTTCCCACGCCAATTGCCTGTGAACTTGACCATGGCCCTAAGTAGTTCCCACGCCAATTGCGCGAATATAATGTAAAATAATCCGTTCTGTGGGTCTGAGCGGGTTGTAATTTACCTGGTCCCCATGTGGGAGGACCCTTGCCATAGTGGCAAAATATCAGCTTTGCACGACCCACGGAACTGGAGATACCAGAAGACAGTTTAAAAGCACATTACCAAAGTGGCTTTTTTTCAGCCATGCAAGTCAATGGCAGAAACCTGAACTTTAACATCACCCTGACTCCGTTCTGTTGCCACGAGAGGGTCGCAATTTGCCATGCAATCCTGCCGCAACTAGGGCTACATGGTGACCGAATTTGAGCGCTCTAGCTCGAACAGAACCGGAGTTCTGGGTCCCAGGTTTCTGCTCATTGTGACTTAGCCGCTTCAAAGCTTTCTCCGCCATTTGCGCTCAATGGTAGGACCCTCCTCGCCGGCGTGACCCTTTCTCGTCGCCATTACTGCTGGGACCCTGTTGGGGTCAAGTGAGGGGGTTCCTAACATCTAGGGGCCAAATACATTTTATTTCTAGGTGCCCTAAAACAAACGTTCCCACGCCAATTGACCTAGTTCCCACGCCAATTGCCGTAGTTCCTACGCCAATTGCGCGACCAGCCAGTAAAAAAACAGTGCAGCAAGCCGCTACAGTACAGTACATTTGTTACACTGGCAAAGGAGCAAATGGAAACAATGTGAGGCAATTCAACATGGTCTTTTATTCGTGGAGTCAGTACAAAAACATTTATTTACAATATTGAAACATTTAAAGTGCACAAGGAAATATTTTTGGTGCATGGGGCAAAGGGAGTTAAAGTGACTTGCTTTTTTTAACCATCCATACACAATAATACATTATGCAGCCTTTATTACAGTACATTCTTCTGCCTGCCACAAAACATTTTTGGTGCGTGGGGCACAGGGAGTTAAAGTGACTTGCTTTTTTTAACCATCCATACATATTAATACATTCTGCAGCCTTTATTACAGTACATTCTTCTGCCTGCCACAAAACATTTTTGGTGCGTGGGGCACAGGGAGTTAAAGTGACTTGCTTTTTTTAACCATCCATACACAATAATACATTCTGCAGCCTTTATTACAGTACATTCTTCTGCCTGTCACAAAACATTTTTGGTGCGTGGGGCACAGGGAGTTAAAGTGACTTGCTTTTTATGTACTGTATTTGGGGGTTGTCTTTGGGGGTTTATTCATCCAATTATTATGATGAACTGCCTTTTGAAATTACACTGCTGTTAACTACAGTATTTCAGCCACACACCTCCACAGTTTTTAATCCCTCCCTAGCCAAGCGTTAATCGGCTGAGTCACCCTAGCTAGCCTACAGTACCATCCCCCTCTCTCCACACACTGGGTCGTTGATCTGCTGCATATAGGCATTGTGTTCTTAATCCGCCCATAGCCGAGCTACAGTACAAACACTCAGCACGCCTGCTTCTAATCACACCATCCCCCTCCCCCAACCCTTAGAGGCCTGTTCTTTGAATGGTACTGTAATGCTTTGAAAAGTCCCCCCTCGAATTTGAAATGTAAATCTTTGTCAGTCACTATGGTTTACAGTCACATGTTTCTAATAAAATACAGTACATTCTTTAATATCTTTAAAATAAAAATATATAAATCCTGTATACAGTATACTGTAAGTACATACTGTATAATGTAAAATAACCCATTCTGTGGGTCTGAGCGGGTTGAAATTTACCTGGTCCCCATGCGGGAGGACCCTTGCCATAGTGGCAAAATATCAGCTTTGCACGACCCCCGGAACCAGAGATACCAGAAGACAGTTTAAAAGCACATTACCAAAGTGTCTTTTTTTCTGCCATGCAAGTCAATGACAGAAACCTGAACTTTAACATCACCCTGACTCCGTTCTGTTGCCACGACAGGGTCGCAATTTGCCATGCAATCCTGCCGCAACTAGGGCTACATGGTGACCGAATTTGAGCGCTCTAGCTCGAACAGAACCGGAGTTCTGGGTCCCAGGTTTCTGCTCATTGTGACTTAGCCGCTTCAAAGCTTTCTCCGCCATTTGCGCTCAATGGTAGGACCCTCCTCGCCGGCGTGACCCTTTCTCACCGCCATTACTGCTGGGACCCTGTTGGGGTCAAGTGAGGGGGTTCCTAACATCTAGGGACCAAATACATTTTATTTCTAGGTGCCCTAAAACAGAAGTTCCCACGCCAATTGACCTAGTTCCCACGCCAATTGCCATAGTTCCTACGCCAATTGCGCGACCAGCCAATAAAAAAACAGTGCAGCAAGCCGCTACAGTACAGTACATTTGTTACACTGGCAAAGAAGCAAATGGAAACAATGTGAGGCAATTCAACATGGTCTTTTATTCGTGGAGTCAGTACAAAAACATTTATTTACAATATTGAAACATTTAAAGTGCACAAAGAAACATTTAAAGTGCACAGCAATTCAAAACATCAACAAAACAAAACATTTTTGGTGCATGGGGCAAAGGGAGTTAAAGTGACATTTTAAGTAACATCTCCTTTATTAAAGAAACCCAGTACTGTATACAGTACAGTGGGATGGTGCCCAACACTGTCAGTCAGACCTGCACCAGTTCAGTCCTAGAGGGCAGCAAACAGGGCAGGTTTTCAGGGCAAAACATGGAGAGTACAATACAGTTCAGCACAACAGTATGGTCTCACTGACAGTCCTCCACATTGTCCATCCATGGCCGATTCCTTGCATGGCGCAAAATGCCATTAATGCAGTCTCTAACGCCTTTCATTACAGGATCTGTAACTGTATAAAAGCGCCGCAATTCTTCCACAATGTTTTTCCTTAAATTGTCAGGAAGGGCCTTTTTAGGCGATTCCCATCGTAGTTCACTTTGAACACCCACTCGCAGTACAACGTGTAGGGAACCTGGTGCTTAAAAATGATCAAGGCACACTTGTGGGGTACACCAGCACTCATCACCCTATACTTCTCACTAAGCGCTGCTGGCAGATCGCGCAGGGTGATGTCGGGCACTGTTTCTATGCGAGCGGGTGTAGGTCTTTTGGGAACGGGTGTGCTTGAGGCGACGGGCGATGGTAGGATGTCTGGGAGGAAGCTTTCCTCCGGTCGTGGTCGCCGTGTTGTCTCCTGGTGTGGTCTTAATGGGGTTGTCATGTCCTCCTCAACGGCATACATGTACACTACATCTTGTGGTGGAGGGGGGGCGCTTGGTGATGGAAGGGGGTCGATGCTCCCATTCATCACATCCATGTCACCCTCCTGCTCCGGCGTCGGGGAAACAGGGGCATTAGCACCGAGCAAATAATGTATGCCCGCAATGTCAGCCTCTATCTTCTCCATCCGTTGATCCATCCGTTGCTCCATTTGTAGCATCCGTTGATCCATCCCTTGCTCCATTTGTAGCATCCGTTGATCCATATGTAGCATCCGTTGCTCCACATTTAACATGGTCTCCAGAAGCAGATCTATTTTTTGCCAGCACAATAGAATTCCCGGGGAGATCCACACTTATCTCATTCAGCATTCGGTCCAACGAGCTGCTTCTTGTGCATGGCGTCTGGACATCTGGGGGGATGGGTGCAACGGAGGATGAGATGGGGGTTCGATGGAGAGAAGCGGCATCGATGGAGAGTGGAGGAGGTGACCTGTGGATACTCGGTAGAGAAGCGGAAGCGTCGTCGAAGAAGGATGGAGAAGGTGACCTTTGGATTTCCGGGCGAGAAGCAGAGTCATCTAAGCGCAATCAATGGAGGAACAAAGTTCATCAATAGTGCTCAAAATGACTATAGAGGAATGGTTATGATAATGTCCATATAAACTTTCTTGATTGATGATGGAGTAATGCAGGCGTCTAATATAAATGTGAGTGATGAGTATATAGGTGAGCGTTGTGTATAGGACATATATATTGAAGTCCTAGGGGTGCTGTGAGTGGAGAATGATTAGCTCCACCACATTACTCCTAATGAGGACAATGTCACACACGCTTGCAACCACCTTGGTAATATACCTTCCAATATAGAAAAGGATAAAAAACTCACATGAGGAAAGCCTGTCTTCTTCTTGTTGATGGCGTGCATCCGTGATAACGATGGATAGATGAGTATACTGCAGGAAGCAGTGTGTCAGGGCACAGCCAAGGATGATCAGGATAACAGCTTATGGTAAAAGGTAATCTTTATTCGAACATCATGGTGCAGACAAAAAAATGGAGGGTAGCTCTTACGCGTTTCACGCCTAAATGGCGCTTCGTCAGAGAGTAAAAATGTTATGCTGGGACCCCCTTAATATAGTGCTTCTGATTACGGTTCAAATTATTCCCAGCCGCGGCTCCGTTGGCCGGAAGTGACGAAACCGGAAATTGAAAACCGGAAGTGACGCGACGGACTCCATGCAGTGGATGATTGTTTACAAGCTAAACTTGTAGTCATGGAGACCGCAGCGTCATCCCTCGGTGTCAATGAGGGAAAATATTACTCACAGGCTGGACCCAGCATTATCACCCCACCATGCAGAGAAAAAGAAAAATACATCAACGGTGGTGGTTTTAAAAACAATAGCTAAAGCATATCAACTATGCATGAACTGAAGGACTCTGTAGTTGACAAATAAAATGTTGCCCATAATATATGATTGCATTGATGTTATTAGAGCTTTTTTAGAGCTTTTAGAGCTTTTTGGAATTATTGCAGATCTATGAAGAAGTAATGTATTAATGACAAATCTATGATCTCTAGTTGTTTTTTTGTGTGCAATCTTGCAATCGTATATAATGGGTTCATATGTTGGTGAAATAAATGCCAAGTTTTGCATGAAAAAGTACATTTGCAACAGTTATACATATCTAATTAATATTTTTACAGATATTAGAAAACAACTTAATGGCAATATTGAATCAATGGATTCTTCATGTTTTTACATAATATTATAGTTGCTTTCAATAATGATTCAAGAGCATAAACACAATATATATGAGAAGCACACATAGGAGTCAATGTACAGTTGATTAAAATCTGATGGTATATTACAAATACACATATTAGTTTCTATATATACACAACGGAATGATATAGATTGAATTGTTGACAGAAAAAATAACAGAGAAATATATTTCACAAAAATGTTTTAGCTCCCAGTCCGTGTTTATACCCCCGGGTGCCAGGGACCCGAGGGTATAAATCCAGAACATTTCTCTCTGGTTCAGTATGTTCTCTCTATTACCTCCTCTTCTATGTTTTGGGATATGCTCTAGAGCACTAAATGTGAAAGTATCAATGGAGCCTCTTGGACAATTTATGAAGTGTTTAGACACTGGTAAGTTAGGGTCTTTCTTTTTTATAGATCGTAAGTGCTCTGAGATTCTTACTTTTAAAGGTCTAATTGTCCTCCCAATATAGGTACTGCCACAGGCACAATTGAGTTTATATACAACGTAATTAGTAGAACATGTCATAAAATGTTTTAACTTATATTTTTGATTAGTATGTTTACTAGTAACTGAGGATAATGGTGTTGCATATTTACAGTATGTGCATTTGCCACATTTGTGAAAACCTTTTGGGAGACTATCTTGAGATGTGTTTTGTCCTGCAGAAAATAAACTTGGAGATAAATGATATCCTATGGTTTTTGCCTTTTTGTATACAAATTTCGGTAGGTTGTTTGTGACTGATTTTAGTCCTCTATCTAACTGCAGAACCCTCCAATGTTTTTCTATAATGTTTTTTATTTTTATGGCTTGATTGCTAAAGGTGGTGATAAAGAGCGGGGTTTCAGATTCAGATTCTGCGATCATAGTATTCGTGGTATTTTTCTTCCGTTTTGGATTCTTTAGAAGATCCAAGCGATTTGATTGTAATGCATGTATGAAGGCAGAGTGGATATCTTGTGCCAGATACCCTCTGTTTCTGAACCTCTCACTCAATATCTCCGTCTGTTGTATGAAGGCTTCTTCAGTAGAACAAAGTCTTCTCAGTCGGAGATATTGGCCTTTGGGTATGCCTCTTAGCATTTAACGAATTTATTTCGTAAAACCAATGCCCGCAACTCTCTTCTAAGAGCAAATAGTAGTCATCCAAGACCCCTGCTAAGAGGCATACCCAAAGGCCAATATCTCCGACTGAGAAGACTTTGTTCTACTGAAGAAGCCTTCATACAACAGTCGGAGATATATGATCGCAGAATCTGAATCTGAAAGCCCGCTCTTTATCACCACCTTTGCACATACTGTAAATATGCAACACCATTATCCTCAGTTACTAGTAAACATACTAATCAAAAATATAAGTTAAAACATTTTATGACATGTTCTACTAATTATGTTGTATATAAACTCAATTGTGCCTGTGGCAGTACCTATATTGGGAGGACAATTAGACCTTTAAAAGTAAGAATCTCAGAGCACTTACGATCTATAAAAAAGAAAGACCCTAACTTACCAGTGTCTAAACACTTCATAAATTGTCCAAGAGGCTCCATTGATACTTTCACATTTAGTGCTCTAGAGCATATCCCAAAACATAGAAGAGGAGGTAATAGAGAGAACATACTGAACCAGAGAGAAATGTTCTGGATTTATACCCTCGGGTCCCTGGCACCCGGGGGTATAAACACGGACTGGGAGCTAAAACATTTTTGTGAAATATATTTCTCTGTTATTTTTTCTGTCAACAATTCAATCTATATCATTCCGTTGTGTATATATAGAAACTAATATGTGTATTTGTAATATACCATCAGATTTTAATCAACTGTACATTGACTCCTATGTGTGCTTCTCATATATATTGTGTTTATGCTCTTGAATCATTATTGAAAGCAACTATAATATTATGTAAAAACATGAAGAATCCATTGATTCAATATTGCCATTAAGTTGTTTTCTAATATCTGTAAAAATATTAATTAGATATGTATAACTGTTGCAAATGTACTTTTTCATGCAAAACTTGGCATTTATTTCACCAACATATGAACCCATTATATACGATTGCAAGATTGCACACAAAAAAACAACTAGAGATCATAGATTTGTCATTAATACATTACTTCTTCATAGATCTGCAATAATTCCAAAAAGCTCTATAAAGCTCTAAAAAAGCTCTAATAACATCAATGCAATCATATATTATGGGCAACATTTTATTTGTCAACTACAGAGTCCTTCAGTTCATGCATAGTTGATATGCTTTAGCTATTGTTTTTAAAACCACCACCGTTGATGTATTTTTCTTTTTCTCTGCATGGTGGGGTGATAATGCTGGGTCCAGCCTGTGAGTAATATTTTCCCTCATTGACACCGAGGGATGACGCTGCGGTCTCCATGACTACAAGTTTAGCTTGTAAACAATCATCCACTGCATGGAGTCCGTCGCGTCACTTCCGGTTTTCAATTTCCGGTTTCGTCACTTCCGGCCAACGGAGCCGCGGCTGTGAATAATTTGAACCGTAATCAGAAGCACTATATTAAGGGGGTCCCAGCATAACATTTTTACTTTCTGACGAAGTGCCATTTAGGCGTGAAACGCGTAAGAGCTACCCTCCATTTTTTTGTCTGCACCATGATGTTCGAATAAAGATTACCTTTTACCATAAGCTGTTATCCTGATCATCCTTGGCTGTGCCCTGACACACTGCTTCCTGCAGTATACTCATTCATCTAAGCGCAAAGGAGACAGTGACCCGTGGATTTCAGAGGCGGCAGCGTCGTCAGATGGAACCGGAGAAGATGGGGGTGGAGAAGACGGGATGAAGATTTCCGGGACAGCTACAGCAGAGTCGTCGAAGCATATGGGAGGAAGTGGTCTGCGGATTCGATGGGTTGGCTGCCATTCGTTTTGCGTAAAGAGCGTATTACCGTATATCTTCTTCACATAATGAGGCTTACGTCTAAGAAAACCCTTAGCCTTTGGGGTCAGCAGAAGGTTTTCTTTATTGGCCTTAGCCTGTTGCTTTGCCCTTGGCGTGGAAACGGCTCCTGCATTTCGCTTTTTCAGCATGACAGGCACGGCAGAGGTGAGAGGGTTCTTGTGTCCATAGAACCGGGGATGCTCCATGGAAGCAGGTGGCACAATGCAGTATCTGGAAAAGGGCAAGTTCAGATAAAGATCATCGAGTGGTGGGCTATGCAAAGTGTGTGACCTTTTATGCATGGCGGCCAGGTACAGGTGTTGAAAGTGGGCGTACTCTAATGTGAGTCATTACCGTATAAATACACCATCCATTTTGTGTATTGACTGCACATAGAATACACATCGACAAAACATCGAATATACATTCTTGTGTTTGTATTTCTTTCTACTCGCAGCAATGCCTGTTAAAAAGATTTCAAAGGATCTCAGCATGCGAATTAAGGACATGTACACGAGCGGACACCGAATTGCTGCTATCCAACGCTGGTTAGCTACTTCTGACCTCGTTGTGCCATTAACCACCGTGAGCTATCATGCACAAGGAAAAAACAGAGACCGGAAAAAGGCACCAAGGGTAACAAGGGTAACAAACGCGTAAGTATATTTATAAAACTTAACAACAAAAAAAATATAGAAAACTGTACTGTACATCTGTATATTTCAATTAATCTTACAACGGTATATACTGAATAGGTTGTACTGTATATTTATATTACAACAGTATATTTATTTGGTATATTTATATTTATAGTACAACAGCATATATATTTTGTCTATTTATATTTATAGTACAGCAGTATATGTTTTTTTGTATATTTCAATTAATCTTACAACGGTATATACTGAATAGGATGTACTGTATATTTATATTTATATTACAACAGTATATCTATTTGGTATATTTATATTTATAGTACAACAGTATACGGTATATATTTTGTCTATTTATATTTAATGTACTGTATATTACAACATTTATATACATTTTATATTGCTGCATATTAATAAAACAATATAATTTCTTTACATTGTAGGGAGACAACTCTTCTGGTGGACAAAATAAGTGAGGAGAATGATGAGAGGAGTGCATTAAGGGTCAAATACACTCTGCAGGAAAAGCACAATATGACTGTATCCGAGAGCAGCATAAAGAAGATGAGACGCAGCATTGGATGGAAATATGGACGTGTGAGGTTAGTACTGGACAGTACAGGAGGTAAAAGTGTTGTTTCGCAAACTGTACTGCACTGTGCCACAAATTTTTTTTATTCCTTGTCATTACAGAGTGTACCCCATGATACGGGACGCAAACAAAATCAAAAGAGTGCTCCAGGCCCAGGCATGGATCGACAGCGGGGAGTCTTTCTAGGATTGCATCTTCACTGATGAGTCTACTGTGTCGCTGGAGAGATTTGCACGATTTGCGTTCCACAAAAAAGGCCGCTTATGTTTGAACCTGTGAAGCTGCATGTGTGGGGTGCCATCTCTAGGCGTGGACCGGGATGCATTGTCATCTTTGAAGGTAAAATGTATCAAATATAATGTCGCCTAATGCACTGTACTTGACTAGTGTTGCCTTACCGTATGCACTGTACTGTACTATTGTGCAGTTTTTTGAGCACTTTTCTTTTCTTGCTATAGGAATCATGAATAAAGCTTTCATCCAAGACAACATTGTGCCCGAGATAGTGCAATACATCACACGCGAGTTCCCAATGGTCACCGCTTCTACCAGGACAACAATCCGAAGCACACCGCGTCAACAGCGCATATCCTTGAGCGCGGTATCAACTGGGTGAAGACGCCAGCGGAGTAAGTGCAGTAGACCGTGTCCCATTTTTGTTCCCCACTGTTTTTAGCTCTTAAACTAATTGTCCTTTCTTTCCAATGACAGGTCGCCAGACTTCAATCCGATCGAAATGGTCTGGCATCAGCTGAAGGACCATATCCGGAAAGTGGTGAAACCCTCCAAAAAGGACGAGTTGTTGAAAGGCATACAGAGTTTTTGGAACGATGTACTCACCGTGGAACGCTGCAATAAATATATAGACCATATTGCCACTGTGTTGCCCATTGTCATCGCGCGTAATGGGCAAGCATCAGGAAAGTAGTACTGTGCTGTAGTATTGTAAGTACAGTATGTTACAGGTAAGTATGGCACAGATTTTTCCTTTCCAGATAGTAAGAGTACAGTATACAGTAGTTCGTTTTTTCTTTACAGAGTATACAGTAGTTCCAGTACGGTGTACAGTACAGTACACTAGTTGGACAGTACTACAGTAACTGCCTACTAACTGCCCCATTTTTTTTCTTTCCAGAGAAAGCTGCACCAGCCACCTACAGTAGTTCTGCCATAATACAGTACAGTAACTGCACTAATTTGTGGTTTTCTTGTCGTTCCAGGAAAAACGGTGGCCTAGGGGGATGGGGGCGTTGTGTCCAGTCAAATCTGCTTGTACAGTCAAATGTACAGTATATAAACAGCAGCAATGATGTACACAAAACCTCTCCTCTCTCAATGAACTACTGTACTGCAGACAGAATGAGGAAAAGATAAAGACTAAAGAAAAATTAATTTTACTATACAGTATATACAGTACAGTATATTATACACTACATTACAGTACTGTACTGTATATACTGTAGTATTAACTAATATTCTTATAAATGTGCATTACTCATGTTTCCCCATGTTTCACAAAGGTTTTCCAAATGGTTATCCAATTTCAAGCTGCCAAAATAACTTAATAAAGACTGCATTACTGTATGTATTATTCCTGATTATTTTTAAAATAAAATAAATATTTATTCACTTTCCTGCGAATCATAATCATCTACAGCCACCCCTACAGTGCACCAATGAATTATTTTATTTAGGTATTTATAAAATATTTTACCAGGATTTATACCAGGATTTATATATTTTTATTTTAAAGATATTAAAGAATGTACTGTATTGTATTAAAAACATGTGACTGTAAACCATAGTGACTGACAAATATTTTCACACCCTGATGAAATACTGTCTCAGTGTACTCTCAATTCTCACAGTGCTTTGCACATCAGATTTACATTTCAAATTCGAGAGGGGACTTTTCAAAGCATTACAGTACCGTTCAAAGAACAGGCCTCTAAGGGTTGGGGGAGGGGGAAGGTGTGATTAGACGCAGGCGTATTGTACTGTGTTTGTAGCTCGGCTCTGGGCGGATTAAGAACACAATGCCAATATGCTTGGCTAGGGAGGGACTAAAAGCTCTGAAGGTGTGTGGCTGAAATAGTTAACAGCATTGTCATTTCAAAAGGCAGTTAATCATAATAATTGGAAAACATAGGTGCAGGGATGCACCAATATAGGTGTTCAGAAATGTATAAAAGTTGCTGGAGAAATATCTCTTCCAAATATGAGTTGTAGGCATAAGGCAAAGCTGACAGGGCGCCAGGGTCTCTAGTAATGATGTGGCTCCCCAAGAGCACTATAATAACATGTTACGAGACTCACCCTTGACCAGCTGTAGATGCCGTGCCCGTGATGGATGTCCCGGTGTGTAGCACCGCCAACCCTCGAACGACTCGTCCGTCGTGAGGGCGGTCAATGACCGGCGGTGTGTTGAGTGGCCTCTGCTCCAGCAACCCGGTGTGCGACCGCAAATGGCAGATAAGAGAAGACGCCTCACAAGGAGGAAACACGCGATGCACCGCCGTCAGAACAAATGGAAGGCTGGTCAGCTGACTGTGAAAAAACTTTATTGCTCCCAATGTAGAGCTAGCACACTTTGACGCGTTTCAGCCAATTGGCCTTTGTCAAAAAAAAAAAAAAAAAAAAGGCCAATTGGCTGAAACGCGTCAAAGTGTGCTAGCTCTACATTGGGAGCAATAAAGTTTTTTCACAGTCAGCTGACCAGCCTTCCATTTGTTCTGACGGCGGTGCATCGCGTGTTTCCTCCTTGTGAGGCGTCTTCTCTAATCATAATAATTGGATGAACAAACCTCCAAAGACAACCCCCAAATACAGTACATAAAAAGCAAGTCACTTTAACTCCCTGTGCCCCATGCGCCAAAAATGTTTTGTGGCAGGCAGAAGAATGTACTGTAATAAAGGCTGCAGAATGTATTATTGTGTATGGATGGTTAAAAAAAGCAAGTCACTTTAACTCCCTTTGCCCCATGCACCAAAAATGTTTCCTTGTGCACTTTAAATGTTTCAATATTGTAAATAAATGTTTTTGTACTGACTCCACGAATAAAAGACCATGTTGAATTGCCTCACATTGTTTCCATTTGCTCCTTTGCCAGTGTAACAAATGTACTGTACTGTAGCGGCTTGCTGCACTGTTTTTTTACTGGCTGGTCGCGCAATTGGCGTAGGAACTACGGCAATTGGCGTGGGAACTTGGTCAATTGGCGTGGGAACTTCTGTTTTAGGGCACCTAGAAATAAAATTTATTTGGAACCTAGATGTTAGGAACCCCCTCACTTGACCCCAACAGGGTCCCAGCAGTAATGGCGGCGAGAAAGGGTCACGCCGGCGAGGAGGGTCCTACCATTGAGCGCAAATGGCGGAGAAAGCTTTGAAGCGGCTAAGTCACAATGAGCAGAAACCTGGGACCCAGAACTCCGGTTCTGTTCGAGCTAGAGCGCTCAAATTCTGTCACCATGTAGCCCTAGTTGCGGCAGGATTGCATGGCAAATTGCGACCCTCTCATGGCAACAGAACGGAGTCAGGGTGATGTTAAAGTTCAGGTTTCTGCCATTGACTAGCATGGCAGAAAAAAAGCCACTTTGGTAATGTGCTTTTAAACTGTCTTCTGGTATCTCCGGTTCCGGGGGTCGTGCAAAGCTGATATTTTGCCACTATGGCAAGGGTCCTCCCGCATGGGGACCAGGTAAATTTCAACCCGCTCAGACCCACAGAACGGGTTATTTTACATTATACAGTATGTACTTACAGTATACTGTATACAGGATTTATATATTTTTATTTTAAAGATATTAAAGAATGTACTGTATTGTATTAAAAACATGTGACTGTAAACCATAGTGACTGACAAAGATTTACATTTCAAATTCGAGAGGGGACTTTTCAAAGCATTACAGTACCGTTCAAAGAACAGGCCTCTAAGGGTTGGGGGAGGGGGATCATGTGTTTAGAAGCAGGCGTGCTGAGTGTTTGTACTGTAGCTCGGCTATGGGCGGATTAAGAACACAATGCCTATATGCAGCAGATCAACGCCCCAGTGTGTGCAGAGAGGGGGATGGTACTGTAGGCTAGCTAGGGTGACTCAGCCGATTAACGCTTGGCTAGGGAGGGATTAAAAACTGTGGAGGTGTGTGGCTGAAATACTGTAGTTAACAGCAGTGTAATTTCAAAAGGCAGTTCATCATAATAATTGGATGAATAAACCCCCAAAGACAACCCCCAAATACAGTACATAAAAAGCAAGTCACTTTAACTCCCTGTGCCCCACGCACCAAAAATGTTTTGTGACAGGCAGAAGAATGTACTGTAATAAAGGCTGCAGAATGTATTATTGTGTATGGATGGTTAAAAAAAGCAAGTCACTTTAACTCCCTGTGCCCCACGCACCAAAAATGTTTTGTGGCAGGCAGAAGAATGTACTGTAATAAAGGCTGCAGAATGTATTATTGTGTATGGATGGTTAAAAAAAGCAAGTCACTTTAACTCAGCCCATATTCAAGTGGCCCATTATAAGTGGCATGACTATTGAACAACTGAAGTTTAAAAGGAAGTTCAAAAGAAGTGAGAAAGAAGTGGACACCCCATCTGGCCCTGATTCCTGCATTTGAACTATGCTGGAAAGGAGGATATCATCAATACCAGACTGCATCATTACTGCTGTGATGCTGCGTTTACCATTTATATTTGCTGTGACTTCACTTCTTCTCAAATTATGCACTTCTTTTTACCAGCCTCAGTATGTCTCAAACTCTATTCATATATCTCCATCTCTCCTTTCTTCACCACTTCTCAGTTCACATGAACTCCTTTCTTACCTGCGTCCTCTGACACCACACAGCTATACCCCCTGCACTAAAAAACACCCCTACAAATCCTCCTCACACATCCTCTTTCTATCCATGCTTCTCCTCCTTGCTTCTGGGGATATCTCTCCCAATCCTGGTCCCTGTATTATTCCTACATGCGCTCGTCCTCGCCTGCCAACTGCAACCTCTACTCCTTCTGGTGTCAACCCCTCCAACCTCATACCCATCCCCTGCCACCCTCCCTCCTCTCTCCCTTTCTCCTGTGCCCTTTGGAATGCTCGCTCCCTCTCTAACAAGTTCCTCTCTGTGCATGACTTCCTTCTCTCTCACTCCCTGCTTCTCTTTGCTATAACTGAGACCTGGCTCACTCAGTCTGACTCTGCTCTGGAAGCTGCCCTCTCCTATGGTGGCCTTTCCTTCTCCCACACTCCGCGCCCTGATGGCAGGGGTGGAGGCGTGGGGCTCCAGCTCTCCTCTGTCTGCCGTTACCGAACCCTTCCTATTCCCCCCTCTCTTGCTTTTCCCTCCTTTGAGGCTCACACTGTCCAGATCTTCTCTCCTCTCCCTGTTCATGTGGCGGTCATCTATCGCCCACCTACCTCTACTCATCCCCCTTCTGCCTTTCTCTCTCACTTTGAATCCTGGCTCTCTTTCTTTCTCTCCTCAGACTCCCCTGTTCTTCTCCTTGGGGACTTCAATTGCCACATTGATGACCCCTCTCTCTCTTGGGCTTCCCGCTTTCTTTCTCTTACCTCTTCTTTTGGCCTTCAACAGTGGACTGCAGCCAGCACCCACAAGGATGGCCACTACTTAGACCTGGTTTTCACTAAAAACTTCTCTCTCTCTGATTTCTCCATTTCCCCTTTTCCTCTCTCTGACCATCATCTCATCTCATTCTCTTTATCTCGCTTCTCCCCTTCTCCACCTCCATCTACACCCCGGTTCTGCAGAAACCTGTGCTCTATTCACTTACCTGACTTTGAGTCCACTTTACACTCCTCCCTCTCCTCTCTCAGCTCTGCTACAGACCCTGACAACCTGGTCAGAAAGTACAACTCTGTCTTGTCCTCGTCTCTTGATCTACATGCCCCGCTTTCTCTCTGCCGCCCTCGCCCTTCTAACCCTAGACCCTGGCTAAATTCCCAGACGCGCATGCTGCGTTCCTCCACTCGTTCCTCTGAACGCCTCTGGAGGAAGTCTCACACTCTCGCAGACTTCCTTCACTACAAATTTATGCTATCCTGTTTCAACTCTGCCCTCTCGCAAGCTAAGCAAGCCTACTTTTCTGCACTAATCAACATGCACAAGTCTAACCCACGCCGACTGTTCTCTGTCTTTGATACTCTACTCAAACCACCCTGGCTGCCTCTCCTTCTTCCATCTCCGCTCAGGACTTTGCTGACTATTTAAGGAAAAGGTGGAATCCATACGGCAGAACATCCCCTCTGTTTCTTCCACCCATCCTACACCTCTTCCTAACTCTCCTCCTGCCTTCCTTGAGTCTTTTTCCACTGTCTCAGAGGAGGATGTGTCGCTGTTGATCGCCACTTCTCCCTCTACCACTTGCCCTCTTGACCCCATTCCCTCCCATCTCCTAAAACCTCTAGCTCCTACTATAATCCCTACGCTTACACACATTTTTAACTCCTCCCTTTGCTCTGGAACCTTTCCATCCTCCTTCAAACATGCAACAGTCATACCATTACTCAAAAACAGCAAGCTTGACCCTACCTGTCTTTCTAACTATCGACCTGTCTCCCTCCTGCCTTTTGCCTCTAAACTACTTGAACGTCTTGTATTCTCTCGCTTGCTCCATTTTCTCAACACCTATTCTCTCCTAGACCCTCTACAATCTGGCTTCCGCACTGCTCACTCCACCGAAACATCCCTCACCAAAATAACTGACGACCTCCATGCTGCCAAAGACAGAGGTCATTACACTCTGCTCATATTACTCGACCTCTCTGCAGCATTTGACACCGTGGACCACCCTCTTCTCCTCCACATTCTCCATACTCTAGGTATTCGGAACAAAGCTCTATCCTGGATCTCATCCTACCTCTCCCATCGTACTTTTAGTGTCTCTTCTGCTAACACCTCCTCCTCCTCTATTGATCTCTCTGTGGGGGTACCCCAGGGCTCTGTCCTGGGACCTCTTCTCTTTTCTCTGTACACACTCTCTCTAGGTGACCTAATAACATCTTTTGGGTTTAATTATCACCTCTATGCCGACGACACACAAATATACTTTTCAACACCTGACCTTACACCTGCTGTACAAACCAAAGTTTCTGAATGTCTCTCTGCTATATCATCCTGGATGGCCCTCCTACACCTTAAACTCAACATGGCTAAAACAGAGCTCCTCATACTTCCTCCCAAACCTGGCCCTACTACCTCCTTCCACATTACTGTTGGAACTACAATCATTCACCCAGTAGCCCAAGCACGCTGCCTAGGGGTCACGTTCGACTCCTCTCTCACATTCGCCCCTCACATTCAAAACATTTCTAAAACTTGTCGCTTTTTCCTCCGCAATATAACTAAGATACGCCCTTTCCTCTGTTGTTCGACTGCTAAAACTCTGACTCAGGCCCTCATTCTCTCCCGTCTTGATTACTGTAACCTCCTGCTGTCCGGCCTTCCTGCCTCTCACCTGTCTCCCCTACAATCTATCCTAAATGCTGCTGCCAGAATCACTCTACTCTTTCCTAGATCTGTCTCAGCATCTCCCCTCATGAAATCCCTCTCCTGGCTTCCGATCAAATCCCGCATCTCACACTCCATTCTTCTCCTCACTTTTAAAGCTTTACATTCTTCTGCCCCTCCTTACATCTCATCCCTAATTTCTCGGTATGCACCATCCAGACTCTTGCGTTCTTCTCAAGGATGTCTTCTTTCTACCCCCTTTGTATCTAAAGCCCTCTCCCGCCTTAAACCTTTATCACTGACTGCCCCACACCTCTGGAATGCCCTTCCCCTCAGTACCCGACTAGCACCCTCTCTATCCACCTTTAAGACCCACCTTAAGACACACTTGCTTAAAGAAGCATATGAATAGCACTGTGGATATTCTAAACATGATACATAATGCTTGGCCCCCTGCAGACGCACTTACCAGAACTCCCTCCTACTGTCTCTGTACGTTCTCCCTACCTACCAATTAGACTGTAAGCTCCTCAGGGCAGGGACTCCTCTTCCAAAATGTTACTTTTATGTCTAAAGCACTTATTCCCATGATCTGTTATTTATATTATCTGTTATTTATTTGATTACCACATGTATTACTACTGTGAAGCGCTATGTACACTAATGGCGCTATATAAATAAAGACATACAATACAATACAATACAACTCCCTTTGCCCCATGCACCAAAAATGTTTCCTTGTGCACTTTAAATGTTTCAATATTGTAAATAAATGTTTTTGTACTGACTCCACGAATAAAAGACCATGTTGAATTGCCTCACATTGTTTCCATTTGCTCCTTTGCCAGTGTAACAAATGTACTGTACTGTAGCGGCTTGCTGCACTGTTTTTTTTACTGGCTGGTCGCGCAATTGGCGTAGGAACTACGGCAATTGGCGTGGGAACTAGGTCAATTGGCGTGGGAACTTCTGTTTTAGGGCACCTAGAAATAAAAATTATTTGGCCCCTAGATGTTAGGAACCCCCTCACTTGACCCCAACAGGGTCCCAGCAGTAATGGCGGCGAGAAAGGGTCACGCCGGCGAGGAGGGTCCTACCATTGAGCGCAAATGGCGGAGAAAGCTTTGAAGCGGCTAAATCACAATGAGCAGAAACCTGGGACCCAGAACTCCGGTTCTGTTCGAGCTAGAGCGCTCAAATTCGGTCACCATGTAGCCCTAGTTGCGGTAGGATTGCATGGCAAATTGCGACCCTCTCGTGGCAACCCAACGGAGTCAGGGTGATGTTAAAGTTCAGGTTTCTGCCATTGACTTGCATGGCAGAAAAAAAGACACTTTGGTAATGTGCTTTTAAACTGTCTTCTGGTATCTCCGGTTCCGGGGGTCGTGCAAAGCTGGTATTTTGCCACTATGGCAAGGTTCCTCCCGCATGGGGACCAGGTAAATTTCAACCCGCTCAGACCCGCAGAACGGGTTATTTTACATTATATTCACGCAATTGGCGTGGGAACTACTTAGGGCCGTGGTCAAGTTCACGGGCAATTGGCGTGGGAACTTCTGTTCTAGGGCACCTAGGAATAAAATTCTTTTTGCCCATAGATGTTAGGCACTGTATACCACTGTACAGTATACTGTGGAAGACAAATAATGAAACGATACTGAATATGTAGAATAAATGCATAGTTTTATTTAATCAGGGTTTATTACACAGTATACTGTACGGCCGGAAAAAATCAGCATACAGTACAATATTATCCATCGAAATCCCCCCATTAGCCGTTTTCTTTTCTGAGGAAAAAAAAAGAAAAGTTTTAATGTACAGTAATGGTCAGCCCCCTAAAGAAGTACCCAGCCAGCCCCACCAAAATAATACGGCAACAAGACAGTACTCACCATAGAATTAAAATTCATTTTCCCCCAGATGTTAGGAACCCCCTCACTTCACCCCAACAGGGTCCGAGCATGTACTGTACAGTACTGTACAGTACTTTAAAATAAATTAAACATGCAATTTTACTATTACTGCGCGCGCACGCACAGACTGTGTACAGCAGGTTGAACCGCGAAGGTATTAGACTTCAGAGACAACAGCTCGCAAACGCCCCCATGTGTTTTTACACGGCATTGCAGTATTGCAGCCAGCCGGAATAAAATGCTTAAATCACAGCCGCGAATATAACGCTATATACCCCGGGAGAAAACGACACAAAACCGCACATCACCGGGATCCTTTGAAATTCGCGGAGCTAGCCAAGTAAGAATAAAGTTGGTCGCCAGTGTATACATAATCGGTGTCTGAGATATATAACTTATATAATATACATATAACAAACCCAACATATATAACATATATAACGTTTATCTAACTTCTATCTAGCCCATCAGGCCTGTCGCGGCCGAGACCAGGTAAAGGTAAGAATAAACTCGGCCGCGACAGTAGTCTAAAATCCTATATAAGGGGTTGGAATATTTCATGTAATAATATACATAATAATATAATATATATATTTATAGATATACATAATACTAATATTGTGTAACAAATCTGGAGTGCTTTAATGAATTGGGGTTATTTAATATTAGGGATGGCTTTTTTATTGAGCTGGGAGGGGAAAACAGGGGGTAATATTAGAGCCTATGTTACGATTGGGGAGTTTTGAGTGGTTGGAGGAAGAGATGTTGCTGTCCCATCTCTCCTCCAACGCTGCTCTGTCGAGGTAGTGCGGAGGTGTCTGTCTCCTGTGTTGAGGACCGGCCATTCTGACGTCATTTGAGGGCGTCTGAGATCTCGCGATAACAGGGCGTCTAGCGATGACGGCACGCCCCAAGCGCGCGAAAGCCATTATGCTTCCCGCGCGAGACCAGTGAGGACCTCAGCAAGATGGCTGCCGCTCCAAAGTCGAATGCAGGTCTGCTCCGCCCGAAAGCCACTCCTCAGATCTCTCAACTATCCGATGCTCCTCAGGTAGGTCTGTGCGTGCTCCAGGAGGCCCCGGAACCTCCAATGGAGTCATTTTTTCCAGGTTGGGGACAGAGTTGGATGTAAGTCCGTGTGGAGCTATGCACTTTAGGCTTTATTGGGGTTTGATGTTTTGACCACTGCGGCATCCTTGGGTTTAGCTTGAGTGCGGGCAGAACCTGCTTGGCTCCAGATGGGTGTGGTGGTCGCCGAGCTTACTGGAGAGGGGCGAGGTGGACATTGGTGGGAACCTGTAATACCCAGCCCAGCCAGGAATCCCTCCCCATCCTCTATCTTTCGTAGGGTATGTGCCACGCCATTTTTAATAGACATGAAGGTGCAAGGGAACAGCCACCTGTATTTGGTGTTGTTCTCCCGCAGTGTCTTAGTTATAGGGGCGAATGCTTTCCGTTTGGCTACGGTGGTAGGGGCTAGGTCCTGATATATTTGAAGTTTAACTCCATCGAATTCTAAGGAGTTATCTTCCCTGGCAAGTCTGCAGACCGCTTCTTTCGTACGGAAGTGGTGGAAGCGAGCCACTATGTCTCTGGGGGGGTCCCCTTTTTGGGGTTTGCTCCGGAGAGCCCTATGGCACCGGTCTAGCCGGATTTCGGACTCTGGCTTGTCCGGGAAGACATATTCCAGCCAGCTGTTAGTGAAGTCCTCCGGGTCCGTGATGGTTTCAGGAACCCCCCTCAGCCTTATGTTACATCGCCTGTCATGATTTTCGGCGTCTTCCACCTTGTCCTCAAGCAGTCTGATTTTATCCTGCATCGTGGAGATTTGTTCATAGTTTTGTGTGACTGCTGTGGTTATTTCATCTGCTCGTTTTTCCAGGGAATCAGTTCTTTCACCTAGCGCATCCACCTCCCTCCTTAAAGCCCACAGTTCAGTTTTAAAGAATTTTTGCATCTGGGCGCAAAATTCTTTTAAGTCCTTGTGCCGGACCATTTCCTCATCCCTATCATCCTCAAGGGAGGGATCACTGTCGGGGTCCATGTTGGCTTGGGTCGTGGGAAGCTCCGGTTTCTCCGTTTGGGTCACCCCCTTTCTTCTAAAATATGTAGTTACTGGCTGACTTTTCGCCCGTGTAGCTTTGCCTGCCGCCATCCTCGGATGTTTATGTCACTAACGATATGTTTTTAGTCGCTTTTTAAATGGATTCTATAGCTTTAATTTGTCTTATAAGTGCCAATGGGAGCGGAGCTCATTAGTCAGGGCTCCAATCTCCTCACCATCGCGCATGCGCCTCTGTAGGGCTTGTTTTGATTACATTTTTGTGTTTAGGTGCTTATTTTATTAAATTTTTGTTTTTTGGGTTGCCCATTGACTGACTGTGACAGGGTGAATAAAAGCCACCAGCTATATGCCTGGCAGACATATGTTTAGTCTGCAGTGCAGCAATGATGAGGTTAACTTCAGCTGGGAAGCTCATGGCAATAAGTTGAATCCCACCTGCCTAATCAAGGTGTGTTAAAAACCCTAGGATGTGCACACATGCAGCTAGCTGGTCAGGAGACAGGAGTGAGTTACTGAAGAGATTACTGATACAAGGTCTGTTTGGAAAGTACATGGTTTATGAACTGTCTGGCTCCTGCATGCAAAAGAGTAGCTGCCTTATTTTTGCTCTGTCTGCTAAAGAGAACCTTATTTTTGCTCTGTCTGCTAAAGAGAAACTATTATGCTCTGCCTGCTAAAAAAAAAAGCTATCTTTTGATGTGTTGTATGTTTAAGGCTAAAATAAATAAGCCTTATTCAAAGAACCCGCGTGTTTAGTTGCATGTACTCTGCAACACTTACATTGTGGCTATTCATGCCCATATTGGGCATGATGTACCACTGTACCGGGGTCTGTATCTCAGGAAGCAGGGTGTCCCCAGACCTGAAATTAATGCAGTTCCGCTCCAGAGACCCCCTGCTCCTGCACATTAGTATTAAAACTTAAATAAAAACACTGCAATCGATTGTGAGAAGATCGCAGGGGGAGAACTTAGAAAAAATCTGAGATCATTTTGCTACTACACAAAGCGGTATTGGCATTTTCCTACCTCACGGTTTGTGATGGTTTCAGATTCTTTCTGAATACCGTAATAACACAAATGACAAAGCGTTCCGTGGGAACATGCTACATTATAGGCCCCAAAGACTCTCAAAACCATCTCCAGTTTAAGTAATTTCAAGACATCAGCTGTCTCACATTTAATCTTGTCTGCAACTGTTACACCCATAATCATATATTATTTGAACTGTCCATGAAATGTCTGTAAATTGAATATACTGTATAACCTCTCTTCATTTAATGTAACCATGTATTGTAATTATAACTGGATGTTTGGTCTTGACTTAATTTTGTTGTTGGAAATCGAAATCCCCCAGCTACGGAGACACCAATTCAATCTGGAATCACGTGGACTTTGCATGAAAGGATTTTTGATCGTTTCGTAACCCTCTGCTATTTATTTAATTATATATATATAAGAATACAATAAGAATTATAATGGTGTCACATTCTAAAAGTCAATGCAGGAGATCCCATAATGCCTTTGAAGGCTGAAACCAGTTGGACAACTTGGCCGATGTAAGTCTGTTCATGTTTTTAACGTTTTTCAACTAAAAGCGTTATTTTTAAATAATGGGTCTATATACTTCCTTTGTAGGACACTACTCTTTGAATTTAGCCTAATAAGGGTTTTAAGTGACTTCAGTATATGTTGCAACATACAACCTGAGAATTTATTAGAATCGGGAGAAAACGACATATTCACTTCCGAGAGATGGAGTCCTAGTCATCCTGATAAATAATATGAATTTAAAACATGGATCAAGCTAAGCACCTACTGTACAAGTTTCTCTCCTTCTACTCTCTCCCACTCATCTTTCCCTTCCTCTCTTTCACCCTTCCCTCCTCTCTCTTCCCCCTCCTCCTCTATCTCCCCCTTCCTCTCTCTTTCCTCTTCTCTATTCCCCCCTCCTCTCTGTCCCCCTCTCCTCTCTCCCATCCTCTCTCTCATCTGCCACCTCCTCTCTCTCCCTGGCAAAACCAATACTTCAGTGTCTGAAATCTTCAGATGTATGTATAATTCTATGCATATAGCGCCAGCCATGTACATAGCATTTTGCACCATTGCAATAGGAGGTAAATAATGCACATTACAAACAATCAGAAAAAGTACAACAGGTAAATGACAACATGAGGCTAAAGGAAACCTTTCCCGAAAAAGCTTACAATCTAATTACAGGAAGTACTAAGTAACAGGAAGTACTAAGTAACAGGAAGTACTAAGTAACAGGAAGTACTAAGTAACAGGAAGTACTAAGTAACAGGAAGTACTAAGTACAGGAAGTACTACTGTAAGTAACAGAAAGTACTATGTACAGGAAGTACTAAGTAACAGGAAGGTTTACAGGCACATTAGGAGTAAAAAGTGCACTATTAAAATGGCAGATAGGGGAGGTCAAGTGCATCTGGAGCTTGAAGCAGACGCATAAAACATTTAATTAAATTCCACCCATCTCTAATGTTGTCCCCCCAAAATATTTTGTTAATAATGTCAACAACAAATATCACCTTCATGTGAAAATATATGAATGTGAACTATAAATAATACTGTTAATTTTTTCATGTATTTTAAAACTGGGTTTAATAGATTTTTTCTCATCTGCTTGCTCATTGTCTCAAACCACAGAATTCCAATGATGATGTCCCTGTGCATGACCTGTTTGAGGTATTATTCATAAGGTGTGGATACTACACTAATTGGAGGACCTTCACCTTTCTATCTTCTGTGTGATGCTACTTGGACTAATTTCTCCTTCAGCTTACTTTTCAAACTGTCCTGGGGAAATGCCAACACTGTTTATAGCTCTCCATGAGCTATTTTGCACAACCTTTGATGTTTTAGATGCTAGTCTTCCCATAATCTCATCATAGACCAGCACACTGTTCTCCACCAGGAACCCATTTTTCTCATCAGAAAATATCAAATTACACAGGTACTGCCTTTCTGGTGCATCATAAGGATCTTCTCAAACTGGAGACTATAGCGTTGCCCCCATTGTTGTCTGGTTCCCTGCAAACTCCTCTTACTGCCCTCTCGTCCTGTCCTCCTCATTTGCCTTACTTGCTGCTTGAGCACACCCACACTCCCTACACACCCTCGTTTCCTCACACTTCCTCCACTCATCAGTCACTCCAATCCCTGTCTCCTCCCTCTCTCACAATAATCATACTCTCACAATAGTACAAACTCTTCCACACAATTACAGTACAAAAAATCCCTGACGAACTCACATTAAGTGAAGAAACGCGTAGGAGTAAAGAGGAGCAAGTACAGATCTCCATGATCCACAGACCAACTCCTAACCTGCACTTGTACTGAGCAGAGAGGTTCAGAAGGCTGGCAAATAGGCGGAGAACACGGACGAGGACGCATCATCTCCTGGCCAATTACGTCAAACCAGGAAGTAACCCTGGGGCAAACCGATTCACAAGGACACTGAAAGGGAAGGCAACAACAAAACGGCACCCGTGGAGAGGCTCAGCAGCGAATGCCAAACAGAGGTTTGCAGACCTCAAACGGACATTTCCCTAACACTTTTGGAACTATTCATCAGTACGGTGGAAATCCTTGGGGTAATCATTGCCCTCATCTGTTCCTGCTACCAGTGATTACAGGAGGAGAGAGTCTAAAAGACTTTTTTCAGGCAATTATATCTTTTAATGTTTTTTTCTTATACATATATTTTTATGAATAAAAATTATATAATTTCATCTTGTCATTCCTTATTTCCACAGTTGTCACACTCTCATAATTCTTTGAGAGGTGTGAGCATCTAATTGTGTTTATTTATTTATTCAAAGTGACATATAAAATATTTTTATTTGAATTTTGCTCCCGTCACATTCTTTTTTTTTTTTTTTCAATAAAGCAAGACAATTGTTGCAACAACTTCAGAAAACCACACAAAATCAACCATGCAAGCACCCACATGGACAGATAAGATCACAAGACAACCCACATGGATATCTAAAAATAACTAGCAAAAACACACAAATCCTTCAACTCCTTATTGGCCTACTGTGTCCCCTTTCCCTCCCAAAAGCACTGACAGCGTGTGTGCAGAACATGGGTTTATATAGGTTAGTACATAGGAAACTCTCGCAACATTGTAACGATGTTTATCACAGTATTTAACAGGACTTTTCTGAAATATTGCCCGGCTATTCTGGCCGCACAGTTTATGAAGGTTTGTACTACTTTTTAGCACAAACATTTTGAAGCTATATACAAATTGAAATATGTTCTTAGCACGTAGGCCCCTCAGAGTAGATTTTTCTTTACCCAGGAACACCCCTTTTATTTTGATACATATGCCCCTACAGAATGTGTCAAGGGAAAAGTCATGCAATTCTGGGGAAAAACTAGTCAACAGATGTATCAAAGTTCAAAAACATTCTTTGGGTTTCAATAAGATTGTTTTCTTTGATACATCTTGTGCAATTTTTGTTACCCAGAATTTCATCACTTATACCTTGATATATAAACCTCACAGCCTCCAATATTTTTGCACTGGTTTCACCCCAGTTTTACAGATGTGAGACTTTGATAAGTGGCCCCTTGGTATTTCTGCTGAATAACATCTTGTGCCATCATGATATTACAGTTTTTCTCCTTGCTTTTAATAAGATTTTTTTAGTTTATATATTTGGAGAAATTGTTTTGCCCCAGCATTAAACCATGTTTCCCTTGTAACATATGCCCTGTTATTTAAAAAGATACACGACATGACATTCAGCTGTAACATACAATCCTTTAAGTAGAAAGAAAATTAAAATTAATTCTTTAGCGAAAATAAACATACTGTACATATTTTTTAACACCACAAAAAGGTTCTCACAAATGGCTATAATTTATTGACAGTTCCATAAAGACATTCAAAATAGTTTTATTATGTACAGCCTACATTTTTACTTTACCTTTATCATTCTGCTTACATTCCTCTTTGTGAAATATTATATAAAAATATTTTATCTGGATCCACCATTGTCATATTTTAAAACTTGTTTGCTAATTGAGCCAAGCTATGGCTTTGGAATTTATGCTGAATTGTTTTCACATTTAGGTATTAGTTTCTAACAGACAGCATACAGATGCAGCGGCCGTTATTCGAACACCTCACGCGTTGTATACCTCGGAATACCCATGTGATGGCGCAGGAATTCTTCCAACCTTACTGCCTTAAGACGCGAGTGCAGAAAATGGCTTTTTAGTTTAGTTTAGTTCTGGGTTTTAAACACCTGAAATTGACACAGGAGCACAGTACTGTACACATTACAATTAATTCATTTAATTGCACAAAGAAACAGAATCCATGAAATTCAAACAAAGCAACTGCGATAAACACATGTGCCTGGGACATTGGCCACGTTAATGCCGCGTGGAATACAGCAGCGCACACGAAAACGACTCCGTGATTTGTTCGAATAACGGCCGCTGCATCTGTATATTGTGTATCCTTTGATATTCATTATTAAACTTGTGACACTAAAGCTCTAAATTTGTAAAGCTAATACAGTTATCTTAAATTGTTAAATAACCATTAAAATGGTGCAGAATACGGTATATCATTAACGGCTTTCAATGTATTCCTATGTCACTGTATGTTACTGTTGGGGCTGCCCTTTTAAGGTAGGCTACACCACAATTGTAATGGGGATGTTTTCATATAATGGAATAACAGTGTGCTTGATATATTATAAAAGGCTGAAATATCAATTAAGTAATTAGAAAAAAACTAGCTAAATCATACCAAAAAAATCAACGTCATGGTTTTCCTCTGTGTGCTGCCATGTTCAGCATCTCTTTCCTCTTCCACTGCCACCCGCCAACCCTGGCCCAGAATAAATAGCACTGTTTTATACATTGAATTTGTATTCCTCTGCCCATATGCACTAATGTTCTTACTTACCATACATTTTAAAAGCGTAGTAAGCTTTAAGGTCCCTAGGTGCCATTTCACTGAGCACTGAAAACATATCTAAAAAGTCATCCAACGTCATGTTCCCTTCTCCATCTTCTGAGAAAACCTCAGCTATCCGCTGGCGGAAAGGATTATCCTACACAAAAAATACAGTAATGCATATTTATAAATTGGAGTGATTAAGATGTTACTAAATGAATCATGGGCATGGCATCGCGTTTAAGCTGTTTGTATTAACAGGCCAGTTCCACCGCTCAACCAAAGTGAGCTATTGTAATGATATATTAGAAGCAGCAAAACCCCTACTCGTTTTTTTTAACCCTCTGTTATTGTTGTTGCTGTAATGTGATAAATCTAGGTACCTGACACATTTTTTTTAAACAAAACATTTTAAAAACATAATTGTCTAATATTTTTAAAAAAAGTTAAAGCGATTTAAGTGAAATGTGTGTAAAGGGTCTTCCAACATGCAGGATATTTTATGGAGTTGCACTTCTTAGCTGTTATGGGCTTAAATGTTTCTAAGGTAACCAGTTGATTTGAAGAGATTTTAAAATCTTTATCCCCTGCAGTTGAAATCTGAACAGAGATGGGCGGAACAGTCCAAATCAGTTCCACGGAATTTCCAGGTCTTCTCCTGTATAATCCACAGATGGATTGTTCCAACTTTAATCTGTACGGATTGATTAAAATCCCCATGTCATGATAATATCATGAGATATTAAGTATTTGAATCAATCTGGCACACGCGAGGTTAAAGCAAAAGTTCAAGCAATATCCTGATGTGTGTTTTTTTAATAAATCAGTTCTGTACTAGGAGAAAATACTTGTAGCATTTAAACAATTAAAAAAAAATGTTTTAAAGAAATGTTTTAATGTTTCTAATGTAGGAAGCATTTCCAAAGTGACAGCCCCTTTCCCCTTCTGATAGGCTCTGGCTCTTGAGACCCGCCCTCTCTCTAGCAGTCCATCAATTGTATCTAGCAACTGCCCAGTCAATCATTCCAGAACTAAATTTCCCATAATGCTTAATTAAATTACCCTGAGCAAGCGATTGATTACAGGAGAACGGATCAATCTGTAGCTTAGCTAATCACTTGTCAGTGTGCAGATTGTATTGAAGCACACATAGAATGGGGGAATATATATATATATATATATATATATATATATATATATATATATATATGTATATATTTTAAACAGCAGCTTGAACTGCAGCTTTAATGTTGATTTCAAATGTCTTAAAATTACAAGATTTTATCGCCGGTTGAACTCCTAGCCAGGCTTTTGTTTTATGGGACTTATATTATCACAAGTCAACATCTGTTTGCCAGTTGTGAGATTGAAATATGTATTCTCTGACACTTGAATAAATTGGACCATTTTAAATGTACTTTGAAAGGCATTCTTAAGGGGATCTGCAAAGAGGGTGTAGCGAAGAAGGTATTCCAAAAAGAGTAAGTGTATTAAATACAAAATCATGTATCATGGGCCTGGCAGCCATTTTCAAGAATAACAAATAGATATTTGTAACAGTTGCAATGAGACTAGTAGAATTATGCCAAACCTTTCATGATTAGGAGGTGCCAAAAACAAAAATCTGTTTCTCCAGCAAAAATAGATGTTAGGCTGTGATATTTTATATGTAGGCTTGAATAGGGAGTACCAAGACGCAACACTGAAGATGGTGTGTGCCTAAGTATTATAGAAACAAAGTCTTTTATATAATGGGGCAAACGTTAAAATCCAAATAAAGGTTTTTTTCTTTTAAGTCGTAAAACTGTCATTAGCTGATTGACGGCAAGGGTGGGCTTATGTTATTTTCAATAGAAGGTTTTTGGCATAAAAACTTGCACGTGTGAGTAGAAAAAATAGATTTGAACTAAGGATGAATCCATGCTAGAACACGTGAAATACCAATTCCCACTCAAGCCCCTTTGGCGTAAGTTAAAATCTTTTTGTTTATTAAAGGTGAACTTTAATAAGTAATACTTTGGGCTCTGATTGAACTGTTACACGCTTTCTAGAACTTAAATTACATTTTCAGATACATTTTGCTATAACATATTTTTGTGTTAATTGCATAGTTTTTCCTAATAAACAGGGACGGAGACTCTGCAAATAATTATATATTTGATATTTCTTTGGTGGTGGAAGCAGATATAGTGGTATAATATATATTGTAACAAAGTAAATACATTCTGCGGATTGTGTTTATTTCACATTGTACTGTAAAATTAATGCACTGTAGGAACTTTTTAAAAACCGCTGGCAGAGTAACTCTGTAAAAAATTCACAGAAATTAAACATGTCACGTGAGAGAGTGAGAGAGACACAAGCATAACATACAAGCACAATACACACATACCAAAAATGGATAATGAAAAAAGGATTGCAATAGAAAGTAAGGTCAACCCTAAAAAGTTTTTAAGTGCCTTAATAACAAAAAAAGGAGAAAAGAAAGTATAGGACCCTTTCAGTGTGAGATGGGTAGGCAGATTATTGGAGATAAGGAAAAAGCAAGGAATTAAACTAATAATTGCCTCTGTGTTTACCAGGGAAGAATCAAGTTCAATGGAGTGCCACAGGAGGAAGCCACAACCTCCCATATTAATGAACAATTGGTTAACTGATGAAAAAGTTCATAAGCGACTTGAAAAAATTAAAGTAAATACGGCACCTGGCCCCGATAGCATACTGCACCGACACACTTTATTCGAGCAAATACCCAGTATGTACCTGGCAGATACCTGGAATGCGCCGCTCCTCACCTCTGACAAGCCCCGTTGCGTTTGCCTTCCCAGCCTGGGTTCATGCCTGGCTGACGGGCGGCTGATCTGTTAAATGATAATGATTAGGATTTAATAGGCTGCAATGCTTCGCGTGTCTACCAGATGGCATAAATTCATGAATTGTAATGCAGTATATATATATATACTGTGCAGTATTGCAGCCAGCGGGAATAAAATGCTTCAATCCCTGCCTGGAAAATAACCCAATGCACTCGGGCAGAAAACAGTCACAAACCTCAATACACCCGGGTATACCCGAATTCGTGGGACTAGCCGAGCTCGAATAAAGTGTGTCGTCAGTGTACATCCAAGAGTTCTCAAGGAGTTAAGCTCAGTAATAGCCAAACCATTATATTTAATATTCAAGGACTCCATTTCCACAGGCTCAGTACCACAAGGTTGGCGTAAAGCAGATGTGGTGCCTATATTTAGAAAGGGCGCTAGATCATAACCAGGGAATTACAGACCTGTAAGCCTGACTTCAATAGTGGGGAAACTACTTGAAGGTTTATTATTGGATAATATTTAGGAATAGCTAATGGAAAATAAAATTATTAGTAATAGTCAGCATGGATTTATGAAGGATATATCATGCCAAACTAACCTTATTTGTTTCTTTGAGGCGGTAAGTAGGAATTTAGATCAGGGTAATGCAGTTGATGTGGTCGACTTAGATTTTGCAAAAGCTTTGATACGGTTTCACACAAGAGGTTGGTGTACAAAATAAAGACAATTGGACTCAGTAATAATATATGCACCTGGATTGAACACTGGTTAAAGGACAGAACCAGGGGGTTGTCATAAATGGAACTTTTTCAGGTTGGGCTAAAGTCGTGAGTGGAGTACCTCAGGGATTGGTACTGGGACCCCTGTTTTTTAACTTGTTTATTAATAACCTTGAGGTTGGCATCGAGAGCAACGTCTCCATCTTTGCTGATGATACTAAATTATGTAAGGTAATAGAATCAGAGCAGGATGTAATTTCTCTTCAGAAGGACTTGGAGAGACTGGAAACATGGGCAGGTAAAGGCAGATGAGGTTTAATACAGATAAATGTAAGGTTATGCATTTGGGATGCAAGAATAAAAAGGTGAATTACAAATTAAATGGGGATAATTTGGGGGAATCCTTGATGGAGAAGGATTTAGGAGAGCTTGTAGACAGCAGGCTTAGCAATAGTGCCCAAAGTCATGAAGTAGCTGCAAAAGCAAACAAGATCTTATCTTGCATCAAACGGGCAATGGATGGAAGGGAAGTAAACATATTTATGCCCCTTTATAAAGCATTAGTAAGACCGCACCTTGAATATGGAGTACAATTTTGGGCACCAATCATAAGAAAAGGTATTATGGAACTATAGAGAGTGCAGAGAAGAGCAACCAAAATAATAAAGGGGGTAGACAATCTAACTTATGAGGAGAGGGTAGCTAAATTAGATTTATTTACATTAGAAAAGAGGCGTCTAAGAGGGGATATGATAACTATATACAAATATATTCAGGGACAATACAAGGAGCTTTCAAAAGAACTATTCATCCCAAGGGCAGTACAAAGGACTCGGGGGCATTCCTTAAGGTTGGAGGAAAGGAGATTTCACCACCAACAAAGGAAAGGCTTCTTTACAGTAACGGCAGTGAAAATGTGGAATTCATTAACCATGGAGACTGTGATGGTAGATACAATAGATTTGTTCAAAAAAAGGTTGGACATCTTTTTAGATAGAAAAGGTATACAGGGATATACCAAATAAGTATACATGGGAAGGATGTTGATCTAGGGATTAATCCGATTGCCAATTCTTGGAGTCAGGAAGGAATTTATTTTTCCCTTATGAGATATCATTGGATGATGTGACTCTGGGGTTTTTTGTTTGCCTTCCTCTGGATCAATAAGTATAGATATATGATAAAATATCTGTTGTCTAAATTTAGCATAGGTTGAACTTGATGGCCGGAAGTCTTTTTTCAACCTCATCTACTATGTAACTATGTAACATATACCCACACAAATACAGACACAAGTAAAGTCACATGCAGACACACAATTCTTATTATTTTCTTAGTTTTTTTTAATTTATTCCATTTTTTTTCTTATGAGTGGTAACAGTGGCAGCCAGGGTAGGAGGGGCTGTGCCCATGCCCATCCTTTGAGTCTGGTGAGACATCAACAACAGTTTTAGGCTTAGTTGGCAATGTGGCAAGAGGAGCCTTAGCAGTGGTTTATGTACCAGCTGCCTGCTGGTACCAGGTGCCGGGAGTATGTGAAGTACTGGGTTTGCTTCAACTATCTGCTCCTGCAACAGTTGCGCGAGGAGCAGATGGATACGGACATGTTGTGTGCGCTTGTAGTTCAGGCTGGTGTCAGAGTTGCCAAAGCAGGTTTCATGTCTAATCTGGTGTGGAGCACGATAACAGGTTGACACTGTGGCCCTGGTTCTGGTTTCAGCTGCACCAAGTGAGTCTGCTCCACCCAGCACCTGCACGGTTGCTTCTGCTGCTCTAGATTGTGTATTGAAAGCTTAAACAAGTGGGGATGTGGGGGTTCAGGAGGTGGAACTGCAGGAACAAGCAGTTGGTAGGGTAGTAGGGAGCGCTTTAAGCATTCAGGAGGTGTGACTGCTGTAAACCCATCTGGTCCAGGGAGTGTTACAGGGGTAGCTGATGATATTGGCAGTGGTGGTGGTGGCTCTTCAGATCAGCTTAGCGAGGAATCGGTTCCTGGAGACGGTGAGGCAGAGGAACATAGATGTACCTCTCATCTATGTCATGGTGCACAGTCATGTGAAAAAGAAAGTACACCCTCTTTGAATTCCATGGTTTTACATACCAGGACATAATAACAATAATCTGTTCCTTTGCGGGTCTTAAAATTAGGTAAATACAACCTCAGATGAACAACAACACATGACATATTATACTGTGTCATGATTTATTTAACAAAAATAAAGCCAAAATGGAGAAGCCATGTGTGAAAAACTAAGTACACCTTGTGATTCAATAGCTAGTAGAACAACCTTTAGCAGCAATAACTTGAAGTAATCGTTTTCTGTATGACTATCAGTCTCTCACATCATTGTGGAGGAATTTTGGCCCACTCTTCTTTACAACGTTGCTTCAGTTCATTGAAGTTTGTGGGCATTTGTTAATGCACAGCTCTCTTAATGTCCAGCCACAGTATTTCAATCGAGTTGAGGTCTGGACTTTGACTGGGCCATTGCAACACCTTGATTCTTTTCTTTTTCAGCCATTCTGTTGTAGATTTGCTGGTGTGCTTGGGATCATTGTCCTGTTGCATGACCCAATTTCAGCCAAGCTTTAGCTGTCGGACAGATGGCCACACATTTGACTCTAGAATACTTTGGTATACAGAGGAGTTCATGGTCGACTCAATGACTGCAAGGTTCCCAGGTCCTGTGGCTGCAAAAACAAGCCCAAATCATCACCCTTTCACCACCATGCTTGACAGTTGGTATGAGGTGTTTGTGCTAATATGCTGTGTTTGGTTTTCGCCAAACGTGGCGCTGTGCATTATGGCCAAACATCTCCACTTTGGTCGCGTCTGTCCAAAGGACATTGTTCCAGAAGTCTTGTGGTTTGTTCAGATGCAACTTTGCAAACCTAAGCCATGCTGCCATGTTCTTTTTAGAGTGAAGAGGCTTTCTCCTGGCAACCCTTCCAAACAAACCATACTTATTCAGTCTTTTTCTAATTGTACTGTCATGAACTATAACATTTAACATGCTAACTGAGGCATGTAGAGTCTGAGATGTAACTCTTGGGTATTTTGCAATTTCTCTGAGCATTGCACGGTCTGATCTTGGGGTGAATTTGCTGGGATGTCCACTCCTGGGAGAATTGGCAACTGTCTTGAATGTTTTCTAATTTTGAATAATCTTTCTCACTGTAGAACAATGGACTTTAAATTGTTTGGAAATGGCCTTTATAACCCTTCCCAGATTGATGGACAGCAACAATTGCTTTTCTGAGATCATTGCTGATTTCTTTCCTCCTTGGCATTGTGTTAACACACCTGAATGCTCCAGACCAGCAAACTGCTAAAACTTCGGCATTTATAGAGGTGGTCACACCTGCTGATGATCAATTAATCAAGGGTATTTGATTAACAGCACCTGTCTACTACTTAGCATCTTAATTCCAATGGAAGCAGTAAGGGTGTACTTAGTTTTTCACACATAACTTCTCCATTTTGTCTTTATTTTTGTTAAATAAACCATGACAGTGTAATATGTCATGTATTGTTTTTCATCTGAGGTTGTATTTACCTAATTTTTAGACCTGCTAAGGAACAGATGATTGTTATATGTATATGTAAAACCATGGAATTCAAAGAGGGTGTACTTTCTTTTTCACATGACTGTAAGTCCCCAGGCTTCCCCACATGGTATTTCAGTCTTCTCCCCTAGCTTACAGGCATCACAGGAGCACAGTAATTTGCCTAGAGAAGCCACGAGCATGGTGTAGACACACTTAATTTTTCCCTGCCATGGCTTATTGGTTGTCCAATGCCTCTGAGGTTGTTCAGTGCATCTCAATCAGCGGTGCATAGGGGAAAGAGTGGGGACAAATGGTCTTCTGCAACGTTTCAGGAAAAAGCACCATGATGTTTGGAAAATCCTGCATCAGTAATCATCCCACCAGATGCTATGATCAGGCTCTGGGTCATCTTGGAAAGGCCACCACCATAACCCTCCCCTGAAGGTGGTGCCAGTCACCCACTGTTTCTCCTTGACTATGGCATACCAGGTCCAGGCGGGATACACGGTCCACCCCTGCTTTGAGAAGTGACTCTGATGCTTCTAACCCCATCTCCTCACTTGTACTACCTCCTTTATCCCGCACATCCACCACTATCCCAAAGATAACAGATCCAGGGACTGAGAGAGAGAGGATGTAGGGGTAAATTACTTTTAAGACGCTGACATGGACTATCGTGAGCATCTGATTCTAAGCCACCCAGAGAATTATACTTTTGGAATGGAGTAGGTTAGGCTGTGTCGTACATGTACCCCCACCCTCTAGGAGATACAAGCTGCGGCTATTAGCTGTTGTTGTGCAGTGTACCTGTGAGGGTTCAGGAGAGCTGAGTGGTCTGCGATGGGGTGGAGACCAGGACAGGCTTTTGGTGTCATCTTGGGTTCTGGTTCGGTATCAGCGCCTCCAGATTCTTTGGGCTCCAAGCAGATTGTAGGCAGTCCCCTCTGAAGCACATCTGTCATACACCACATGCACTGATTCCAGGCAGGTGTAAAGGCGTAACTGAGGGGCTTTATTGCAGTCACTGCATAGACAGTATTACAGCGGTGCAGGGTCTCAGATGATCCCAGACATCTGGATGGTGCTTGCTCATGAGTCTGGAGCCTTGATTCAGGCTAGTCATCCATGCGGCCTGAATGGCCCCTCCCACTCACATCCTCTACTTGACTGTAACAATGGTATTTGGGACCAAGACTAAATTTGTAAAGCTTCCAGTGACTGAGCTCCTGATTAGAACCAACGCTAACACCACCCTAACACCTGTCACTAGTTTTAAATACCTGGGCTTATGGTTTGACTCCCACTTAACATTTGGGATGCACATTGATACCCTGACAACCAAGACCTATGCCAAACTAGGGGTACTTTACAGGAACAAATCCTCCCTAAGTCTCCTGGTCAGAAAGCATATTGCACAGCAGATGCTAATGCCAATTATTGACTATGGAGACATAGTATATGGCTCGGCTCCTCAAACCCACCTTAGCAAACTTGACACCCTCTACAATTCAATTTGTCGTTTTGTTCTCCAATGCAACTACAACACACATCACTGCGAAATGCTCAAAGAACTAGATTGGTCATCACTAGAGTCTAGGCGCAAAGTTCACCTTTCCTGTCTCACCCTCAAATACTTTCTGGGCAAGCTACCCAGCTACCTGAAAAAGCTCCTCACCCCTACCACATGCAGCACCTATCACCTGAGATCAGACTCCAAAAGACTATTCATGGTCCCAAGACTCAACAAAGTATCCGGACGTTCCTCCTTCTCCTTCCGTGCACCCCAAAACTGGAACAACCTACCAGAGACTCTCATATCCACCACCAGCTTAAGTTCTTTCAAATCTAAGGCTGTCTCACACTTTAATCTGGTCTGTAACTGTTTCATACGCTCATAATATATATTTTCTTTAACTGTGCACGCAATGTCTTGTATATAATGTATACCTTGTTCATTTATGTAACTGTATTTGTAACCATGTATTATTTTGTTTTACTCTGTGCCCAGGACATACTTGAAAACGAGAGGTTACTCTCAATGTATTACTTCCTGGTAAAATATTTTATAAATAAAATAAATACTTAGGAAGGAGGGGAACAGACTGATTAAATTTGGCTTTTCCCTTCTGGGAATCAGAAGGGGCAGGCTCAGGGTCTGTACCTATACCAGATAGGCTGTTACCAGGCCATGAGTCACCACCACACGTCTGTCACTCAGAAGGGAACATAAGTGGGGTCAAACGCCCACAGGATTACTTGTCACAGCCCTTGACTGCTAGGGACTTAAGTGACAGGGGGAAAAGAGAGGCAGAATAGACTTACCATGTTACAGCTGTATGAGAGTTGATGCTCCTATCCCTTTATTTGTGTCTCATGAAGTGTGTATAGAATATAGTTATATACTGTAATACACCTCTACTCCTGTCCCAGTGTCATTTGATACTGAAATATTCAGATACAATAACTAATTTCAAGATTGAGGGATACCTTGTTTTTCTTATTATTAAACTTACAAGCAATTGGAAATTGTGATTGGTTTTATATTACATTGTCTCCTTCTCTCCCCCATTCTGCATTACAGAATGAGTTGAAACTGGCATCATCACGTGGTTGGCTGGGCTGATTGTTTAAAAAATACTGAGCTGCCCAAGAATGCACCAAGATGGTTTTCACAAAGACTCTGAAGAATTACACTCAGAGCATAACATCATCCACTCATGGTGAGTATTCACTTTTCTTTAGCAAAGACTGGGACTTGATTATAAAATGGGACTGTTAGTGGGTTATATATATGTATATATATAATATTATATTCAGTAAGGCAGTTGGCACCCATGTGGAGTTGGAGTAGTGGTACCTTTAGAGGTAAGATAGATAAGGTGTTTTCACTGGACAGCACACACACCGACGTTTCGGTCCTCACAGAGGGACCTTTCTCAAGGGAGTGCACTCCTTGAGAGAGGTCCCTTTGTGAGGACCGAAACGTCGATGTGTGTGCCACGTACTTCAATACAGGTTTTTTAACTACTACCTTTGTGTGCTGTTTCATTTTTGCTGCACTGCTGTCCAGTGAAAACACATTATCTATATATATATATTATATCATATGTGATTCATAGATTGCCTAATATACATATACATTAATATACATATACATATTGTATATATAATATAAACAAATGTGTTTGTATATGTATTTTAATTAATTGTGCATTTAATTATGAAGCAACATTAGAAAAAAACATGACAAATATATATATATATAAATATATATTGTGATGCCCACACCACGTTGCAGTCTCTTTTATCCCAATTTAAGGCCTGAAACACTGTATTTTGCATATGGGTTTATTTACAGGGATTAAATCATACTAACAGGCTCACCATCCCTTTAAGTAAAAAACAATCATAAAATAAACTCATACTCCTCTTAGGAGACTAAATGTATATTCAGCTTCAAACCCTCACTGTCTGGATGGACAGCTAAGCTGGTTCCACCCGAAACAGATACTATTATGTTTAATACACTCAGTCTCTGTACACAGCAATAAAGGGTTTTGCTTATCTGTTAGTCCAGGTGTGCAGACATCCCTGCTTCAGCACAGCCTTGCATCCTTTCTTCCTAGGGGAACTCGGCCCCACATGAGCTCAGAGAAACTCTCCTCAAGGACAGGAACTCTCTGCTTCAGCACAGTCTGTGCCAGATTCCGCAGCTAAGGAGGGCACTCCTCTGTCCCCTTCTCTTGGACAGCAATCTCTTTCTTGTCTCTCCTGTGTCTCTCACATGGCAGCTCCTCTGTATCTGCCTTAAAACACTTTCTTGTTCACTCAGGAGTCCAGCCCTGATTAATTAGTTTTCAGCTGCTGCTATTTTCTTTGGGGAGATTAACTCTCTGTGAGCTGGAAAGTCCCATAGCTGCCCTATTCCAGAACATAGAGACCAGTGATGGTATCACAATATATATATACACTGGCGACACACTTTATTCGAGCTCGGCTAGTCCCACGAATTCGGGTATACCCGGGTGTATTGAGGTTTGTGACTGTTTTCTGCCCGAGTGCATTGGGTTATTTTCCATGCATGGATTGAAGCATTTTATTCCCCCTGGCTGCAATACTGCACAGTATATATATATATACTGCATTACAATTCATGAATTTATGCCATCTGGTAGACACGCGAAGCATTGCAGCCTATTAAATCCTAATCATTATCATTTAACAGATCAGCCGCCCGTCAGCCAGGCATGAACCCAGGCTGGGAAGGCAAACACAACGGGGCTTGTCAGAGGTGAGGAGCGGCGCATTCCAGGTATCTGCCAGGTACATACTGGGTATTTGCTCGAATAAAGTGTGTCGGTGCAGTAACACAGATAACATTCCAATAGACACTGTTTATAGTATAGCTTTTGATTGCTTCATTCATTGTAACATCGCCGGAAGAAGAGATCAGTGTATCTCGAAAGCTCGCACAAATAAAAGCATTTCGTTAGCCACAGAACGGTATCATCTATTTATTTTTTTATTTTATATATATATATATATATATATATATATAAAATGGAAAACACAAGAGTATAACGCATCAACACAGTGTATTGCTGTAGCCCAAAAACGGTCTAAATTTATGATATAATGACACAAGACAGTGGTGCTAAAGGTTATAGTAATTATGAAACAACGAGAAAAGCAACCTTATAAAGCACACGGGCATACCAAGGAAATGATTACAAGAGAATGTATTATTGTAGAGTTAAAAACAGGGGGAGAAAATTAAAAGAGGAGGGGGACTCACATCTACCAGATAAATATACCTAGAGGCAAAGGCACATAATTGAAGCAAATAACACACCAAAATAATTGAACAAACAAAAGCAGCTCTGAATCAGGCATGCATATATATAATAAGCACAAACTGCTGATTTGTGCACATTCCAACTGGAAATAACTGTTTGTTGGTATGATGGTAGATGCAAAAAATGGTAACAATGGCTGTACAGATATCAAAGTGTCAAGGATGTAAATACATCACCATTTGAAGCATGGGTGTTAAAGGTCAGACCAGAGCCTCATAATCAGGATAAAAGTAGGTGTCCCACTCCACAGACTCCACAAATTTCGTTAGCCACAGAACGGTATCATCTATGTATTTTTTGATTATTGAAGCTCGGCTAACACAGTACTGATACCTCTACATATATATATATATAATAACAAATAACAAACAAAGAAATATGTATAAGGGTAGGGGCAATGAAAAATTATTATTATAAAAACATTGCAAAGCCAAGGGAATCATTCATTCCCTTGGGTTGCATAGTGTTTAGGAGGACAATCCAATGGCATTCCTTTTTAAGAAGGGCTTTCTCCAGATCGCCACCTCTGATACCCAGTGATACTTTGTCAAAGGCAAATGCCGAAATACACGAACTGTCTGAGGCATGGCAATTTAAAAAGTTTCTTGCCACTGAGGTGATCTTTTTAAAATTATCCAAATCCCGCTGAGCTGATCTGATGTTTCTAGAGTGCTCTAAGATCCTGAACCGATGTTCGCGGGTGGTCATTCCTATGTATTTAAATTTGCAAGGGCATGTTAGACAGTAGACAACCCATTTGGATTTACAGTTGAGGGTATATCCAATGTCATAGGTTTTAGTTTGATCACTGTTAAGAAATGTATCTGTGGGTAGCATGAATTTGCATGCCGAACAATTGTTACACTTGGAGAAGCCTTTAGTTCTTACAGAGAGAAATGTCTCACTAGTATGGGGAACATAGTGACTATGTACAAGACGGTCTCTTAGATTGGGTGACCGTCTACTCGTTAGATTCGCTCTATCACCCAATACATCTTTTAATTCCCCATCTGTACACTGGCGACACACTTTAATCGAGCTCGGCTAGTCCCACGAATTCGGGTATACCCGGGTGTATTGAGGTTTGTGACTGTTTTCTGCCCGAGTGCATTGAGGTATTTTTCAGGCAGGGATTGAAGCATTTTATTCCCGCTGGCTGCAATACTGCACAGTATATATATATATATATACTGCATTACAATTCATGAATTTATGCCATCTGGTAGACACACGAAGCATTGCAGCCTATTAAATCCTAATCATTATCATTTAACAGATCAGCCGCCCGTCAGCCAGGCATGAACCCAGGCTGGGAAGGCAAACACAACGGGGCTTGTCAGAGGTGAGGAGCGGCGCATTCCAGGTATCTGCCAGGTACATACTGGGTATTTGCTCGAATAAAGTGTGTCGGTGCAGTACATAGAATCGGCCAGTGCTTCTGAAGAATAGATCTCAGGTCACCCCATCTATCGTTATAGGTACCGATGAAGCGTGTTTTAGTGTCACCAATCTTTTTTTGCGGTTGTAATAGTGTTACACGTTTCTTTGTCACAGTATTTTTATACCCCTGGTCAATACACCTCTTACTATATCCTCTAGATGCAAATCTATACGTTTATACCTGTGTAATACCTTTATTATTTGGACACATCCTAGTTATTAGATTATCAGTTAGCATTTAATATATATTTTTCAGTGAGTCATTGTTTGTTATCTTTTTGGAGCTGCCATTTGTGTGTTTATGTTTTTAAGGTAGTACTCATTGCTGTTCTATTAATAAAATCTTTTTCATTTTCTGCACTTGAGGAGCATCCAGTTCTTTTCACTACAGTTTTACATTAATATTCCTGTGGTATATTTTAGAGTGCTATTTAGGGGATTGTCTTAGTTCTTCTTTGTGTGTTTTATATATATATATATATATATATATATATATATATATATATATATATATATATATGTATATGTATGTATATGTATATATATATATATATATATATATATATATATATATATATATATATATATATATATATATATATATGGCACTGTGTGCTCATTTGCATGTCATTTCCCAGAATCCCTTGCTGCAGTGGAAGCACTGTATGCTGGGTGATAAAGTGCTATTGCACGAAACATGTAGGAGGATTGTCAGACCTCTGTTTTTAATGGACGAATTAAGCTCATTTTTGGATACCCTTTTTGACCCACTCTCTTGGCTGTGCGCTATACTTCCAATTGTGCTTATCTTCAGTTCATCAATAGCAGCACGCTTACATAAGGCACAGGATGGTGACATTTCTAACATGTGAGTACACTTATAATTGTTCAACTCAAGTGGTTAAATAGTGGTCCTGGGAATATCCCAATGAGGAATTGAGGAGTGGGCTTATACCCCCCTACTCTTTCCCTTCAGGGTTATATCTTGTCTCTTTAAGGACGCCATACAATCTGGGAGTTGTTTTCAGAAGAATACTCACCATCTAATTATTGTTAGCCCCATATCCTGTGCCTTTGATCATTCTCTAATCTTTAGAATACTTTACAGTGATTCGGCGCTAGAGCACGTATACCACAAAACTTTCGATCATGGTGAAAGGCAGGGTTGCGGACCTGTCTAAGACATGAAAATGAGCATACAGTAATATTTCCATTTGCTTTATGCTTTACTGTGGGGGATTTTTGGCACTTTTTTTTACCCACCATAACTTAACTAAGTGGGGTGAAACCTATCCCAAGCTTCAAATTGCAAAGCCATTATAACCAGCCTCACACTGATGAGACCCTAGAGGTCAAAACAGCTGTCTGTGGGTAGGTTTACTGGATATGCATCTTAACCCAGGCTGTGCTTAAAAGCTGAGCAATGCAGCAGGCATAAGCTTTTAGGGGTCCATGTCATATGGATTTGAAGCAAAAGGTGGCACTGTGTTCTCATTTGCATGTCATTTCCCAGAATCCCTTGCTGCAGTGGAAGCACCATATGATGGATGATAATGGAGAAACGATATAAACTAAGAGGAGAAAGAAACCCCAATAGACGAGAGCACTCTATCAATGTATATGTGCCAGACACAACCTGATAGAATCAAATAATCAGGAGGGTTGAGATAATATATGTATAACTTGTGAGATACCGCTCACCATAATAACAGAAAAAATAGTAAATATTATAATTACAGGTGCAAAAGGGATAGGAATGACAGACAAAGACATATAAGGAGACAGAGGTTCTCTTGGGTTGAGATAATGCCCAATGGTATGATGTATTAATTAAAATGTATGTTTAATAGTGATTATAGGCTAAAGCAGTAAAATTCAGGGCATTATTGAAAACCCTGCTCTCTGATTGGTTAAAATTCCGGGCATTATTGAAAACCCTGCTCTCTGATTGGTTAAAATTCCAGGCATTATCCACAGTAATGCCCTGAATTTCAGCAGCTTGCAAAATGCAGTTTTCAATCTGTTTATTTACAGCCAATCAGCTTTCAGAACAGCTGAGACAGGGCAGGGGATTGGTTTGAATTAAGTAAAAGCTCTGAGACATGGCAGGGGATTGGTCAAAAATTATCAGCCACGGTTTGACACCTCCCCCTCCCGAGCTGACTGAGATTTTCTGAGCAGATTCAGTTGAATTGGGGGGAGGGGAGAGAGACTGCAAAGAAGTAAGTGTGTTGTGTATAGAGGTGCAGTGTGTGTGTGTGTGTGTGTGTGTGTTGGTGTTGTAGAGGTGCTGTGTTGTGTGTAGAGCTGGGGGGGAGAGTGAAAAGTTTAGTAAGTGGCTGCATTTTTGATTGTGACTGCAGTGTGTGGGTGTGTTGTGCTGTTGTATGTGTAGCAGCAGTTTATGTGAGTATAGAGCTGATGTGTGTGTGTGTGTGTGTGTGTGTGTGTGTGTGTGTGTGTGTGTGTGTGTGTGTGTGTGTGTGTGTGTGTGTGTGTGTGTGTGTGTAGAGCTACTGTGTGTGTGTGTGTGTGTGTGTGTGTGTGTGTGTGTGTGTGTGTATATAGAGCTCCAGTGTGTGTGTGTCAGTAGCAGTGTTTATGGGTGTAGCATATGCGTGTAGCAGCAGAGTTTGTGTGTGTGTAGAGCTGCTGGGGGTGTAGAGCTGCTACTGTGGTTGTAGAGGTGCTGTGTAGTGAGTGTAGAGGAGGTGCTGTGTTGTGTGTCTAGAGCTCCAGTGTGTGTGTGCGTGTAGAGGCACTGTGTTGTGTGTGGTGTGCTGTTTTGTGTGTGTGTGTGTGTGTGTGTGTGTGTGTGTGTGTGTAGCAGCAGTGTGTGTGTGTGTGTGTGTGTGTGTGTGTGTGTGTGTGTGTGTGTGTGTGTGTGTGTGTGTGTGTGTGTGTACACAGAGGGGGCGGCAGTGTGTGGATATAGATATCTGCAGTGTAAGAGTATATAGAGGGGGTTTCATGTACTTACCATTTTATTTTAATAAAAAAATCTATTTAACTATACAAAAGTGTCTATTATTTATGAAATATGCCTACATTTAGCCTATAATAGTACTAATCCCCTCAGAACAGGGCATTATTGGCCAGTAATGCCCTGTTCTTCAGGGATTATTACTTAAGTAACACTTAAATTAAAATAAGTAGGACGCAATAAACGTGTGAGTCTCAAATAATGAATGTGATTGATGACTCAACTATTGCCTGGATGGAGAAGCGAATTAAAACATAACACTCTGCAGAGAGAGCAATAGAACGAGGTAAATATAACCGGGGTAGCAAGATCTAGGTAGATAAATAGCGACGCAGAGGTGAGTGCAATGATAGACCAACACTCCTCGTCTGCTTGAAGATGGAATCATTAAACCGCTTGGATAATGAGCACCAAGGATTTTAGAAACTCAGCATGAAAGTTTCTAGTAGTGTTAACTATATGTCTCAAAATAACCTGAAATAAAAAGTGCCTCTATGGGAGGGGGGGTGCAGCTACTAAATTTACTACATTTAACTCCTATGGTCGTATCAGTGGAGTATAGAAACCGACTCTGCCATAGCGCTATATCAGCAATCCGTTATAATGTAACCATGAGTTGTACTGGATCACGACTCTATTAATAAACCAATTAATCTGCGGTGAGCAAATATAGGGCTAATGCCTGATAAATTTGGAACAATTAACCAAACAGAGCCAATGTTCATTAGGATTGCTACTGTTCCCCTGTGTATTGATATTAGGGTGTGTGCCAGGGATAGAATGATAACTCAGGGTGAATACAAGTTATATTATATAGCATAACCCTCTAGCCGAGCTAAGATATAACCCCTATATTGGGGGACTGTAGTGACAGTGCCCATGCGGCTTCAGAGGCACTTCTTAACGGTATCCAGTCTGGACAGACAGAGGGGGCAAGGAAAATTGATGCCAATATAGAGCCACTCATTATCAATCGACAATCCTGCCTTCATGTGGTGACCCCTACTGTAGTTTCTAATAAAATGGTCTCTGTTGACCCTTGGGTCTTGCGTCCCTTTGGGTATATCCAGCGAACAACTTCCATGGATCGTTTCCAAAGCGATCAGCCTTTCCTAAGGCTAAACAATATTGGTTGTCTAAATGGTCAAACTCTTCTACAAACGGGCCAGCAGGCTCTCCTTGCAAAAACTGTTTATGATTGAAATGTTGATATCTGCTGCATATCAGAGCCACGAATACCAAATGACGGAAATTCTATATTATCAATCCCGCATACGCGGGAAACTGTTCAACTATGTTTGTTTATTGGAATAAGACATTAGAAGCCAGACCAGTCAATGGGTATACAAAACAAGGAATGAATTATGCTCACCTACAGTTTGCCGATATATAATATACCATCAACTCCTTCACGATACAGACAGCATAACTTTTTTTTTTTGTTTCAATCTTTTTTATTAGGTTTGAACAGAATATAACATGTCCACATTGTCAAACATTCTTCATATGCAATACAGATATATTCATTTCATATTGTTTAATACATCATTTGAGAAACAATTATATTGTGCAAATCTATCTCTTTGTTTCATATTTGCAGGCACGTTTCAAATCTTATGTCAGTGGTTTTATGAGAAAAGTTTTTTAAATAAACCTTACATTTTCCGTTAGTTGGATAAGGAATAGAATAGTAATGAGAGAGAGAGGGAACACAGGATGAAGGGGGGCAGAAGGGAAGACGTGAGAGGGGTCAAAGAGGGGGAAAGCCAGGATGGGGAGGATGAGAGGGGTGGGGGCGGGGAGAACTAACAAACTATCTCCCTATCTGAGATATCCTATATATTTCCCAGATCAGGCTTTTCTGCTTTCTTCCTTCCCCTTTTGGCACCTAAGGTAGTTCTTCTTTTCCTGTTTTGGGGCGTTTCTAGTCTGAGGGCCATAGTTCCAAATCTTATAGAAGCAATCTAATGATTGGTTCAGTTGTGCTGAGAGTCTTTCCATCAACTTAACATTATTTACTCTTGGAATTACTATGCGCCTAGATGGGGAGTTTATATTTTTCCAAGCAGCTGCTATAGAGCAGCGGGCCGCTGTGAATATAAAGCAGATCAGTTTACCCAAAGGTGCCTGGAGACCGTCAACCAGTTTAGCTAGGAGGTAGGTCAGGGGATCTATTGGTATCCTTAGTTCTGTAAACTCAAATATCATATTTGTATCATGGTCCAAAATTACTGTATATGCGGGCTGTGAGATCGTTTGCAGAAAATGTCGAATCTGAAGATAGCTAAAAGTTTGTAAATCCTGTTTTTTTTTTTTTGTATCAGATCCTGAAAGGAGAGGATCCTCCCCCCTTCTATTAGATCTTTCGCCACTAAAATATCCAGTTTCCGGTGTTGCTCCGCATATTTTTGGGAACATCCCGGTGGAAACGTAGGGTTGTTTATTATAGGGACGAGTAAGGAAGGGTACGTGGAAAGAGATTATCTCTTTTTGCTCTTAGACCAAATCTCCCACGTGCATCTCATCGATCCCAGCTTAAATCTTCCTGTAGGGCTCCCCCCCTCCGGGCAGCCCCATATTTCTGCTGCCAAAGAGGACGAGCTCACGTAGGTTGACTCTATCCCCAACCAGCCGCAAGTTGCTAGGTCACTGTTCCACATCACCACTTGTTTGGGATGGGCCGCCTGATAGTACTTGAGAATATATGGGACCCCCATGCCCCCCCCTCGTTCTTAATGCTAGCATTACCGATCTTGCCACTCTTGGTATTTTATCTTTGCATATAAATTGGAAAATTCTATTTTGAATGTTTTTAAGCTCTTTGAGCGGAACTTTTATCAGTAGAGTTTGGAAGAAATATAGCAATCTAGGCAATATGTTCATTTTTACTGCTGCTCTTCTTCCAAGCCAGGGTATCTGGAAGTTATTCGAAGTCTGCAGGACTTTTTAAAAAATTTCAAATAGAAGGGGGAAATTGTTTTGGTATAATAAATGTTATGTGCTTGCTATTTGGATCCCTAAATTTTTAATATGTGTATGGCTCCATTTATAGTTAAATTCGCCTGCAGGAGCTTAATTTCCGGGGCAGATAGTGTTAAATTCAGAGCTTCCGATTTATCGTTGTTAATTTTAAACCCTGAGACTTTTCCGAATTGGTCTAATTGGAATTGTAGATTCGGGAGATATATCAGTGGATTAGTTAATGATAATATTATGTCATCTGCAAATAGTGAGATCTTATAATTTGTCCCGCCTATCTTAATTCCCTGGATATTTACATCTTTAATTATAGCCGCTAGGGGTTCGATCAACAATGCAAAGAGGAGGGGGTCAATGACACCCCTGTCTTGTTTCATTTTAAATTTTGACAGGTTCTGAGTTTCCTCCAGGAAGTTTAACATAGGCTGTTGGCGTCCTGTAAAGAGCTCTAACACCCTCCAGGAATGGGCCCGAGAATCCAAATTTTACATTGTTTGATCTAAAAAGGCCCATTTTATTCTGTCAAATGCTTTTTCTGCGTCCAGACTTAATAGAATTGCCTTCGTATCGGTAAGAAGCATGTGGTCTACGTTGTTTATGACCTTTCGGGTGTTGTCTGAGGCTTGTCTGCCCGAGACAAAACCCACTTGGTCCAACTGAATAAGTTTTGGACAAATCGGGGTTAATCTATTCGCTAACATTTTGCTGTATAAAATGTATTTTTAAGTCTGAATTTAGCAAAGAGATCGGTCTATAGCTTCTACATTGGAGAGGGTCACGTTCCTCCTTATGTATTATGGCTAAGTTAGCCATTGAGATTGATGTAGGAATCTCAGCCCCCTCCATGAATGAGTTGAATATCTCGAGAATAAACGGGGACAGCACTTCTGTGAACTTTTTATAATACAGGTTGGAAAAGCCGCCCCGGCCTGGGGTTTTATTTGTTTTAAGCTGTTTTATAGCTTCTAAAAGTTCCTCCTGCAAAATTATTTTGTTTAATATTTGGGAGTCTTCTTCTGAAAGCGTTGGAAGATTGCCGTTTTTAAGATAGTCGCTTATTGCCTCGGACCCTGTATGGCCCCCCCGGGTTGATTCCAGATTATATAATTTGGTGTAACAATTTGAGAATTCTTGGGCTATTTCTTTTTCCTTGTACGTTGTTAATCCTGATTTGTTACGAATTGCTGGGTTTGAGATGTAACTCTCAGACCTCTTAGTTTACTAGCCAATAGCCTGTCCGCATTATTACCCCTATCATAATATCGTTGGTTTGTCCATTTTAGTGCTCTCTCTACCTCTTCCAATTGATCTTTTTAAGTTCCAATTGTGCCTTGTCTAATAATTTATATAGTTTCTTTGAGGGATTCTTTTTATGTTGTTGTTCAATTTTGGCCAGATTGTCAGCTGCTTCATTGTATTATTTTTGCTTTTCTTTTTTCTATTAAGCCGCTATAGAGATAAGATCCCCTCTAATTGAGGCCTTGTGTGCCTTCCACAGCATTGCCGGAGAGGTTACTGAGCTTTTGTTTATCAGAAAATATTCTGAGAGTTTTTACCTGATTAAGCTCTCTATTTCTTGCGAATTTAACAGAGTCGTTAATTTTCCAAGGATATCGATTGTTTTTATTAAAAGGCGGAGAGAGCACCAGTTTTATAGGGGCATGATCCGACCAGGATATTGTTCCTACAGTATATTCGACTGAGCGTCTGGAGAATATTTTTAGTACCTAGAAAATAATCAATCTTCGAGTAGGTCTGATGAGGGGCAGAGAAGAACGTATAGTCCCGTTGACCTGGGTGTTGAGCCCTCCAGATATCTATAAGCGAAAAGCTCCTTAGTATTTCCTTGAAGTTTTTTTTATTTTTTAGGTTTACTTTAGAGTGCTCTGCACCAGGTGTTGTGGATTTATCTCAATCCGGGATATTTGCCAGATTGAGATCTCCTGCAACAATTATAGATGCTAGAGATTCCTGATCAAGGGACTCCAGTACCTCACTCAGAAATTCAGGTTGATTTTCATTGGGTGTGTATATATTACAAAGGGTTAATGGAACCACTGAGAGGGATCCTTGTACAATTAGAAATCTGCCTCCAGGGTCTCTTATAACTTTCCTGGAGATAAAGGGCATGTTATTTTTAATTAATATAGCCACTCCTCTTTTCTTTACTGAGTAAGATGCATAGTATTCTTGGGGAAATGATTGTTTAAATGTGTTTGTAGGAGAATCCGAGTTAAAGTGAATTTTCTGGAGGAACAGGATGTCTCCACTAGTCTTTTTTTAATTCCTAGAGAGCTAGTTTTCTTTTTCTGTTTGAATTTAGACCCTTAACGTTCATGGATACTATCTTTATTATGGATATGTTGGTCATTTACTCAATTCCTGATAAGTATTTTTAAGCTTGACCACTTTCCCAGGTGATAGCTTGTTTTTTTTGGGTGTGATCAATGTTTTTTTTTTTTTTTTTTGTTATTATTTGATTCTCGGAGAGGATACAGAGATTATTTTGGAAGATAGATATGGTAGCGGGGAGGGGGGAAGGGGAGAGAGGGTGGAGACAGGGGCGGAGAGTAGAGAGAAAAGAGAAGAATGGGTTAACTAAGAACCCTATATTGGAATTCCTAGTCATTCTAAAGATCAGGTGTATGGACTTAGTGCCCTTGAGAGACATTCCTGTGTACCCTGCACGGTTGGGGGCCAGGGAAATTGTGCCAGACACTCTGGGGCTTTTTTTTTTCTTTCAACTTTAGTTTTATTGGGTTTTTCATGCATACGTTGTATCACCAACAATTATCTCAGTAAACCTCTGTAACTCATATCTTTTAACAACACCTAACATGTATATGACGCCAACTGAGGGTAACATACAATCCACAAACACTACTCACCAGACTAAACAAGACAATAAACAGATAGGGAGGAAGGTATAGGTGGGGGGGAGGGAATAGTTGGCCACCGCCTTTGTGTCCACCGTTTCGAACTCTTGGCTTCTTCCCTACTCATCTGGATCCTGTCTGACTTCTAATCTAACTGTCCGTCTCTATGTGGTCGCGGATCCTGCGGATTCAAAGGGGAACGCACCTGTATCTATCAATGTAGGACTGCGGGTATGCTTATCCCCGGGATGTCTGTCTGGGCCAGCCAAGGCGTCCAGACTTTGAGGAAATTTGGGCCAGTGTCATTGACCAAACTCGTCAATTGTTCCATCCGGCAGACGTGCCAAATTCTTTTTCTGATTTTGGGTATTACTGGTAAATCCGATTGTTTCCACAGTGCTGGTATCTCACACCTGGTGGCTGTTGCAAAGTGCGCGATTAATTTGTGCGACGCATTTGACAGACCCTGGATCCGCCTGCCCAATAGGAACAGCCATGGGTCCAGGGGGATCACTTAACCGAGTATCCTCTGTATCCACTCTCTAATTTGTTCCCAAATCAGGGACACCTTCGTGCAAGACCACAGCATGTGTTGTAAATCCATGATATGCTGCCCCTCAACCATGTCCTGAGATCCTCCCCCAGTGTCTTAATTAATTTTGGGTAATTTGCTTTGTACAATGTTTTGTACTCCCTGGTGAGGTATACCCCTAAATATTTGACAGTGGAGGCTTGCCATTTGAAATTAATAATAATAATATGTTCTTGTATAGCGCTGCTATTTTTACGTAGCGCTTTACAGAGACATTTTGCAGGCACAGGTCCCTGCCCCGTGGAGCTTACAATATGTTTTATGGTGCCTGAGGCACAGGGAGATAAAGTGACTTGCCCAAAGTCACAAGGAGCTGACACCAGGAATTGAACCAGGCTCCCCTGCTTCAAACGCAGTGCCAGTCAGTGTCTTTACTCACTGAGCCACTCCTTCTCCCCTAATTGAAATTAAAATTTATTTTAATTTAATTAAATTAAAGTTTATTTCTATTAATTTTTCCAATTCTTTGGGTAAGTTTATATTGAGAGCTTCCAATTTTGTCTGATTCATTTTAAAACCCAAGACTTGGTTGAACTTTCCTAGGATCACAAAAAACGTTGGGAAGAGATGTGAGGGGCCTCGACAGGGTTAAAATCACATCATCAGCGTACAGAGCCACTTTATGTGTCTGCTCTCCAACCATGATTCCCCTCTGGGTTTTTTAACATACAAAACCTTACATTATTCATGTTAACATTTTCCAACTTAGAGAATATAACGTTGTTGATCCCTTCTTTAGGGATAATATAGACATTTTGATATACATTGCCCCTGTCATCCTTCCCTTTGTTCAAGAACTTAACTGTTTAGTATTTCAATGCCATGATAAGAGACAGGTGCCCTTAGAGCTAAGAGAGACAGGGTTGATGGGGACTGAGATCAGTGATGGGAAGGGGAGGCTGGGAGAGGGCTAAGGAGGTAAAGGAAGGGTAGGCTGAAAAGTGTGGGGGGGGGTTGGGTTAGTGGGATGGGGGGTAGGGGAATAAGAGCAAGAGGGGAGGAGGAAGTGGAGGGCAGGTACATGGGTAGGTAAGGGAGATATAGGGGGAGAACAGATGCCTGGGGGGGAAAGGGGATGGGAGAAAGTACCAGGGGGGGAGGGGGGAAGCATGGATAAAAAGGGGGAGGGCTGGGCCAGGTGAGGGGGAGGAAGGGAAGCGGGGGGAAAGCATTCAGTAATATCTCTGGAGCATATATTACACTTTCTGACATGTTATACATTGCTTTTCATATTCTTATAATATACCTTTCAAACATTTGTGCTTCAACATATATATTGTCATTAATACAATGAAACATATCTCCCGAGTTCAGATCTCATGCTGCATTTTTCTAGATCTATTCCTATTTGGGGGTGGGTCCTGAAAGCTCTAAGGAGGGAGTAGATCTCTGAAGTTCTAAGTCCCTTGTTAATACGCTTTTAAATACTTTTTTATTCCTTTGAGTATCTTACCCCTCATTTGGGACAGTGAAGCTCGTATGATTAATATTTATAGGGGATTTTGAGTAAGGGAGGCTCTAATATGCTAAGCTTGTAGAGGATTCCATCTCCAAGCCTTTCTATCTGTCATACATCCCATTAACTCTGTCAGGTCGCCGACCCCCTCCTGGCTCATCTCTATTAACCTATATACAGTGAAAGCTTAACTTTTGTTTCTGAGTGTTTGTGCTGTTGGAAGATAGGGCGAGAAAAGGGTAGCTCGTGAGGGGGGGGGAGAGAGAAAGGTCCGCCGGGGGCGAGGACAGGTGAGGGGACCAGTGGCTCCGCGGGAGGTAGAGAGACAAACAAACAGGGGACGGAGGAGGGGAAGACACAGGGGAGGTGGAGTGGGCAAGAACAGAGGGGAATAAGAGCAGGAACAAACAGGTTGCTATATGTTGCAGGGTACATGCAACTACACACGCGGGTTTCTTGACAAGGCTTATTTATTTAGCCTTAAAAAGATAAACAGCACACAAAACAAAAATAGCTTTTTCCTTCAGCAAACAAAAGAAAAGAAAAATGGCTTTTTCTTCAGCAAACTAAACCAAACAGTCTAAAAATAATGCAGCTACCATTTTCTATGCAGGGCACAGACAGTTCACAATTCATTTACTTTGCTAATCAGACCTTGTATCAGGAATTCTCTTCAGCAATCTCTTTAGCAGCTTACTCCTCACTCCTCAACAGACAGCCTCCATGTGTCTACAGCCTGGGTTTTAACACACCTTGATTAGGCAGCTGGCCTATTAGGCAACTAATTGTCCTGAAGTTCCCAGCTGAAGTTAACCTAGTCAGTGCTGCACTGCAGACTAGACATAGGTTTTCCAGGCATATAACTGGTGGCTTTTATTTACCCTGTCACATTCCTCCCCTGTTAGTGTGTGGCTGGGGCTACGCATGGCTGAAGCCCGACCATCCACCCCTTCTCTAGAAAAGAAGTCAGCATTTGCGTTCTCTTTTCCCGGCCTACTGCAGCGGCAGCTTTTATTCGAGTAAAAGCCGCCGGCTGCATGCGTCTGGGAAGCGGGTAGCCGCGGCGCGTGGCGGCGCACTGTGACGTCACAGTCACATGTGCGCCCGGCTTCCCCGTCTTCCCCGGCTTCCCCAGGCTTCCCCGACACCCCTGGAGATCAAATTAAGGTAAGCGGGGGTGCGGGGAAGCAGAGGGGCAGAGCAGAAGCCGGGTTCGGTGTCCGGAAGGGGGGGTAAATTGCGCACGAAGTGGAGGGGGGGTGCGTGGGGGAAACGCGGCGGCGCGCGGTTATTACTGGCGGCAGCTGGGGTAGATCCCGGCATGCCGCCGGCATTTAGTGCAATAAAAGACGTCGCTACTGTATGCTGAATCTCAAATGAGAAGGGTTGGAGGGCCATATACCACCTAGTTAATCTAGCATTGGAATCCTTCATGCTATTTAACCACTTCAGTGGAGCATGATCCGTCACCAAAGTAAAAGGGACTCCTGCCAGGTAATGCCTCAAAGCCTCGATTGCCCACTTTACTGCGAGGTCCTCTTTCTCAATCACTGAGTAGTTTTTTTCCCTTGGGAACAATTTCCTACTCAGGAAAAGGATAGGATGTTCAACTCCCTCAAACTGTTATGACAACACTGCCCCTAGCCCTATCTCTGATGCATCTGTTTGCACTATAAAAGGGCGTTTGAAGTTTGGGCTTCTAAGGATGGGACCCTCTGATAGACACCTTTTTATGTCCTCAAAGGCTCTCTGACAATCCCTTGACCACACCACTTGTGTAGGGGCACACTTTTTTGTGAGGTCCGTTAAAGGGGCTGCCATTTCCGAATAGTTGGGGATGAACCGCCGGTAGTACCCTGCTAAGCCCAGCAGAGAGCGTACCTTTGTTTTTGTTTGGGGGGGTCGGAACTTCTTTCAGGGCAGCTACCTTGTCGGCTAGTGGCCTTACTTTTCCACATCCCACTGCATACCCTAAGTATTTGTTTTCCGCTTTACCCAAGGCACATTTCTTAGGGTTGGCTGTGAGCCCTGCCTCTCTTAGAGATTTGAGGACCGCTATCAGCCTATTTAGATGGGCCCGCCAGTGTTTACTATAAATGACAATGTCATCTAGGTAGGCTGCGGCATAAGTCCTATGGGGCCTCAGTACCTTATCCATGAGTCTCTGAAATGTGGCTGGGGCTCCATGCAGTCCAAATGGCATTGTCACAAACTGGTATAAACCCATGGGAGTGGCAAAGGCTGTTTTGCATTTGGATTTTTCCTCTAAGGGTATTTGCCAGTATCCTTTTGTCAAGTCCAACGTGGATATATATTCCGCGTTACCAAGGGCGTCAATTAATTCGTCCACCCTTGGCATCGGATATGCATCAAACTTGGATACCGCATTGACCTTTCGGAGGTCCACACAAAATCTTACCTTCCCATCGGGTTTAGGGACCATAATTAGTGGACTACACCACTCACTGCATGATTCCTCAATCACTCCTAAGTGTAACATTTCTTGTATCTCCTTCTCTACCAGAGCCCTACGACTTTCAGGCAACCTATAAGGACGGGAAAGTACTTTTACCCCAGGTGCTGTCTCGATTGCATGGGAAATTAAGTTAGTTTGTCCTGGTAAGTCAGAAAAAACATCCTGGAATTGAGTAATTATTGCTAACAAGTCCCCTTTTTGTTCAGAGGACAACTGTTTACCCATTGGGATTTTATCGTCACCCACGATGTTCTCCCGTGGAGGCTGAGGACCCATGTCCGTTTCCTCCTCCACCAGGTGGATGAATAGAGACCGCTGCATCTTCCAGGATTTCAGCAAGTTCACATGGTAAATTTGTTTACCCTTCCTGGACCCTGGTTGAGCGATCTCGTAATCCACATCACCCGTACGGCGGAGTACTTCGAATGGGCCCTGCCATTTGGCCAGGAGTTTACTCTCGCAACTGGGTAACAATAACATCACCTGGTCTCCTGGGTGAAACACTCTCATGCGAGCATTCTGATTGTAATGTCTCTCCTGACTTTCCTGGGCTGATCTAAGATTCTCCCTGGCAAAATGGCCAACCACATCTAGGCGCTTCCTAAGGTCTAGTACATATTGCAGGGTATTCTTAGAAGGGGATTGCTGTTCCTCCCAGGACTCCTTTAGGAGGTTTAGGATTCCCCGTGGTTGGCGGCCATAGAGCAATTCAAATGGAGAGAATCCCGTGGAGGCCTGGGGGACTTCCCGCACTGCAAACAGCAGAAAAGGGAGAAGTTCATCCCAGGCTCTCTTCTCTGAATCTACAAATTTCCTCAGCATCCCTTTTAGAGTTCGGTTAAATCTTTCCACCAATCCGTCAGTCTGTGGATGGTAGACCGATGTCCGAACAGAATTGACCTCTAGTAACTTTAAGACATCCTGCATCAGTTTAGCCATGAAATTTGTACCTTGGTCTGTCAACAAAACCTGGGGAAGTCCAACCCGTGAGAACAGTTCCAACAACTTGTTGGCTACTTGCTTCGCCGTTGCTGTTCTCAGGGGGAATGCCTCAGGATATCTTGTCGCATAATCAACTATGACAAGGATAAACCTGTGTCCTTTCGCAGAAGGTTCTAGAGGTCCAACCAAGTCTACCCCAATCCTCTCAAAGGGAACTGACACCAAGGGTAGAGGAACCAAAGGGGCTGGTTTTTGTCCTTTTGGACTAGTTAACTGGCACTCCAGACATGCTGCACCTAGCTTAGCAATATCACTATGCATCCCTGGCCAATAGAATCGGGATAAAATACGGTCCAATGTTTTATCCCTGCCCAGGTGACCACCCCAAGGGACAGTATGGGCTAGAGTGAACTCAGATTTAACAAACGCCTTGGGAACCAATATCTGTCTGGTGACCTCCCCTGTTTGCCTCTGCCTATTCACCCTATATAGGATATCCTTTGATAGCTCAAAATGGGGGAATACTATCACCCCTTGTGCATCTAAAATCTGTTAATCAATTTTCACCACATTGTCATACTGTCTAGCAAGGACTGGGTCTTCCCTTTGTTTCTGGCGAAAGTCAGGGAGGTATAGGTCTGGTAAATCTCCAGGGCCCATATCCCCCTCCCTTTGGCCATCCCCAGCCATCACTTGTGACCTCTGACTACTAGAATGGTCACCTTGAGACCCAGATTTCTGCAACCAGTCCTGTTTGTCCAAGCGTCTTTGCTTCCGAGTCTTTTGAACCCGGTGTCTACTGGGAAAAAGGTCTGCCGAGAAGGGGAACAGTTTGCCAGGGTTCTCCTGAGCCCTAGAAGGAGGCTTCTCGTGAAAGACTGGGGCCATTAGGTGCGAAAAGAAAGGCCAGTCTCGACCGAGCACAACAGGGCAGGGAGCCAAGGAGCGAGTCCTACTTCGAGGTAAGCCTCCTGACCTTTTACCTGTAGCCGGATTTTGGCCATCGGATAGAGTTTTACATCGCCGTGTATACATTCTATGCTCCATGGGGAGTCAAAAGAACACACGTTGGGCGGTAACAGTTCCTGGAGGACCAGAGTTTTTCCAGAGCCCGAATCTACAAGGGCCTGGATGTTTTTTCCCCCAATCAGGGCTGGAAGTAGCCAGGGCTTGTAATTGTACTTAGTAAAAGCCGAGGCGACGGTTCTGCTGAATGAACAATCCATCAGTGGACAGTCCACATACCGGTAGCCTTGTTCTCCGCAGGCGGAACATGGAGAGGGTTCCCTCGCAGGAGGGGGCTGTGGATAGCACTCCGCTGGACCGGTTACTGGAGACCAGGCATCTGGTGGGTCCTGTGGGCGACGTCCTCGGAAGTTCCTCTCACTTTGCGACGAGCCGACATCCGGAAGGAGATGAGGGTCTCTGCGGGGACCAGCATTTGGACTCCGTCCTTGCTGGAACGACTGCTCCTTCCTTTGGACTTTGCGGTTCCGTGATGGGCCGTAGGTTCCCCATTGATCCGACCTCCCTCTTTGGGCGTCCGCAAGTGCCGGTGGAGTCGGGTCCAGGACACTCACCTGCTGCTCAGCCCCAAGGAAGTTCTCCACGAGTCGGACCGCCAAAGCTAGGGTTTCAGCAGCGTGGCGTTTTACCCATGAGCGTGCGGCAGGGGGTATTATTTGTGGAAATTGTTCCAAAACCACCTGCTCAAGAATTGCCTCCTTAGTGCACTTCTCGGGTTGTATCCAGCGCGTACACAAGTCCAATAATCGCTGAGCGAGGACCCGGGGTCTCATCTTAGCAGTGTACTTCATGTTCCGGAACTGCTGCCGGTAGGTCTCTGGGGTCAGACCTAAGCGATCCAGTATGGCGGATTTTACTTGTCGGTAGTCCATTGCCTGATCTGCAGGGAGGCCCTGATATGAGGCCTGGGCTTCCCCTATGAGGAGCGGTGCCAAAGCAGTTGCCCAGCGATCTGCAGCCCAGCCCTGAGCTTCGGCAACTCTTTCAAATGTTAGTAAAAAAGCCTCTGGATCCTCATTCGGAGCCATTTTCCTAAGGAGTATTGGGGGTCTGCTTGCCAGTTCTGCACTGGCAGACCCTTGGATTTGGGTCAGCAGCTTGGCAATCCACTCATCCTGTGCTGTTTGTAGTCTTTCATCTCTCTCCGCTTGCAGCCGGGCCTGCTCGCATTGAAATGCTTTCAACATTTCTTCCATTCTTTTGTGTGTGTGTGTGGCCCTTTAACTGCAGGAGCCTTTTGAAAAAATCAAATCTCACTTCTTGACACCATATGTTGCAGGGTACATGCAACTACACACGCGGGTTTCTTGACAAGGCTTATTTATTTAGCCTTAAAAAGATAAACAGCACACAAAACAAAAATAGCTTTTTCCTTCAGCAAACAAGAGAAAAGAAAAATGGCTTTTTCTTCAGCAGACCAAACCAAACAGTCTAAAAATAATGCAGCTACCCTTTTCTATGCAGGGCACAGACAGTTCACAATTCATTTACTTTGCTAATCAGACCTTGTATCAGGAATTCTCTTCAGCAATCTCTTTAGCAGCTTACTCCTCACTCCTCAACAGACAGCCTCCATGTGTCTACAGCCTGGGTTTTAACACACCTTGATTAGGCAGCTGGGATCCAACTAATTGTCCTGAGGTTCCCAGCTGAAATTAACCTAGTCAGTGCTGCACTGCAGACTAGACATAGGTTTTCCAGGCATATAACTGGTGGCTTTTGTTTACCCTGTCACATTATATTTTATAATGACACCCGCTTAACAGCACTTTGATGCAAAATCCTGGTTGCATCTTTGCTTAGCCAGTGGCTCACTGGTTCCATCAGTGAGCATTGTCAAACCTGTCTCCAGATTGTTGAGCCTCCATGGTTTCGCAGCGATCTCCATCAACCTTGGCTCCCTCCTCCTCCTAGCTCCGCGGTTGAGCCTGGTCCGTGCTTGTGCATCGAAATGTCCTCTGACCTGGGTGGTCCCCAAAAAGCCAGAAGCCAACCCCCCTACACACAACCCATAGCAACAGGCAACGAAGATATCCAGGGCAGGCCTCACAAAAGAAAGACAAACCGATCTTTTCTCCTCAGGGCCATGTGAAGGATCCCCTCCACCACAACTCCGTCCGGCCCGCATCATCCACCGCACCCCCGATGCCGAACCCCCCGGCCCATCTAGCGGATACTCAGCGTCGGTCTCCGTGACTCCACCAATGCTTCCTCAGGTAAGTTCAGGTCGAGCAGACATCCAGATAGAAGGTTTCATTGGGGGGAGAGGTGGGGAAGGGGAGGCCTGTATGAAGGAGGATGGGATAGCGGGGGGGGGGGGGGCGGGGAGGCAGGGGGGAAGGGGGGTTGGGAAAAGAAGGGGGATCAAGGAAGTGGGGGGGAAGGTGAGGGAGAGAGAGGGCAGGGAGGGAGAGATGGTTGGGGGGGGGGGGGTCGTCCTCCCGCTGTCTGGCAGCAGGAGATAGGGGACAATCCTGAGAACTTAATAGCTGAGGGGTAAATGGGAATCTTGATTCTTTCCTTGACCTATGAGACTTGTTGATGACAAAGAACCGTGGGATTAAACTTTAATCTTCACCCGAGCTCACCAGTGAACAAATAACAGGTAAAAAGTTGAGGGTGAGTAGTTTTTAATCCTTAGACACTTCAACTTAGATTTTCCTTTCTTCTAGGGGATGTTTCCGTCACTCACCCCCTCTGGGGATTCTCTGAGAGTCTAACCTTTCTGAGGCTCTTGAAGGAGCTGGCGTGCTCTGAGACCTCAGTTCTTCACCGATTTCTACTTGGGATTCTGATCTTGATAGACCTGTAGATTTCAAAAATAGAGGTGCTTCTTCTGGTTTGGAAATAGATTTGAATTTTCCATTCCTCTGGACTTTGAGTTTGAATGGGAAGCCCCATCTATATCTAATTCTGTTTTCATTCAAACCCTTAATTAGTGGTTTCATTTGGCATCTCCTTTGGATTGTGGCTTTTGAGAGGTCGCTGAAGACCTGCAGAGGTTCATTTTGGAAGGTTATTCCCCCTTCTCTCTGCTCGTGAACATAAGCTTTTCTTTGGTTGAGTATGAGTGCATTTTTATAATACAAAGAAGAAGCAGGCACATGGTCTTACTCAAAATGAGGTTTAATATGCCATAAAATCCAACGTTTCGGCAGTCTAATACTGCCTTTCTCAAGGTGAATTCACCTTGAGAAAGGCAGTATTAGACTGCCGAAACGTTGGATTTTATGGCATATTAATATTGGATTTTATGACATATTAAACCTCCTTTTGAGTAAGACCGTGTGCCTGCTTCTTCTTCTTTGTACTGGAACATTTGGGACTACAGGAGCTCCCCAGGACCAGCACACCGGCAGCTAAGTACCCACCTCTATTACCCTTGATATTGAGTGCGTCTCATCCTCTGTCTATGCATTTTTATAATGACATTTCTTCTCCGTCTAGGATCTTCTGAGTGAGGACCTAGTGCTCTGTGGGCGTGAAACACCTCCAAGTCTCTGGCGTTGAGATCTGGTGCTAGTAGAAGGAACAGTTCTCTCAGGTAAGACCGGAAGTCCAAACAGCATAACTTTAATGATACTTCTGTCTTCTGGGTTAGAGGGAACACCTTCTCGAGCTGACAAGTTACCACGGCCATATGCTCTCAAACAAGTTCTTTTGTCACAAAAAAACGCCATCTCCCAACATGGGTCAGTCCAGACGGAACGACTAGAAACCAAATTGACTACATACTGTATTAATCAAACAAAATTGGAACAAATCAATCTGTGATTGTAGGTCCTTTTGGGGACTTGATGTTGTTACCGACCATTCTATAGTGTGTGCGAAAATTCACCTTAAGTTCCAAAACAGGACAAAGAAACCAATTCAAAGACGCCCTGACATTATCAGTCTTCATAATCCAACAACAAGAGACCAATTTCAAGAATTGCTTAGGGATAAAACAACACCAACTGCTCAAAACCCCAATTCTTTGGGAGAACACATATAAGGTATACACATACTGCAGTGGTATCTCACCCCTCTAAAATTGTCCAAATTTGCCTGTGCCTGAGACAATGTAGACAGCAAGCAGACTTGTTACACATGCTGTGGTCCTGCCCCCGAATCGTCCCGGTCAGGGAATCGATTAATTATTGGCTGAACAGGATCCTAGACACCCACATCCCATTAGATCCCTGGTTGTTCCTTCTCGGTAGGCCACACCAGGGTCTTTCCAGAAAAGGTAATAAATTGGTTGCACACTTTGCGACGGCGGTAAGGGGGGAGATCGCAGCACGTTGGAAACAAAATGAGATTCCCCTGATTGCAAAAATTCGGAATAGATTTTGGACAGTTTGCCAGATGGAAAAATTGACGAGTCTTGCTAATGACACTGGCGCAAATTTCTTAAAAGTCTGGATGCCATGGTTTGCCCAGACAGACATACCTGGGGTTGAAAGGTTCACGATATGGCGCTAATAAATGCGTTCTCTCTTGATGACGTGGTGACAAGACAAGCAGACGGGACAAGGTAGGTATAGAGACGGAGAACGGTTAGGGAATTTTCAAGTAATGACCCCTTGTCCAAGGAAGAGCTGGCAAGAGAGAAGCCTAGTACAGGGCCTCCCCCCCCCCCCCCAGAACTGGAGAACAAGAGAACATTTGACACCCGGCAGAGTCACAGTGGAAGGAGCTCTCCACCCCTCCCCCCCTACTCTCCCACCCCCCTTCCTCCCCTTGGTTTGTCGTTTTTGTTTATCTTTTTGTTCACCTAGTACGTCTCGTATTTGTTTTTGGTAAACTGGTTTGCTGGCTATGGTTACTGTGTATGTTTGATTAATGCTGATTTATGTATGCAGTTCTCTTTGCAAAATGTATATGAACACGGTGCTTGTAAACCATATGAGCAACCAATAAAAATGTAAGTTGAAAAAAAAAAAACCCCCAATTCAGTAGAAGAAGCATGGTCGCTCCTCCAACAAAAAATGCAAGATGCAGTCTGTCAATGTATTCCACCATGCGAACAGAAAAAGGACTGTATTTCACATAATCCAGCTTTCTCATAGACAGAAAACAACACTTGCAAATAACAACTACCCTCTTGCTACCCAGCACGACCGTGAAATAAAAAGCAATGCCAGGCAAGACAGGGAGGCTTATTACAATCATAGGTTTTTTGTTGCCTTTTAGCCCACCATAACTTAAAATGTATATATCTATAAAAACTAGGAATAATCAGCACTAGGACTAGCACATAAGTGATAATATATATAAGTGAATAATATAAGCAGTTTCTCAGGTAATGACCATGGCGAAATGAGCCAACAGGATGCAGCCTTAATGAGGATATCCTAGTAAATGTGAAAAAGAAGAAGGAAAAAGCGCAATCCTGTATAGCTATAACAATCCGGATAATTTATTAAGCAAGAAAGGCTGGGTTGCTGAACAAACAGATAAAAACAAACATAACAGTGCAAAGTATCACAATGTATGACAGTACACAACAAGAGATATCATATAGAGGAGAAAAAAATAATGAAGTATATCCAAAAACATGTCCAATAGATCTATTGTGAGGAAGTGGTAGTTGCTGTAGATGAAATATCACTTGACCAGATAATCAGTGACTATAGCAACAAATGGGCGTGGAGGATAGCTGTAAATGAATCAATTTGGATATTAAGGTGGTATTGGATGTCTTCTGTTAGATGGAATATTATATGTCAGCAAATTAAGTATCAAGGGGTAAAGGAACGGTCTTACCAGGTAGTGTATCCGCGATGACCCCAAGGGGTCTCCGCGTCCCTCCGTCAGCTACACCAACGATTCCACGCTGGAGATATCACGTGATGCTGATCCGGGTAACACTGGAGAGGCTGTTCAACTTCCTATAAACCCCCCTCCACAGCAGCTGTAATTCTTCAGTCTGAAAGGTTTTACACCAGGTTAAGTGATCTCTGGTGTATCCACTAGGTGCCAGACTCAGCCCCACATGCAGAAAAACTGCAGTCTTCCACTTTGTTCCGCCGGTAAACACTTGAATATTGCTCTCCACTCCTCTCACGTTGCTCAGCACTTCTCCCACAATCAGCTGTTAGACATGGATGACGTAGACCTACGCGTTTCGTCAGCTGTTGCGCCGACTTCTTCAAGGGTGACAGCTGACAGCTGACGAAACGTGTAGGTCTACGTCATCCATGTCCAACAGCTGATGATATGTCATTTTTTCTACAATATATGTTTATTTTCCACAAACCTGAGTGCTGTCTGCTGATTCCCGTGCGAACGGTATCGTATGTTTATCTACTTATTATGGGACATGCACCTACCTAAATTAGCTATATTGGAGTGCCGGATGTTCACCTTTCTCTATACTACATATGAGCTTGTGCACCCAGAACTATTGCACATTGTGGGACTCTGTTGACACACAGTTCTCTGACATTATACTATACACTTTGATGAACTTTTAATTAATATTGTTGGGTGCAAATGGAAGAATTTGACGATGTGGCAGGAATTTTTACCAACATCTCAGACATTATTTCCTACAGCGATGCAGAAATTTCTAAAATAAGGTACACAGAAGGCATTGACACAGTATTTATTCGGCCCGGATAAACCATATCTTTAATGATTTAATCAAATTGAAGAAACGGGAAGTGGACTTCTACTTGCACGGTATCCCATTGTCACATTATCATAAAGCAAAATTATTGCCTAGGGGCTTTCGCATCAAAAATCAACCCACTATTGGTCGGGGGGATCCAGAGTTTTGCAAAAAATGGATCAATATATTGAACAAATGTTCCTTTGATCTCACTATTTTAGTAATTGAGCAATCCAGCAAAGAATTGGTTAAAATTAGAAAGGACATTGATACCATTAATGCTAAACACAGTGATATAGAAACAGAAGACTGTATTTTGGCTATGTGATTAGCAGTGGCATCTATAGATGCATTCTATGGTTATAAAACTTCATTACCTACATCTGTGGATATAATTTTACATCTGAACCCAATTTGCAAGAGCAAACAGGAGGGCATAATATCATCAGTATTATGGCACATTAGTGTGCATATCCAACAGCTATGAAGTATTGATAGCCATTGTTATATTTCAAGGCAGCAGTAATCGGAGAACACAGCACAACGTGTTAGCTTTTATCATATATTTTATTTTTCACAATATCATCACGGTTTTTTCACTGTATATATTCACATAAAAATTAAACAAAATTAGTGTGGTGTGCACCACAAATGTACTTTCTGTGAATGACTTTGTGACGTAGTCACAATTTTCATTCAATTGTTAAAACTAAACACAGTGATACCCTGACTGCTGACACTTCCACGGATTGGTTGAGCAAAATCCAAACTACTGTGGACACATATCGTGAAAATATTATTAAATATAAAAAGAGAAATTATAACAGTTTACATCTGACTATAAGGAGCGCAGGGTATACAAATGGTTACTAGGCTTAGGAGAACCCACACAGTTTAGACAACAACAGAAGAAAGGTTACTCTAAAACCAAACTTAACACGACAACAGACAACCAGTGACAAAGATTTTTCAGACAACCAAGATATCACATGGACAGACACTTTTTAGGACAAAGCAAGCCACCACATTCCAAGCCACCATTAACGGACATAGGCGCAGGTGCGAGGTTAGAAGAAGCAGGAGGAAACACAAGGTTTCTTCCATGGCAATCCAAGAACAAGGGAGCCAACAGGGGCAGCAAAGCGAAAATGTAGTGTTCAATATGTCCCAGTTGTAAGGACGCCGCATCTCCTACCTCCCGCGGCGTCCCGCTCCTCTGCTCTGGCGCTTGCCTCCTCCGCCGCCGGGGCACCTTGAATCCGCCCTCGCATCGCTTCCTCTCTCCCTCCACCTATTGTCGGACGTGTGTGCCGCCGGGGCATACTCCCACGCACGCCGACGCCTGCGGATTACCTCCCTGGCGTACTTCCGCTTCCTGCATCTCCACGGATGTCGTGCGCACGCACGTGCGCTCGCAATTATGGCCACCTCCACTGCCGCCAATGATCTTGTTTCTCTCTCACCTGTCCTGCATCCAGTCTCAGCCTATCAGCGCTCTACCAAAGTCTGACCTCACTGCGGGTAGTTCCCATTGGTCCCTCTCGGTATATAGTGTTACCAACCCAGAGCTGAATGCTGAGCATAGTCAGTCTCTCGTTGTGCTTGCTACAAGCTACCTCACAGTCTGCTCTTATCCTTCTGTTACAGACCCTTCGCTTGTTCCCGAACTCCTGTTTTCTGGCACCCTCGACCCCGGCTCGTTCATCAGACTTCTTCCTTCTCCTGTCCTTGACCCTGGCATTGCACTTCGACTACTCTTGACCTCTCCGACCTTGACTCTGGCAAGTACCTCTACGGTCGTCATGACCCTTTTGACTGGGAAGTTGTGAGGATTCGCCATCCTGGCATGCAAAGACCGTCTCCTCACCTCTCAGGCCCTTCTGCAGCAGACACTCAAGTTGTGCAATCTCCTGGTCTTGTGACATGCACGTGCGTGGATCCTGAGCTACCTGTTCATGCTGCCACGGACCCTGATCCCGCCTTTCACCCTGTCATATGTCGTGGATGCTCCTCCAGCCTCCCTGCTGATGCGCGAGTCAGACCGCGCCCCTCAACCTCCGTGATGCACACGGGTCGGCGCGCGATGGGCCCCGCCTCCTCTGCTCCCAGGAATCGGCGTGGGAGTGACGCGCTACCCAGACTCTGCTCCCTGGCCTCCGTGACGCACGCGGGATGGCGCGCAAGCACTTCTACACGCAACCCTGATTAGGCTGTTTCCTAGGGCACACCTGGGTGCACCAGCAGCCAATTCTCTTCCACTTCCTAGTTCCGCCCTGACTGGCTATTGGAGGCTCCTCCTATTTATTCCTTCAGTCTGCAGTCAGTCATCGCTGAGCATAGTCGTTGTGATGCCGAGCCTTGCCACCTCTAGTTCCTGAACCTTGCCTTGCCTTACCTGGCTTGCTGTTTAACCTCTCGTTGCCCGACCCTGCTAGTACCTTGGACTCCGCTTCTCTCTACACCTGATCCGGCTTGTCTGACTACTCTCCTTGCTCCAGTCCTGACCTTGGCTAAGTACTCCTACGATCCGACTATCTCCAATCCTGAACCTGGCTATCCCCACCGACGATCCGCAACTCTCCAATCCTGAACCTGGCTATGCACACCGACAATGCGCAACTCTCCACTCCTGAACCTGGCAAGTACCATTACTATTCTACTATCCGTAATCCTGACCTGGCCTGAACGACTACTCTACACTCTAGGTGCGCCCGCGTGGCTGTGGGTCAGCGTTACTCAATTCCCTGCCTCAGCACTGCAGTCGCGCAACGTTTGTGGTGAGCTACACGTTACAGAAGTTGACTTATACAAATTAAACAGACAACTTAAGAAAAAATTTCTTTAGTAAAACTGTGGAAACAACTGACAATAGCACAAACAGTATTACACCCATAAATACATTCGGGCCCAGAAGCCCATTTTACCCCCGAACATTTAATCACACTATTCTAACTTTCATGAGTTTGGTTGAAAAAGAAATTAGACAAAAAATAAAAAATTATGTCACCATTTACTCAAATTTAACAAAGGCCGAACAAAACGAAATTAAATCTTTACAAAATAACAATGAGATAATAATAAGATCAGCAGACAAGGGGGGAGGGAGGATTTGTGTTATGCCTTATACATATGTAGCCCCGAGGTAAATTTAAGCTCTCTGGCCCCTCTCCGCGAGTGCCGTGTGGTAGCGGGTGCCGCCGGAGGCTGCGACGGACCCGCCGGCACTTCGCGAGGGTGGGGGCCAGAGCAGGGAGCAGATCGGGACTGTGCGGCGCAGGCCGGTTGCCGGGGACGCGATCGGGCCGTCGCTAAGGCCGCGATCGCGTTGCCACCGGCTCGGCGGCTTGAGGAGAGGGCGCCGCCATTGCGCGTTAGTTCGCGCATGCGCAGTAGGGCGAAAGCGCAAGGTAGGATCCCCAGTGCAGGGAGAGATCGCGCGAGAGTAGGGAAGAGTAGAGGGAGGTTGAGGCGGCCATTAGGCGTTCGCGCATGCGCGGGAGAAGCGCGCACGCGGCCCCAGTGTTTAGACAGCCCCCTGGGAACTACAATTCCCAGGAGGCTTAGGGAGACAGGCATCAGGTGCCTGAGTGTGGCCAATAGGGCTGGAGGAAGCTCAGCCCGGGAATATAGATACATTTCCCGGGCTTTGCTGAGTCAGTCAGGAAGAGGCAGAGGAAGGAGTAGGAAGGGTGTAGGGAGCGAGTGGCTCCTGCACCAGGTAAGGGTTCTCCTTAGATCCCCAGGCAGGCCCCAATTCCCAGTAAGGGCAGGGGGTAACTGAAGAGGGACGGCCCTAGATAAGGAGGTTACCCTTAGGTGCGGAAGGTGCAGTTTGGCAGTGCCACAGCGGATAGGGCTGTGCGCACTGGCAAATAGGCACAGCGTGCGAGCAGTGGGTTTGCTGCGGGTTCCAGTGAATGGTGTGTATCGTTCTGTGTGTGTTGCTGCATGTGCTGGGCGCAGTGTGTGCAGCGTGTGTGGATGTCTGCAAGCTGACAGTGTGAGCTGTGTGTCTGCTGCAGACTGTTAGCTAGTTGATAGCTAGTTGTTAGTGAGACAGATAGGACTGGGTAGCTAGGGGAGGGGGGGCAGGTTATTGTTCCACAGGCCCTAGGAGTTTTCCCCAAGCCATCCCAGGTTGCGGTTCATCAGGGACAGGCCCTAGGTTAGGGTTACTGTCACTCTAGGAGTAGTTAGTGATAGGAAGGGATAGCGGCGGTTGCTGTTCCCGGGCGACGGTGGTGTTACCGAGAGACGGTTGAGTTCCCGTGGAGCGGTGGGACCCTCGTTGGGGTCCACGGCAGAAGTACCTGGAAAGGATCAGACGGACGTCTGACCCTTTGAGAAGTGTGTTGCGGTCCCGAGCATCGCAGTGCTCGGAAGGTACCTCTGAAGTATATAAGTGCACCAACAGGCCTATTCACATAGTGACTGCGCAGTCACCCACGACCTCCGTAGGAGTACGGGACATTGGGTGTGGGGGATCACAGGACACTGGGTGGGAACACCAGACATTGGGCTGAGGTGATGCGGATAGAGCATCAGGTTATGTTATGTTATGTTATGTGAAGTGTGACATGTCGTGTTAGTAAAGTGTTAGTATTTTATCTATGAGTGTTATTGTATTTCTTACCCAGGGCTATCTTTCATAACGGGGATCCTGGGTAAGTGGAGGCGCTGCACCAGGTAATGGTAAGGGTTTCCCCAGGCTCCCAGCTAGCGGAGGCTTAGATCTCCTGGAGCCACAGGTGTTATGCAGTTACCAGTAGTCCCTTAGAGCAGGTGCGTTGCGGGGAAAGGAACCGGTTAGACCACGAGGGGCCAATGTGAGATTGGGTGGGTCGGCCGGTTCACAAAAACCGTTACACATATTATAGAAGGGAAATACTGAAACAACTTAATGTCACTACCCACTATAAGACCCTCACATCGGATCCAACAGCCATGTATAAAAGAGAAATAGATTCCATAATTGAATTAGGGATCTCTAATTTCTGGATAACGGAGGAAACGGGTACATTTTTAAAACAACCTTTCCCTGCCATCCCAGTGTTATACATTTTGCCTAATATTCACCAATCTCTAAAAACACCACCTGGCAGAGTCATCATATCTGCCAGGGTGTCTCTATGCCATCCAATTTCACAATTCATTGATTTTTTTCTACTGTACAACCCATGGTGAGCAGGATGAAGTCATACATTAAAGATACTACTGATTTTATCAATCACATTGAGCAATTGTCCTCTATTACGGACGTTGCTAGCCTCTACACCAACATCAATCATGATGAGGGTGTGGAAGCTAGCAGAAATCACTTCAACAATTACATGGAACATGTGGGTCCACTGCCTGACATTCTGCTGTTACTTATGGAGATTATCTTACATAAAAATTTCTATAAATTTGAGAAACAATTTTACCTACAATTGATGTGTACAGCTATAGGGTCAAACATGGCCCCATCATATGCAAACCTTTTTATGGATACATACCAACAAACACACATACTCAATAACAATCAATATACTGGATACATCACTACATATTTCCGCTACATTGACGATGAGTTTGTGATCTGGGATGGCCCAGAGAACCAGTTATTGTTATTTATTGATTACTTGAATCAGATCCCATCCACCATCCGTTTCACGGCTAGCTTCGGTAACACTTTGTACACTTTTTTAGACACAATAGTGTACAAACAGAATGAAATACTAGCAACCAGAATTTTTAATAAACTCACTGATAAGAACACACTGTTGTTAGCTACTAGCCATCACCCTACTCCATTGAAGTCAGGCTTACCTTACTCTCAGTTTTTGAGAATAATTAGAATCACTATTGATCCACAACAGTTGGAGACAGCCCTTAACCACATGGTACAACGCTTTATCGAGAGAGGCTATGACAGCAAAGATGTCACATCAGCTCTATCCAAAGCCGGAATAGTGGCGCGGAAAAGCCTCTTCAAATCTACTGACAAAAATAAGCAACAAGACCGGTTTAACATCAAAAGCACATACAGCACAGCCTCAGGTTTCATTAAGAACAGCATCATAAAACATTACCACATTTTACAACATGATCGTACAGTTGGAATGAACTTTATTAACCCGCCACAGTTCTGCTAAAGACGGGGCCGTAATCTGGGAGACATTCTCACTCAAGCCAACATGGTTGAAAAGACCTGTGGTTGTCCATAAATGCCATGGATCCATCATTTGCCAATACCTCATACTGGGCAATACCTACACTCATCCACAGAATGGAAACAAGATCAAGATCAAAGATTACATGAACTGCGAGTCACTATACGTGGTCTACATTAAATCTCCCTGCAGTTTATATTATGTAGGGAAGACCATATGTATGCTCAAGGAAAGGCTGAGCCTGCATCGTTCAACTATACGCAAACCCCTGGCTGACACAATGAATACAGAAGATCTGAGACATCAACCTGTCACTAGACACTTCAAAGAGCAACAACATGGACTTTTCACATTATGTTGCATGACGATTTTGCAGGCACACATTCCAACGAGAGGTGTAGACCGTGGCAAAATACTGCTTCAGCTAGAAGCCAGGATGATCCACAGTCTCAACATGCTTAGACTGAGAGGTCTTAATGAGGATCTGAAACTGAGTTGCTTCTTATAATGCAACCAACTGGTCCGCATCAGAGGATAAGTACTGCTGACAAATAGGAACTGAATAAGGCCCACAGCAGACCCTTACTGGTGCAAACAGGACAAAGATCATACACTACAGACCTATGCTGTTGCCGTTTGCTGTACTCATTTGGGATTCCCTGGGAACAGCTGCAGTTCCGGATATAGAGTCTCTATAGCAATAATGCCATAAAGCCTCTATGGAGTCTACCTGGTTACAGGACATTACCTGATGTTGTTGTTCTATATCATATTAGGATTCACATTGTCTAACCTTTTTTCCACAGCTATGGACAGCAAGAAGGAATGACCCATACCCGCTGGACTCACAGTATCTATATAATCACTAAGCTCCAGTTATAATACAAGGCTCAAGGACAATCCTGAACCTTGAGGGGTGGATACTTATAGAAGACATATATTTCCAGGATATGATGGAATCTGAACAGATTATTGCCAATTTAGAGACACTTGGCATGCTACTGTGATTTATATGTGCTGATTAGTGGCTCTGTATTAGCCACTACTGTGTTGAAACATTTCATATGTATTATTAACACTGACATCACATATTCTTTTATTTATCCTAATGTCACGTTGTCATTTTGTGTGTATGCTGCATTGTCCCCCCACACTGACACTTCAGTTTTTTGTTGTTTGCCTTATTTTTTTACCTTATATCTGACTGACACTGTTCTGCTTTGTTGGTTATTTTATCTTCATATTAGCCATTTATTATTATTTTGCAGTATCCAAGGAGAGAGCATCAGCAGTCATATCATGCTCCTGCATGTCTCTTCTTGTGCATAACCACATTAGCAGTGGGACCTAGTGCTTAGTAACACAAGGTCCCAGTAATATCAGATGGACAGTGAACTGTTTTGCATTTTTTTTTTGTTTCCAGCACAGGTCAGTCTGCACATGTGCAGAGTTTCTAAGTTGGCTGCCACCTGACTTCAAGTGCAGGCTTTTTCATTACATGCACAGCCCAAGGGGACCTTTCCCCTGGATGTATATACACTGTACATGTTCATTAAGGTCTCCATTAACAAGATGGTGATCGGACAGATTCAAAATGGTGGCGTCTACTAACTAGTGCTGTTAAGTTATTCAGTTTGACAGGTAATTGGGCTTTGATTTTAATTATGGTGATTGTTTGGTTCTGATAATTTACACATGTGCACCTGGGGGAGGGGGTATATTAGTATGGGCATTTCATTCCTTCACTGCACTACCCTGAGGAAGGGCCCATTTGTGGGTCCGAAAAGTTTGTGATTTGTGTAATTTTTTCTACAATATATGTTTATTTTTCACAAACCTGAGTGCTGTCTGCTGATTCCCGTGCAAACGGTATTGTATGTATAATATATATATATATATATACAGTGTTCGACAAATCACCCAAAAATCTACTCGCCCAACCAAAAAATCTACTCGCCACCTAGTCCCGCCCCCAACTCCGCCCATAGTCCCGCCCCCAACCCCGCTTTAAAATAAAATATATAAATAAAATACATTTAATAAATTCCTAGTCAGAACAACACAGGGAGAGGGGAGGGTGACACAGGGAGAGGGGAGGGTGACACAGGGAGAGGGGAGGGTGACACAGGGAGAGGGGAGGGTGACACAGGGAGAGGGGGAGGGTGACAGGGAGAGGGGGTGACACAGGGAGAGGGTGGGTGACACAGGGAGAGGGGGAGGGTGACACAGGGAGAGGGGGAGGGTGACACAGGGAGAGGGGGATGGTGACACAGGGAGAGGGGGAGGGTGACACAGGGAGAGGGGGAGGGTGACACAGGGAGAGGGGGAGGGTGACACAGGGAGAGGGGGAGGGTGACACAGGGAGAGGGGGAGGGTGACACAGGGAGAGGGAGGGTGACACAGGGAGAGGGAGGATGACACAGGGAGAGGGAGGGTGACACAGGGAGAGGGAGGGTGACACAGGGAGAGGGAGGGTGACACAGGGAGAGGGAGAGGGAGGGTGACACAGGGAGAGGGAGGATGACACAGGGAGAGGGAGGGTGACACAGGGAGAGGGAGGGTGACACAGGGAGAGGGAGGGTGACACAGGGAGAGGGAGAGGGAGGATGACACAGGGAGAGGGTGGGCGACACAGGGAGAGGGTGGGCGACACAGGGAGAGGGTGGGCGACACAGGGAGAGGGTGGGCGACACAGGGAGAGGGAGGGCGACACAGGGAGAGGGAGGGCGACACAGGGAGAGGGAGGGCGACACAGGGAGAGGGAGGGCGACACAGGGAGAGGGAGGGCGACCCAGGGAGAGGGAGGGCGACACAGGGAGAGGGAGGGCGACACAGGGAGAGGGAGGGCGACACAGGGAGAGGGAGGGTGACACAGGAAGAGGGAGGGCGACACAGGGAGAGGGAGGGCGACACAGGGAGAGGGAGGGCGACACAGGGAGAGGGAGGGCGACACAGGGAGAGGGAGGGCGACACAGGGAGAGGGAGGGCGACACAGGGAGAGGGAGGGCGACACAGGGAGAGGGAGGGCGACACAGGGAGAGGGAGGGTGACACAGGGAGAGGGAGGGCAACACAGGGAGAGGGAGGGCGACACAGGGAGAGGTTGGGCGACACAGGGAGAGGGTGGGTGACACAGGGAGAGGGTGGGCGACACAGGGAGAAGGTGGGCGACACAGGGAGAGGGTGACAGAGGGAGATGGTGGGCGACACAGGGAGAGGGAGGGCGACACAGGGAGAGGGAGGGCGACACAGGGAGAGGGAGGGCGACACAGGGAGAGGGAGGGCGACACAGGGAGAGGGAGGGTGACAGGGAGAGGGTGGGTGACACAGGGAGAGGGTGGGTGACACAGGGAGAGGGTGGGTGACACAGGGAGAGGGTGGGTGACACAGGGAGAGGGAGAGCCGGAGGCTGCGACGGACCCGCCGGCACTTCGCGAGGGTGGGGGCCAGAGCAGGGAGCAGATCGGGACTGTGCGGCGCAGGCCGGTTGCTGGGGACGCGATCGGGCTGTCGCTAAGGCCGCGATCGCGTTGCCACCGGCTCGGCGGCTTGAGTAGAGGGCGCCGCCATTGCGCGTTAATTCGCGCATGCGCAGTAGGGCGAAAGCGCAAGGTAGGATCCCCAGTGCAGGGAGAGATCGCGCGAGAGTAGGGAAGAGTAGAGGGAGGTTGAGGCGGCCATTAGGCGTTCGCGCATGTGCGGGAGAAGCGCGCACGCGGCCCCAGTGTTTAGACAGCCCCCTGGGAACTACAATTCCCAGGAGGCTTAGGGAGACAGGCATCAGGTGCCTGAGTGTGGCCAATAGGGCTGGAGGAAGCTCAGCCCGGGAATATAGATACATTTCCCGGGCTTTGCTGAGTCAGTCAGGAAGAGGCAGAGGAAGGAGTAGGAAGGGTGTAGGGAGCGAGTGGCTCCTGCACCAGGTAAGGGTTCTCCTTAGATCCCCAGGCAGGCCCCAATTCTCGGTAAGGGCAGGGGGTAACTGAAGAGGGACGGCCCTAGATAAGGAGGTTACCCTTAGGTGCGGAAGGTGCAGTTTGGCAGTGCCACAGCGGATAGGGCTGTGCGCACTGGCAAATAGGCACAGCGTGCGAGCAGTGGGTTTGCTGCGGGTTCCAGTGAATGGTGTGTATCGTTCTGTGTGTGTTCCTGCATGTGCTGGGCGCAGTGTGTGCAGCGTGTGTGGATGTCTGCAAGCTGACAGTGTGAGCTGTGTGTCTGCTGCAGACTGTTAGCTAGTTGATAGCTAGTTGTTAGTGAGACAGATAGGACTGGGTAGCTAGGGGAGGGGGGGCAGGTTATTGTTCCACAGGCCCTAGGAGTTTTCCCCAAGCCATCCCAGGTTGCGGTTCATCAGGGACAGGCCCTAGGTTAGGGTTACTGTCACTCTAGGAGTAGTTAGTGATAGGAAGGGATAGCGGCGGTTGCTGTTCCCAGGCGACGGTGGTGTTACCGAGAGACGGTTGAGTTCCCGTGGAGCGGTGGGACCCTCGTTGGGGTCCACGGCAGAAGTACCTGGAAAGGATCAGACGGACATCTGACCCTTTGAGAAGTGTGTTGCGGTCCCGAGCATCGCAGTGCTCGGAAGGTACCTCTGAAGTATATAAGTGCACCAACAGGCCTATTCACATAGTGACTGCGCAGTCACCCACGACCTCCGTAGGAGTACGGGACATTGGGTGTGGGGGATCACAGGACACTGGGTGGGAACACCAGAGATTGGGCTGAGGTGATGCGGATAGAGCATCAGGTTATGTTATGTTATGTTATGTGAAGTGTGACATGTCGTGTTAGTAAAGTGTTAGTATTTTATCTATGAGTGTTATTGTATTTCTTACCCAGGGCTATCTTTCATAACGGGGATCCTGGGTAAGTGGAGGCGCTGCACCAGGTAATGGTAAGGGTTTCCCCAGGCTCCCAGCTAGCGGAGGCTCAGATCTCCTGGAGCCACAGGTGTTATGCAGTTACCAGTAGTCCCTTAGAGCAGGTGCGTTGCGGGGAAAGGAACCGGTTAGACCACGAGGGGCCAATGTGAGATTGGGTGGGTCGGCCGGTTCACAAAAACCGTTACACATATTATAGAAGGGAAATACTGAAACAACTTAATGTCACTACCCACTATAAGACCCTCACATCGGATCCAACAGCCATGTATAAAAGAGAAATAGATTCCATAATTGAATTAGGGATCTCTAATTTCTGGATAACGGAGGAAACGGGTACATTTTTAAAACAACCTTTCCCTGCCATCCCAGTGTTATACATTTTGCCTAATATTCACCAATCTCTAAAAACACCACCTGGCAGAGTCATCATATCTGCCAGGGTGTCTCTATGCCATCCAATTTCACAATTCATTGATTTTTTTCTACTGTACAACCCATGGTGAGCAGGATGAAGTCATACATTAAAGATACTACTGATTTTATCAATCACATTGAGCAATTGTCCTCTATTACGGACGTTGCTAGCCTCTACACCAACATCAATCATGATGAGGGTGTGGAAGCTAGCAGAAATCACTTCAACAATTATATGGAACATGTGGGTCCACTGCCTGACATTCTGCTGTTACCTATGGAGATTATCTTACATAAAAATTTCTATAAATTTGAGAAACAATTTTACCTACAATTGATGTGTACAGCTATAGGGTCAAACATGGCCCCATCATATGCAAACCTTTTTATGGATACATACCAACAAACACACATACTCAATAACAATCAATATACTGGATACATCACTACATATTTCCGCTACATTGACGATGAGTTTGTGATCTGGGATGGCCCAGAGAACCAGTTATTGTTATTTATTGATTACTTGAATCAGATCCCATCCACCATCCGTTTCACGGCTAGCTTCGGTAACACTTTGTACACTTTTTTAGACACAATAGTGTACAAACAGAATGAAATACTAGCAACCAGAATTTTTAATAAACTCACTGATAAGAACACACTGTTGTTAGCTACTAGCCATCACCCTACTCCATTGAAGTCAGGCTTACCTTACTCTCAGTTTTTGAGAATAATTAGAATCACTATTGATCCACAACAGTTGGAGACAGCCCTTAACCACATGGTACAACGCTTTATCGAGAGAGGCTATGACAGCAAAGATGTCACATCAGCTCTATCCAAAGCCGGAATAGTGGCGCGGAAAAGCCTCTTCAAATCTACTGACAAAAATAAGCAACAAGACCGGTTTAACATCAAAAGCACATACAGCACAGCCTCAGGTTTCATTAAGAACAGCATCATAAAACATTACCACATTTTACAACATGATCGTACAGTTGGAGTGAACTTTATTAACCCGCCACGGTTCTGCTAAAGACGGGGCCGTAATCTGGGAGACATTCTCACTCAAGCCAACGTGGTTGAAAAGACCTGTGGTTGTCCATAAATGCCATGGATCCATCATTTGCCAATACCTCATACTGGGCAATACCTACACTCATCCACAGAATGGAAACAAGATCAAGATCAAAGATTACATGAACTGCGAGTCACTATACGTGGTCTACATTAAATCTCCCTGCAGTTTGTATTATGTAGGGAAGACCATATGTATGCTCAAGGAAAGGCTGAGCCTGCATCGTTCAACTATACGCAAACCCCTGGCTGACACAATGAATACAGAAGATCTGAGACATCAACCTGTCACTAGACACTTCAAAGAGCAACAACATGGACTTTTCACATTATGTTGCATGACGATTTTGCAGGCACACATTCCAACGAGAGGTGTAGACCGTGGCAAAATACTGCTTCAGCTAGAAGCCAGGATGATCCACAGTCTCAACATGCTTAGACTGAGAGGTCTTAATGAGGATCTGAAACTGAGTTGCTTCTTATAATGCAACCAACTGGTCCGCATCAGAGGATAAGTACTGCTGACAAATAGGAACTGAATAAGGCCCACAGCAGACCCTTACTGGTGCAAACAGGACAAAGATCATACACTACAGACCTATGCTGTTGCCGTTTGCTGTACTCATTTGGGATTCCCTGGGAACAGCTGCAGTTCCGGATATAGAGTCTCTATAGCATTAATGCCATAAAGCCTCTATGGAGTCTACCTGGTTACAGGACATTACCTGATGTTGTTGTTCTATATCATATTAGGATTCACATTGTCTAACCTTTTTTCCACAGCTATGGACAGCAAGAAGGAATGACCCATACCCGCTGGACTCACAGTATCTATATAATCACTAAGCTCCAGTTATAATACAAGGCTCAAGGACAATCCTGAACCTTGAGGGGTGGATACTTATAGAAGACATATATTTCCAGGATATGATGGAATCTGAACAGATTATTGCCAATTTAGAGACACTTGGCATGCTACTGTGATTTATATGTGCTGATTAGTGGCTCTGTATTAGCCACTACTGTGTTGAAACATTTCATATGTATTATTAACACTGACATCACATATTCTTTTATTTATCCTAATGTCACGTTGTCATTTTGTGTGTATGCTGCATTGTCCCCCCACACTGACACTTCAGTTTTTTGTTGTTTGCCTTATTTTTTTACCTTATATCTGACTGACACTGTTCTGCTTTGTTGGTTATTTTATCTTCATATTAGCCATTTATTATTATTTTGCAGTATCCAAGGAGAGAGCATCAGCAGTCATATCATGCTCCTGCATGTTTCTTCTTGTGCATAACCACATTAGCAGTGGGACCTAGTGCTTAGTAACACAAGGTCCCAGTAATACCAGATGGACAGTGAACTGTTTTGCATTTTTTTTTTGTTTCCAGCACAGGTCAGTCTGCACATGTGCAGAGTTTCTAAGTTGGCTGCCACCTGACTTCAAGTGCAGGCTTTTTCATTACATGCACAGCCCAAGGGGACCTTTCCCCTGGATGTATATACACTGTACATGTTCATTAAGGTCTCCATTAACAAGATGGTGATCGGACAGATTCAAAATGGTGGCGTCTACTAACTAGTGCTGTTAAGTTATTCAGTTTGACAGGTAATTGGGCTTTGATTTTAATTATGGTGATTGTTTGGTTCTGATAATTTACACATGTGCACCTGGGGGAGGGGGTATATTAGTATGGGCATTTCATTCCTTCACTGCACTACCCTGAGGAAGGGCCCATTTGTGGGTCCGAAAAGTTTGTGATTTGTGTAATTTTTTCTACAATATATGTTTATTTTTCACAAACCTGAGTGCTGTCTGCTGATTCCCGTGCAAACGGTATTGTATGTATAATATATATATATATATATACAGTGTTCGACAAATCACCCAAAAATCTACTCGCCCAACCAAAAAATCTACTCGCCACCTAGTCCCGCCCCCAACTCCGCCCATAGTCCCGCCCCCAACCCCGCTTTAAAATAAAATATATAAATAAAATACATTTAATAAATTCCTAGTCAGAACAACACAGGGAGAGGGGAGGGTGACACAGGGAGAGGGGAGGGTGACACAGGGAGAGGGGAGGGTGACACAGGGAGAGGGGAGGGTGACACAGGGAGAGGGGGAGGGTGACAGGGAGAGGGGGTGACACAGGGAGAGGGTGGGTGACACAGGGAGAGGGGGAGGGTGACACAGGGAGAGGGGGAGGGTGACACAGGGAGAGGGGGATGGTGACACAGGGAGAGGGGGAGGGTGACACAGGGAGAGGGGGAGGGTGACACAGGGAGAGGGGGAGGGTGACACAGGGAGAGGGGGAGGGTGACACAGGGAGAGGGGGAGGGTGACACAGGGAGAGGGAGGGTGACACATGGAGAGGGAGGATGACACAGGGAGAGGGAGGGTGACACAGGGAGAGGGAGGGTGACACAGGGAGAGGGAGGGTGACACAGGGAGAGGGAGAGGGTGGGTGACACAGGGAGAGGGAGGGTGACACAGGGAGAGGGAGAGGGTGACACAGGGAGAGGGAGAGGGTGACACAGGGAGATGGAGGGTGACACAGGGAGAGGGAGAGGGTGGATGACACAGGGAGAGGGAGGATGACACAGGGAGAGGGTGGGCGACACAGGGAGAGGGTGGGCGACACAGGGAGAGGGTGGGCGACACAGGGAGAGGGAGGGTGACACAGGGAGAGGGAGGGCGACACAGGGAGAGGGAGGGCGACCCAGGGAGAGGGAGGGCGACACAGGGAGAGGGAGGGCGACACAGGGAGAGGGTGGGCGACACAGGGAGAGGGTGGGCGACACAGGGAGAGGGTGGGCGACACAGGGAGAGGGTGGGCGACACAGGGAGAGGGTGACAGAGGGAGATGGTGGGCGACACAGGGAGAGGGAGGGCGACACAGGGAGAGGGAGGGCGACACAGGGAGAGGGAGGGCGACACAGGGAGAGGGTGGGCGACACAGGGAGAGGGAGGGTGACAGGGAGAGGGTGGGTGACACAGGGAGAGGGTGGGTGACACAGGGAGAGGGTGGGTGACACAGGGAGAGGGTGACAGAGGGAGATGGTGGGTGACACAGGGAGAGGGAGGGTGATACAGGGAGAGGGTGACACAGGGAGAGGGAGAGAGGGTGACACAGGGAGAGAGAGGGTGACACAGGGAGAGGGAGGGTGACACAGGGAGAGGGAGGGTTACACAGGGAGAGGGAGGGTGACACAGGGAGAGGGAGGGTGACACAGGGAGAGGGAGGGTGACACAGGAGAGGGAGGGTGACACAGGGAGAGGGAGGGTGACAGAGGTAGATGGTGGGTGACAGAGGGAGATGGTGGGTGACAGAGGGAGATGGTGGGTGACAGAGGGAGATGGTGGGTGACACAGGGAGAGGGAGGGTGATACAGGGAGAGGGTGACACAGGGAGAGGGAGAGAGGGTGACACAGGGAGAGGGTGGGTGACACAGGGAGAGGGTGACAGAGGGAGATGGTGGGTGACACAGGGAGAGGGTGACAGAGGGAGATGGTGGGTGACACAGGGAGAGGGAGGGTGATACAGGGAGAGGGTGATACAGGGAGAGGGTGACACAGGGAGAGGGAGAGAGGGTGACACAGGGAGAGAGAGGGTGACACAGGGAGAGGGAGGGTGACACAGGGAGAGGGAGGGTGACACAGGGAGAGGGAGGGTGACACAGGGAGAGGGAGGGTGACACAGGGAGAGGGAGGGTGTCACAGGGAGAGGGAGGGTGTCACAGGGAGAGGGAGGGTGACACATGGAGAGGGAGGGTGACACAGGGAGAGGGAGGGTGACACAGGGAGAGGGAGAGAGGGTGACACACTCACACTCACTCAGACACACTCACTCAGACAAACTCACAATCACACAATCACAGTCTGTCACTCACACACACAAACACTCACCCGTAAGGCAGGGGGTCGCACATGGCAGCGGGGGCCTCCGCACGGCAAGAGGGCCTCTGCAAGGGGCCGCGCCCCCTCCAGAGTGGGACGCCGACGCCGCAGTATTCACTGATAGATGTAGAAGGGTCGGTAGGGGATTTCCCCTGCTTAGAGCAGGGAGAGGCTCCGGTAGGGTATTTCCCCTGCTTAGAGCAGGGAGAGGCACCGTTAGGGGATTTCCCCTGCTTAGAGCAGGGAGAGGCTCCGGTTAGGGGATTTCCCCTGCTTAGAGCAGGGAGAGGCTCCGGTTAGGGGATTTCCCCTGCTTAGAGCAGGGAGAAGAGCCAGTTAGAGGATTTCCCCTGCTAACAACTGAGCTGGCCATCAGGGGTTTCCTTAACAGCTGACAGATCGGCAGACTGTCCGTAGAGGCGGCACACCGACGCCGCGTGGGGTGAGGGGGGGGGTCACGGAGGCCGGGAGAGATTGGTGTGAGGGTGGGGGGGTGGCGGATGGCCCGATGCGAGGGGGGGGGCGGATGGCCCGGTGCGAGGGGGGGGCGGGTGGCCCGGTGCGAGGGGGGGGGCGGATGGCCCGGTGCGAGGGGGGGGCGGATGGCCCGATGGGAGGGGTGACAGATGGCCCTGCAGGGGCCTGAGGCAGACAGGCGTGGAAGGGGCTGGCTGCCGGAAGGGGGAGGAGTAGAAGCGCTGAGGAGGGAGGCCACTGCTTAGAGAGCCGGAGGCGGGGTAATCTCCCCCAGCAACATGAACCCGCCTCCGGCTTTTTTTTTTTTTTCTCCAGCGCGAGCGCGGGAAAAGCAGCAGCGCGAGCGCGGGAAATTTAAAAAACACACGTGTGCTGCTTGGGCCAATATTTACTCGCCCGGGGGTTAAATCTACCCGCCCCGGGCGAGTAAATGTATATAATTGTCGAACACTGTGTATATATATATATATATATATATATATATATAATATATAGAGAGAGAGATAAAGGACAGCGCTAAGTGCACTAACAGGGACCAGATTTGGTCCCCTGAATATAGGTGAATGGTGTGAATGATAAAAAATGCTGAACCAATCTGAAATATACCGGTGAGTGCTAAGGATGAACAACTATAACACAATCATATAAAAAATAAAAACCAAAGAGTCCATACAGTATACTGTATGATAGCAAACTTGATGTGCGTGTTTGGTATAGAATGGAAACCACAAATAAGTCCATTGGAGACCCAGGCTGCTTTCTTCGAGGAAATAACCACTTCCTGTTTGGGAACCTAAGAAAAAAAGAAAAGAGAAGGCTTCTAGTGTAAAATCGTAAGGAACATTTAATAAAACAAGGTGAATCTGCAATCATCAAACTCACAAACGCCGGCAGGTTTAAGGCATGCATGAGATATACACAAGCTCCGTCTCAGCTGCCGAGGTGGTACAGAAGTCCGTTGTGCTCCACTCTGTTCCCCGCCGTTCCAGATACTAATGGTATTTCCAGAAATCAGAAATAACTCTTGCACCCTGGAAATTCACCGTTCGGTTATCGGTAGCACTTTCTTCGGGTTCCCCCTGGTAAGAGTTCCTCCCGTCCGTTCGGTCAACACTGCAGTGACAGTTCTCGGCATGAGACAAACTTTTGTCTCTCCTAATGCATTTCGTTGCACTTCACAACTTCATCAGAGGAAGATGCTGTCCTGAGTGCTCCCGTATTTATAACAGAAACCCCAGCTGATAGCAATTGATGGTGCTCACTTATAATAGGATAACGTATTAAAAAGATACATATAATACAACATGTTGCAAGATCCAAATACAGAAATAGGATCTACATTTGACAACAATAAGATAAAAGATATCTCTATTGGATGCTGTGACGGTAGGGGCAGCCAGTCCTCATAATAAAGGTGAAGCCCGACTGGTTAACCCTGAAAACATTGTGTGTATAATAATCTTTAATGTCTTGCAATAAACCTGGGAGTTCGGGAGCAGGAGTTTAAGGGTGGATATTTGGGTGTAAATGTGCTTAAAACATATGTACAATGTGGAGGGGGCAAAGTTACTGGTTGTCCCCTCATTCTACTCGCAGGCCGCGTTTGGTCTGCCGGTACGCATCTGCATACAGTATTGTTCCCCTAATATCTTCCCTTTAGAATATTGTATTTTCAGCCAACAATGCTTAGTGTAACAGATGCAGTCCCAAGCCCAGGTTACAGTAAAAAAAGTTATGTTTTAAATTGTGTATTCATCTCAATACATACAGTCCTGGTAACCCAAGAGGTAGCCAGGATGTCTGCATAGTGATGTGGGATCAAAGAGGAGAAGGGAAGTCGAGAGGTGTTAGAACGTTTGGTGCATGGGGAAGGGCGGAGTACCGGGATGGGAACAAGGACTCCCTAAGGGGAAGACACTTTGTTCACCCAGACTCGGTGGAGCCTACCCAGTGGGCGGTATGGGGCTGGCATTGGGAATCCATAGCCGGTAGGCATGATTCCCATTGACCAGTTCGAATATCCCGCTTGCCGGCATCCTGACACCCCCCCTTGTCTGATGCATAAAGCCAAACGATCTCCCAGTTCTGTTTGGCTGGTACAGTTACAAACCATTCTCTGATTGGTCGCCAGCCCCTTTACAATGGAGAAGGAGGTCTTTGTAATCAGAGAACCAGATGATCTTGTGCTCGGTCCGGTGAAGCGCTGTCGGCTTTTCAATAGTGCTTTTCAAAGCACTCAGCACAGAGTTTCCAGAGAAGCTTAGCTTAGCTGAGGACAAGTTTTCAGATTGTGGCCAAGTTCCAGCTTTTGCCTTGCTCGCGGTTAGTGGATATAGCCAGGTACCTTTCCCAAAAAGGGTACTGTGGAGTTCCTGGACATGGAGCGGACAGCGTAAGCCTTTGGAATCAGACACCCTGCACCTAGTGAGGCTAAAGACTCCCCCCAGAGCCCCAGTTAAGTGTGTATTACTATTTTTCTGGTGGCAACGGTGGGATCGCTAGGCTTTGTGCAAGGATTTCTTGCGGGGAATCATAGCACAAAGACGGTCTTGAAGTTTCAAAATCTCAGGACAAGTGGTGTCAAACATAAGTTACACAAAGCAGGGAATCCACTGTTCAGTGTCACTGTAGTTAGTGTGAAAGAATCTGAAGATGTCCCTTTGGGCAGGACGGTACAGGACTTGGGTTGTAACACATTGTAACATGCTGCAAGGGTTAAAGACTGCCGACAGTTGGTCGAGCAAAGGAGAAATATGAGGCTAACCTAGCCCACAATATCGAGGCGGTAGTGGAAGGGGTTTCCCAGGTAGAGGCAGAACCCGATACCCAGGAGGAGGAAGGGGGTTGCCCCAGTATCTGCAGCTACCTCTCCTGGTGAGTTTGAAACTCTATTTGTCCAGACTCCAGGGTGGACAGTGGATCCAGTTTTCCCAACTAGCCCTCAGTGCCTCTAACCCCACTCCTGCTACCTCGATGTCCAGCTATAGTGGTTTCCAAGCTCATCCAGCCCGGATGCCCTACCACTGCTTCAGCGAGTTTGTGGATGGCACGGATAACATCAACGGGTTCCTAAGATGTTTTGAGAATCAGCATGTGAGGCACTCATTACCAGAGTCAGAGTGGGTAAAGTACCGGTCACCTCAACTGAGCGGGAAGGCACTGGTGGCATTTTAAGTGATTGCCTGAGAGGATGTCCAGGACTATGAGCATGTCAAGGCAATTCTGCTGAACCCTGAGGCATATGTGAAAGATACAAAAAATATATAGTGCAACAATGTACAATAGATAAATCTATACTGTGACACTGTAAAGGTAATCCACTCACAATTGTGTAAAAAAGTGCAGGCGGTGTGATTGTTCCGAGTAACCATCTCAAGGTAGGATTCTTCAGATGGACTCTGAGTAGTATCCCTCAGGAGCAGGAGTCAATACAGTATATAAAATGGAATACATATTCCCCTTGCATTGGCATCTTAAGAGTGATGCATTTAAAGTGATCATTTTAAGTGACAACAATAGTTAGACTATAGTTTGACTAGAGGTGACTGGGGACTGCATCCTTTCTTCAAACTCTTACTCAAGGCAACAAACGGTGAGCTTATATGACCACACTTTGATCCCATGCTTGTTAACCTGCATATTTTAACCCCACACCTCTTTACAACTTATTTCACTGCAGCCTCTCCCAAAACTGACTGCACAAAACACTGAAACCCTGAATTGACAATAGCATTGCAATGCAGCAAAACATTTGACAAGGAACAGGCACACCCCTGCTGTTTAGTCTGCACACACTCACTTTGCTCACAACAGCCCCATGCAGCACTGCCTACCTCTGGCATAATGAACCTACTTTGTATCTTAACTTTTTTCTTTCTCCTGGCCTCATGGAGATGTTACTCCCTCTATCCACTACAAACTCCTCCATCCTGGCTCACACCCAACATCACCTAACACCCTGGACTACGCAAAGCCTTGCACTATCTACTGAATGTTGGTGGAGAACTCTAAAAAGCAGCACACCAACCACTGCTCACTCAAATGGCAAACACCACAAATTTACAACTTCCAAACAACTACCCAAATTCCTACTAGTACTGTTACTCTCTTTAGCAGGTGATATTGAACCTAACCCAGGTACTCCCATTTTAACTCTGTCCCATGCCCCTGAGAATTCCACCTTTAAATTCCAAAAAGGGCTATCTGTCGCCCATATAAACATCCGGAGCCTGCTGCCCAAACTGGACGAACTAAGGGCATGGTGCCTTATGCATAAACCCAAAGCCATCATTCTTACAGAAACATGGCTAACCCCTAAAACCCCTGATGCAAATATCGCCATTCAGGTATACTCCATTTTTAGGAGAGATAGGTCAAAGAGAGGAGGAGGGGTGTTATTTTATATTGCAGACACCTTACAATTTACACTGTTAAATTGCCCCCCAAGCCCACCCTCTTTTGAAATTCTAGTTGGCAAAATCTGCCTCCCCTTTTCTAAGGCCATCTTGGTTGCTGGCATCTACCGCCGCCCTAAACCCCCTCTACAATCCCTGACTGATATCACCCAATTTCTTGGCTCCATTTCCTCTCTGAATGAGAACAGTGAGCTGCTAGTTTCTGGTGATATCAACTTCAATTGGCTTGACCCTAAAAACCACAAAATCCAGATACAACTCAAGTCACTTAACCTATCGCAACTCATTTCCCAACCCACACGGATAAATCTGAAATCGCATAACCATTCCTTGCTAGACTGGATTCTCTCCTCAAATCCCAGCAGAATCCAATCCTCTGGCATCCTTCCAGACATTTTCAGTGACCATGCAATAGTGTACTGTGTAAGGAAAATTAAAACGCCCCATTCAAGCCCTAAAGTTCTCCTCACTAGAACATTTAAAAACTTTAACCCACAACAGTTTCTGGATGACCTTACCAACTGCCCATGGCACAGAATCGATTTAATTCCCGACCCTGATTCTGCGCTCGACTATTTCCAATCCGAGTCCTTAAAACTCTGTGATACCCATGCTCCACTACGCAAAATAAGGGTACGGGTGGCCCACCTTCCATGGATTACAACTGACCTTATTGCACTCTACCAGCTCAGGGATACCTTGTGGAAAAGCTACAAAGTAACTGGCACTACCAAGGATCTCAATCACTACAGATGCATGCGGAATATATGCACAAGGCAAACAAGGCATGCAAAAGCACAATATTACTCTGACAATCTCCACCAAAATACATCAAACCCAGCTAACTTCTGGAAGGTTATCAACAATATATTCCAGCCTCCTAACCATCAACAACCAAGTAATAACACTAAGGGGGGTATTACTCTGACAAACCCCACTGACATTGCAAATGCATTCAATGATTACTTTGTGGGGTGTGCCACTAACATATTAGCAAAACGCAGCCCAATCCACAAATCAGAATCTCATCCTGGGAGTACCCATATAGACCCACCCCCTCCCAACACTGCCCCCAATTTTCAATTTGGCCCAGTATCTGAAGAGGAGATTATACAAGCGCTCCTCAAACTAAAACTAAGCAGCCAATGTGGACCTGACTTACTACAATCTAGGTTCCTAAGACTTGGTGTACCAGCCATTGCCAAACCAATTGCGTCCATAGTCAACTCTATCCTGTCTGCAGGCCATATCCCTAAGACCTGGAAAACTACCAGAGTTGTCCCAATCTTCAAAAGTGGGGACAAAACTACTGTCTCAAACTACAGGCCAAAATCACGTCTCCCAATTCTATCCAAAGTCATGGAAAAATGTGTCCACTCCCAATTAAGCGATTTCTATACCAAGACAAATTTCCCTAGCCAATTCCAATCTGGGTTTCATCCCAAATACTCCACCGTAACTACCCTGCTAAAACTTTGCAATGAAATCCAGTGTGGAATGGAACGGGGACAATTCACTGGTGCAGTATTCCTAGATTTTGCAAAGGCTTTTGACACAGTTGATCATGCTATCCTGCTTAACAAACTACAGAGCTTTGGAATAGGGAAGCATGCTTTAAACTGGTTTCAGTCCTACCTATCAGGAAGATCCCAACATGTATCCATCTCAGGCTCTAACTCCAACCCCCTGGATATCACCGGTGGTGTCCCACAAGGCTCTGTTCTGGGGCCCCTACTCTTCTCAGTGTTCATTAATGATCTTCCCACAGCTTGTAAGGAAGCCTCAATACACATGTATGCAGATGACACAATCCTATATGCACACAGCCAAAGCCTCTCTGACCTTCAACACATACTTCAGTCTGACGTTTTGAGACTTGAAAACTGGATTTCCCAAAACAAACTGTTTTTAAACACTGACAAGACTGTAACAATGGTATTTGGGACCAAGACTACATTTTTAAAGCTTCCAGTGACTGAGCTCCTGATTAGAACCAACGCTAACACCACCCTAACCCCTGTCACTAGTTTTAAATACCTGGGTTTATGGTTTGACTACCACTTAACATTCGGGTGCACATTGATACCCTGACAACCAAGACCTATGCCAAACTAGGGGTACTTTAAAGGAACAAATCCTCCCTAAGTCTCCTGGTCAGAAAGCGTATCGCACAGGAGATGCTAATGCCAATTATTGACTATGGAGACATAGTATATGGCTCGGCTCCTCAAACCCACCTTAGCAAACTTGACACCCTCTACAATTCAATTTGTCATTTTGTTCTCCAATGCAACTACAACACACATCACTGCGAAATGCTCAAAGAACTAGATTGGTCATCACTAGAGTCTAGGCGCAAAGTTCACCTTTCCTGTCTTGCCTTTAAATTCTTCATGGGCAAGCTACCCAGCTATCTGAACAAGCTCCTCACCCCTACCACTCGCAGCACTTATCACCTGAGATCAGACTCCAAAAGACTGTTCATGGTCCCAAGGCTCAACAAAGTATCCGGACGTTCCTCCTTCTCCTACCGTGCACCCCAAAACTGGAACAACCTACCAGAGACTCTCACATCCACCACCAGTTTAAGTTCTTTCAAATCTAAGGCTGTCTCACACTTTAATCTGGTCTGTAACGGTTTCATACGCCCATAATATATATTTTCATTAACTGTGCACGCAATGTCTTGTATATAATGTATACCCTGTTCATATATGTAACTGTATTTGTAACCATGTATTATTTGTTTTACTCTGTGCCCAGGACATACTTGAAAACGAGAGGTAACTCTCAATGTATTACTTCCTGGTAAAATATTTTATAAATAAATAATATAACAGAGAGGGCATAAATAGTGAAGTAGGTTTATTTTATATCAGGTAAAAAAAGGTAATACACTTACAGAAGTGCTGTAGGTACCTGTGGTGGCCACCCACAATAAGCAGTGTCCAAATCCAGGTAGAAGGGGGGAGGGGGTAAACCAGCTTGTGTTGGCCGAGAGTCCTCAGGATGGTTCACCAAAACACTTTTTAGGTCTTTAAGTAGCACTGTACTCTCACCAAATGTGTTTCACTTCAAAGAGCTTCATCAGTGGTTGTTGATTAATCTCTTTGGAGTGAAACGCATTTGGTGAGAGTACAGAGCTACTCAGAGATCTACAAATTGTTTTGGTGAACCATCCTGAGGACTCTGGGCCAATAGAAGCTGGTGTTCCCCCCCTGCCCCCCCCCCCCCTCCTACCTGGATTTGGTCACAATAAGCGTTTTGGCATTGATGGGTGCAGAGAGAGATGAACAGGGAATGGCTGGTTTGGCATCAATGGGTTAAGGTAGAAATGAACTATGGACAGCTGGTTTGGATGTGCTATATAAATAAAGACATACATACATACAGGTTAGCTGCAGCTGGCATCAAGGTATCATAGCATTGTGTCTATCATACCATTGGACAGACTAAAAGTGATAAGAGGATTTGGCCGTTCACAACAGAGTAAGTAATGTCTTGTATACACGTACAGTATGCTTGTAATATTCCCTGGTGTTAGAAATCTATTTGGACTCCTGGTTTTCAAATAAGATGTTTTCCATCTTGTCTTTTAAATTTATTTTTTGACTAGGAACTGATACACAGTATTTGAGAAGACAAAAAAAACCTTTAAAAAATGTCCCTAACATAGTTTACTTTATTTCACACAGGAACACAGTACTGTACTGTACAGTATGCCTACAGTATGCACATGCAGACTTATAATCGATCTCATGTTTTTAAACCTGTAGAGCGGTGATGTGGCTGGTGGATGAGATCAGCAATACAAACGATGAACAGTCCGAAGCAGAGTTTCTGACAGTTCTGGAGAAAAGTCTTAACCTGACAATGTGTGTGAACAGCATCAGGTCATGAGACACAAATTGGGCTGGACCTCTGGATGTGTCAGGTAAAGTGTTTCACTGTAATAAAATGCAATAGTGTTGTTATTAGAAGAGTAATGTCTCTTGTTACAGCACCGCTCAGTACTGTACCTGCTGTAGTGCAGCTCCTAGAGGGACAGTAAAGGTGGCATGTTTATTCTAGTGCAGTACAGTGCTGTACAGGAAGGTTATACTTTACTTGTATAATTATTTCTTGTCATTACAGAGTATTTCCCATGATAAGGGAGCCAAACAAGATTAAAAGAGTCGACCAAGCATGTACTTGGATGGATCCCGGACAATCCCCAGAGATACATAGGTTATTGAAGGACTCTTTGAGTTCCCTATAGAGGATCCAGAACTTGATATGTTTGTAAATAATACACAATGCACAGCAGGTTCAGAATTTATTTGAAGCAATGTTAACTCCAAGGGCTCTTGCAGTAATAAAGGTTGCTGCCATACTAACAGGGCGACAGGCTCTTGGTAAAAAAATAAACTACCTTTGCTGATGCCACAGCTGTTTAAAAGACCTACTACAGGCTTTTTCTTTTAACACAAGCAGTAAATATTTTTATAGTCGCTACACATACAAATCTATTTACCAGTTTAATTTAGCTATATATCAAGCAACCTGTTTTCATAACTATGTTTATATCATAAGTATATAGATAATATATGAACAAAGGAGGGGAGATACATAGGTTATTAAAGGACTCTTTGAGATCCCTATAGGATCCAGAACTTGATATGTTTGTAAGTAATACACAATGCACAGCAGGTTCAGAATTTATTTGAAGCAATATTAACTCCAAGGGCTCTTGCAGTAATAAAGGTTGCTGCCATACTAATAGGGCGACAGGCTCTTGGTAAAAAAAAAATCACCTTTGCAGATGTCACAGCAAAGCAGGTAGTAAGCCGTCCCTATGTTGAGGGATATATCATATCTGCCAACTTTATAATTTTGTAACCATTTATTCATTTTTGGGTGTGTCCTGGACATAGAGTAGGACAGGTGATGCATTGTTGCAAGTGCAGTTGCATAAGTGAGCAGGGTATACATTATATACAAGGCATTTCACATTTTTAGCAGAATAGTTACAGTGGAGTGTTTGAGGGGAAAGCCAGGAGTGACTGTGGGTGTGGGACAATAGCCATGAGTGCAGGCTGTTGGGATGCTTGATTTGTGGGGCAAGTTTTAAGGTTAGTTAGTATTAAATGACTAAAAGGTTGACACCATTTGCATCAGAGGAGATGGCAGATGGCAGTTACTGCTGCGGCCGAGTTTATTCGAGCATTTGCCCGTTCTCGGCCGCAGCAGTAACCTGGCGCGCGCCGGAGGGTGCCGGGCGCGCGCCGAAGCAGCGGAAGAGCGCCCTCCGATCGGGGCGCTCTCCCTCCCGCTGCCGGGTCCGCCGGGTCCCCCGAAACCCCCTGCCGCCGTCCCCCACATCGCGGGACACCAGGGCTCCCTCGGGGAGCCCTGGACGCGCGTGCAGGGGGCGCTGGCACCCGATGACGCGTGACCGCGCATCGGTGACGCGCGGCACGCCGAGGGAGTGGGGCTAGCAAGCCGGGGCATCCCCCGGCTTGCGGAACTAGCCCTGCTCGAATAAATCGTGTCGGTAGTGTAGGTATGAATGAGAACAAGTCTGTATTGGGAGAAGAGAGATTGATCTGTAGTTTGAGACAGTGTTTTTGTCCCCATTTTTGAAGATTGGGACAACTCTGGCAGTTTTCCAGGTCTTATGGATATGATACAAGAGGAGTAATCAGTGCACAACCATAAACAGTGCTGTGAGCACTAAAATAATATTAGTGATAACAAATATACAAAATTATACGTGAACTGGTAAAAGAGTGTCTGCAGCTGAATGAGGGGTGGCTCAACACCACCAGGAGCTAAAACAGAGAAACATAAAGAAAACAGCGCACAACGCTCATAGTGAAGTTAGGGATATGGCCTGCATACAGGATAGAGTTAATTAAGGAAGCAATTGGTTTGGCACAGGCTGAGGTACCAAGTCTTAGGAACTTGGATTGTAGCGAAGTCAAGTCCACATTGGTTGCTTAGTTTGAAATTTGAGGAGCGTTAATAGAGGATACCTCTGTTTATATGCGGATGCTAATAATAGTAGTAACCATATTACTACAAGAATTTATTTCTAGGTCTAAATTATCTCCCTATGAGACACTTATGGGATCACTTATGACTATCAGTAGTTCAAATGAACGAATTAAGGACCATGTTATTGGTAATAAAACAATTAATAAGTATTGCATGCAACTAATATATTTTTTGAGTTTCTCTAGGCACAGGTCAAAGTTGAAAGTGCACCTATGCGAGACGGGTTAATGGTCAAGCATTTTCTACGCAAGCATGCTGTTTAAAGGTCATTTAAATACTACACTACCGACACACTTTATCCTAGCAGGGCTAGTTCCGCAAGCCGGGGGATGCCCCGGCTTGCTAGCCCCACTCCCTCGGCGTGCCGCGCGTCACCGATGCGCGGTCACGCGTCATCGGGTGTCAGCGCCCCCTGCACGCACGTCCAGGGCTCCCCGAGGGAGCCCTGGTGTCCCGCGATCGCGGGACGGCGGCAGGGGGTTCCGGGGTACCCGGCGGACCCGGCAGCGGTAGGGAGAGCGCCTCAATCGGAGGGCACTCTTCCGCTGCTTTGTCGCGCGCCCGGCACCCTCCGGCGCGCGCCAGGTTACTGCTGCGGCCGAGAACGGGCAAATGCTCGAATAAACTCGGCCGCAGCAGTACTCACCACCAGCATTGCAGTAAAAGTTTGCTTAATTATCATCATGGATACACATCACGCACGTCAAAATAGTGCCAGCCTCGGCACAAACAACTAATAAAGACAAAGACACAGCGCCTGCAAATTAGTGTTTTGATGGGCATTATACTCCCTGACCACTAATGATCAAGGGAGAAAGGTCACAGTCAAAATTCTAGGCCTCAACACACGAACTTTTAACTTTTTATTTTTACAGGTTTTTATTATTTTTCAGTTACAATGTATGCTCCATGGGGTTTGTGTAAGTGGCGTCCCATAAGGATGACAAAAAATAGTATTTTTTTAACTCTATTTATTTTGTTTGGATTTATAGATTAATAGAATCTCCCTGCAGAATGATATCCCAGTGGGAGAATGTTTTATCAGTCAAACACGGTTATGTTAATTGCTCACAGGTAGAGTTAGAAACAAAAGAGAGACACCCAATACACAAGTGCTAAAAAAGTTGTCTATGGGAAGAACAAGTTTCGGGGAACTTATTTCCAAATGTAAGAGTTGGGTTACTGTATGACAGGTTTACAGGGATATCCTCAATCATACAACAACAGCCTTTTACTCATTTAACCAAGAATAGGTTTAGTTTAGATTAATGGCTCTGCAGAATGGAATATATCTAGACTATATTTTAGCCTCAAGGGGAGGGGCATGTATGCGCCCCAGTTAAAGCGCAATGTTGTGTATTTATCCAGGATTCAGGAAGCATTGGGACTTGGTGGTTGGATTAGTTCTCTGGAAGCGAAGCTAGCGAATGTTTTTGTATGTGTGTCTGTCCCACTCATTGCTCTCTATGTGTTAACTACAGCAAGAATTTGGTCCAGAAGTACGTTGCAATCCCCCACCAACGCTATGCCTCTTTTCGGTGATGATGTTGCCAGTCCCCCAGAAGAAGAGACCGAAGAAGAAATCAACTGGGCTGATATAATGGCCGGAAAGGAAAGGAATGAAGTTATGCACAACTTGGATATCTTGGTACAGCAGGACTATGAAATGGTTAACTGTTCTTTAAATAGACTGTCTCTTAAGGATATGGGGGGACTGAGAAGACTGGATATGAGGTTATGAGGAAGGTGGGAGGTCACCAAGGGCATGAGTCAACCACAAGGAAAAGATCACAAGTCATCCATTTTGACCATCGCATCCTTTTGTCCGTTTTGCCATTCTGAGTACATGCAGTATGAAAGATGCGTGCAAGAAGGATGTTTGTGCAGTTGCTCCTCGCAGAAATTAGCCCCCACTAATTCTCACAAATAGCTGACCCTTAAATTATGTGACGTATTGAGACATAAACCATTTTTCTAATCTGTAGAAATGTTTAATGTTATATATATATAGCACACTATTGGTCACTACAAGGCTCTAGTCATTGAGAAGAGTACCAAGTAAGGGTATTCTTCTTTAGAGAACAATAAGGAGGGAATTGTTAGAGACAGTAGGTAAAGGCCAGAAACTGCATTTGTGTTAAACCATCCATTTTGTCTGTTCATAACCTGTTAAGATTCTGTAGTCTAACTTTTGCTGAAATATAATTTCTAAATGTATTCAGCTTCTGCCAAATTACATTTCCTCCTTGCTCAGGATTTTGCTAAGATACTTTTTGTGTTGTCAGTTTCCTGCTGTTTAACTCAGTAAACAATAAGACTGGTTCTCTGAGAGAGGCAGGATCACCTAACAAAGTTGCTAGAAGAAATTCAAGGTTTTTGATAACTGACAATGAATGGGCTATGTGTATTCAGACAATTCCTGTATTGGGAGAAATACACCCCAAAATCATTCCACTAATATGTCCTGCCCATAAATCACGCCTCTAATCTATGCCACACCCAAGCCACACCCAGGTTACGCCTACATTATGCCTCTAACCAAACCTTTTTTTTTTCTGTATAAAAATCTTTACCCTATGCTTAATAAACTGAGGCGGAAGGATTGAAACACTGTCTGTGTGTCGGTTCTTTCGTTTTCCCGGGCCTGTATGTTCATCAGATTGGAGATAACAGTGCTAGTGTGATAAAGCTTCCCGGGGGAGTCTGCAGCAGTGAGGTGTTGTGTGTTCGTATCTAGTCACAAGGCCTCCAGCCCTTTTGGCAGAGGAAGGTTCCTTTCAATAGCTTTTGATGATGTTATATTTTCAGATTAACAAGACCTATAATGGTTCTTCTCCTGTTACAGAGGTAAAAGGAATGGTTCACAGTGTAGTATAGGACCTGCATTAATTTGGTTATACCTTGGCATTGGGTATGCAGGCTTATGACGCTTTGGCCAAAGGGTTAACTAAATAACCAAGTATTTAATATTATTATTGAAGTATTTTACTTTATACTTTTCACCATATATGTTTTGTCAATGGGATGTAGCATTGGGCACCCCCTGTCTCTTGTTATATTTTCAGATTAGACATGAGTCGCCCTAAAAAAAATTGCCACTTTTGCCTTCTGCAAAATTACCCATCTAGCCCTGAAACCTCGGCCCAAGCACCCACTCAAGGTCCACGTGTGGGGTGCAATCTCGAGACTTGGACCAGGACCCATAATAGTATTTTAGGGTACAGTAAGTTCATGGGACCTATTCTAGTAGCTACCAGAACCAACTCATCGAAGTTTTTGAGCAGTTCACGCAAAATTTGCAAGGTTGCTATTCAGAAAGCCTCGATGAGTTGGCAAACTCGTATGGGGACTGAATTTTCCCGCTCCAGGCCAAATTCACCGAGGAGGAGCTTCAAAAATTAAAATAGTGCCATTTCGAGAAAATAACGCTATTCTAGTAGCCTCGAGAATCACATCGAGGTTCTGGAATCGCAAGTTTCTTGAAGATCTCACCAGCCCTAGAGTGGTGGGGTGGGATCTGAGAGCAGGACAGAAAAAAATGCATTTTTCTCTGGAGCTGATACAGTGTGCATTAATACCAGCTCCAGAGACACCTGGCTTCTATACAATGCAATAAAAATACATTTGCAGGCAGCTTTATTACCTTAGCGCCTAACCACTAAGGCAATGAAGGCATTAACTACCAGAGCCTAGTCTATTGTGGGTAGCAGGTGTGGGTGACGGTGGTATTTGGCCCATGGTGGATGTTCAGGCCTTGCGGCGGAAAGTTGTGGGAGGAATTAACCCTTCATTACCTTAGCGGTTAACCCCTCCTGCTACCCAACCGGTAGGTATAAACACCAACCGCGGGACAAATACAAGCCTGTTACTGTTGGTTATGTTATAAACTTGGAAATGCGATGCCACCAGGACCTCCGTGTCAACTCCCAAGACACGAATCACACAGGGAAGACCACTCACTGGGAAGTATGACCCTGAAACAATCCAAGCAAAACTGAAATAATTCCAGAAAAGAAATTAAGTTGAGGCGCAGTAACCAGTAAATTCAACTTTATATTTACCTATGAAGACCATATTAACATAAAAAAATGCACATTAATTACACTAGTGAACAACCACATTGAATAAATGTAGTTCTGATAAAAATAGAATTAATACAATAATCAGTTCAAGGAATGAACTGATAGTAGTGTGTTAAAAGACAGAGATATTGCCTGTTTGGGTGGATGCTGTCTGGATTTCAGCTGTTGGCTGTCAGTTCCTGCGAGGTCCTTCCTCTCTGGGGTTAACACCAGATAGTTCCTGCTTCAGGGCTGGATTGGGCGTATACACTGTCAGGACTCACTTCCTCCGTAAGTAAGCGGGGGTTGTGGGTCTCCTTGGTATGCGCTGTCAGATGTACAGTCCTGTGTGTCTACAAATGACCCCCTCTGGTTACACTTTCACAGTCACTAGATTCCGGTAAGGACAGGCAGCAGGCTGATCAGCCTAATCAGCAGCAGGCAGCAGGATATTCCCCTCACGGCTTCCTCTGTCACTCTGTACACTGAACTCAATGCTGGCTTCTCCTACGCATTTCACCACGTGATGTGGCTTCGTGTAATGGTTCAGGGGACTTCTTCCCCTTCTGTCACTCTCCCTATCCCTTCCCTGGTCAGTCTTCCTGCATGTACCCAGTCTTGCCCCGCTCCGGTCATCCCTGACACCATCCCTCGACCAAAGCGCATGCCCCGCAAGTCTGGCGCACCCGCGCGGCCCTCAGTCCCCCGCAGTGACGCGTCCCATGCTCAGACCTCCACTACACCCACAATCATTCCCTTACCTCCGGTGGCGGTATCCTCCGTTCCTCCTGCTCCTCCCGCTGGTGTGCCCGCGGCGCTCCGTGCATCTGGTGATGCAGCCTGTGCGCGCGCACTCTCAGGTTACAGAGTGTGCACGCACACGCTCCTCTTCTGGGGCCTGCCGGTCGCTGGACTCCTCCTCCCATGACCTGCATGCTGTCTCCTGGTCCAACCCCTCTGTCTCCTCCTCCTCTCCTCTTGTCCTATCCCTAGTGTATCCCAACTCGCTTTCTGCTTCTCCTCTCTCTCCCATTGGTGTTTCCCCCTTTATAATCCCTGTCTGCCCTCTCTATCGTTGCTCTGCATAGTTCCTGTTATCCCTGTGTGTGCAGTCCTATGCTTTGCTCCCTCTGTGTTCCTGCTTTTGCCTGCTCCTGTGTTACTTTAGATTTCCCTGGCTGTGACCCCTGCTTGTCCTGGATTACTCTGCTCTCTGTACCCCTTGAACCTAGCTACGGACTCAACCTTCCTGACCTCTGGCATCCTTGGACTTTGGCTCACGAACTCTGTTTATCCTTACCTCTGGCATCCCTGGACTTCGGCGCACGAACACGTCTATTCTTCTGGTTATCCCCAAATACGTTGCAAGTATCATAACACCTTTTCTCTACAGGCCCAGCAACGCTATACCACACTCCGGGCTTGCTCCCACTGCTTTGGGTGTGTGGTGTAATACCGTTCCCACCTCAGTACTGGGGTCCTGCCAGGTCTGCGGGCATACAGGCGTGACATTATGCAGAGCCCAACAAACGCAGGTGGGTACAAGTATTTCTATTGAGGCCTTACAATTCGTAAGCAACCAGTTATCTACCGTCTCCCAGCAATTGGCCAACCTCTCCATACAGGAGAGGCTCATAGCTCCCACGCCAATGGTTGCCACGGCCAATAACAATACTGGGCTCCGTATTCCTTCTCCTAACCGCTATCATGGGGACCCTCTCACCTGCCGCGGTTTCTTAAATCAATGCGAGGTGCAATTCGAGATGTCCTCCTCCGTTTCCCACTGGCCACGCTAAAATAGCGTACATCTACGCCTTGCTCACCGGAGATGCCCTCGCCTGGGCCTCCACCTTATGGGAGCGCAAAAGTGAATGTACACGAGATTACCTTCTCTTCAGATGTGAGTTTCAACTGGTATTCGATACTCCCGCACGGCACGAGACAGCCGCCTTCGCTCTTTTTCATATTTCACAGGCTCGAAGATCTGCAGCCAAATACGCCATCGAGTTCCGTACGCTAGCCGCTGAAACCCTATGGAATGATGAGGCACTCGCCGCCGCATACTGGCATGGACTTTCTGACACTCTGAAAGACGATCTGGCTACTCATGCATGGTCTTCATCCCTGGAGGAGTTGATCACCCTGAGCATACGCATGGATCAGCGCACGCAGGAGCGACGTCATGAGAGACAATGTTCTCACTCTCCTTCTCTTGTCTCTCACAGGTCGCCTACTACTCCTCTCCTGGCACTGGAAGCTCCGGAGCCGATGCAGGTTGGCAGCCAGCAATTACGGTCCACGGAGAGAGCATGGCGTCGTCTGAATGGACTTTGTTTCTACTGTGCTTCTCCAGAACATCGTCTCCAGAATTGTCCTCTGAAGCCGGGAAATGGGCACACCCAGTAAAGGTAGAGAGGCTTTTACTGGGTACTGTCTCTCCTTGCCCCTCTCTTCTCAAAGCTTTCCCAAAGAAGTTTCTACTTCCTGCTACTTTGGAGGGTCCGAACCTTTCCCTGCAGGTAGAAGCTTTCATCGATTCAGGATCGGCTGGTAACTTCCTGGACCAGAAGTTCGCTTCAGAGAATGATATTCCTATGGTCAGAAGGAGACCCCCATCGGCCTCGAGGCTATCGACGGTCGACCCCTCCACCCAGCCTTTATCATTTGGGAATCTTTTCCTCTCACACTGACCTTGGCCGACGGTCACAAGGAGGTAATCATCTTTGATATCTTCCAATCTCCTTCTGTCCAAATTGTTTTAGGATTACCGTGGCTTCAACTCCACAATCCGCGTATTGACTGGACCGGTACTCAGCCTCTCCAGTGGCCTTCGCCTGCAGAAGCGGTTCCTGCAGTGCCTCCTGTTGCTGTGCTTGCCGGCCTGGATTCTGTCCCTTCTAAGGCAACCCTGCCTTCCGTGTATCTGGAATACTTGGATGTGTTCAACAAGGTACAAGCGGAGGTTCTTGTTGTTATCTTCACTTGAGAAAGACCACTTTCAGTTGGTTGAAATGTTGTGCATTTGATTAATACATTCTTTAAATCTGTAGAGCCCTGAACCCTCTGTTGTTTGTTGACTTTGGAGTCTGCCTTTCACAGGGACCCCCCTGGATCAGGAGCACTGGTAACAGCAAGTATCATTAGATTTTTCAGCTTATGGTGTGCAGCATTCATTCTGTTTTGTACCACTGTTTTCTGCCTTTTGCTAGCACCCGCATTACAACTTCGGTTGACTATTATAGTTGTAGAGATAGGGTTACAGATCTCTGCACATACTATATGCTTTTTTCTCCTATATGAGGTTATGTAGTGTATTTTCTTAACACTTGTGGAGTTATTTAACCTCTGTTTTTTCCGGTTTTATCAGCTCACTGTCTCAGGGGGGTATAGGCTTTTTTTAGGCTTTTGTATGGAAGGGCTTACCAATTTATCCATTGGCCTTATTAATAAAGCAGAAATCAAAATCTTTAATGAGGAGGAGGTCAACCAGATTTTGTTCAAATCTACGCCAGAGGAGGCATTTGGTCCTGACCGGCCCACAGATCATATAAGAGATCTGGAGAGACTAAAAAAAGAAAGAAATAGAGCTGTACTCGCATGGGAACACTCTCACTGATTACTATAAACAAAGACTGATACCAAGAGGCTTTAGAATAAAAAACAGACCCACTATTGCAATAGATAACAAAAAGTTCTGTGAGAACTGGTGAAAAATTCTAAATAGGGCTTCATTGTACCTTATTGTCCTAGTTGTGGAGGCGGTTGGGTCCCAGCTTACGAAAGTTAGGCATGATATATTAAAAATTGAAATCACTATTGAAGAGACTCACCAGAGTGAAATTACTGTAAAGTTTCTGGATGAGCTAAAAGAAAAACTACAACAATTTAAGAGTGATCTAATTCATTTTAAAAAACAGAAATTCAAAAAAGTGGTTTCGGATTACAAGGAGAACTCAGTATACAACTGGACAAAACAAGATAGACGCACCAAATTCCAGTCTCAAAACAAAGGAAAACATTTCCAAAAGAGGGGTGAAGCTCACACCAGTGATTCAGAAGCTAGTACTTCCACTGATGGGGCAAGTGCCCATACTTCAGAGCCTAAGTCTTTTTTAGGAAGAGGCAGATCGACAAAACAGCAGAAACGAGACAAAAAATTAGCAGGGAGAAACGACATCCCAAGAACACCACCGGTGCTGAGGCCGCACCCTTAAGCAGCACTGACAATATAGTAATTAACTTATCGGATTATTCTATTTCAGATATGGAACTACAGTACAAGTTCTGTCTAAAGGCGCTTCTTTTGTTCCTACTACCATCCCCAAGAGATTTGAGATAGAGGTTGAGCTTTTCAAACCAGAAAGGAAACTTAACCTCAAATCCTTTTTTCTCCACAGAACAGATGGTCTGCAGAATCAACAGCAGCAGCAGCAAACACAACCTTCTGTTCAGGTACCTAACACTACAAGGGCAGTATGTAAACTAAATTCAAGGTTTATACTGCCATTAAAAATGCTACTTTACGGGTGTTTATGAAAATGATAAAGAACGAAGTTAATCATTTCTTTAAGAGGAACCATAAGATCCATCATAACCTGACAAAGGAGGAGGATAGCTGCTTAAAAGCACTGCAATCGAACCCCAAAATAATCATTAAAAAAGCTGATAAAGGGGGCGCATTGGTCCTGCAGAATTATGAACATTTTAGAGCAGAGGCCATTAGGCAGTTGGGGGATGCAGGATGTTACACCACTCTGCAGCGGGACCCCACAAAGACATATCAGCAAGAAATTACTAATATCTTGTCATTAGAGTTAGGAAACTCGTGGATTACAGAATCAGATCTAGAGTTCATGACCATGATTAATCCACGACACCCCGTACTGTACTTATTACCCAAAATACATAAAAGTCTACACAATCCCCCCAGTAGGCCGATAATATCGGCCACCAATTCTATTAACCAACCGTTGACTATTTTTGTCGACCAGTTCCTTCAACCTATTGTTATGGAGGGTCGTGCCTACATTAGGGACACATTTCACTTTCTGGATAAGATAAAAACATTATCACTGCAAGGTAAAAAGATCCTACTGGTAACAATGGATGTCACCAGTTTGTATACCATTTTCCCACATACAGAGGGGATTGAAGTTGTAAAAAGGTTTTTGGAGTTAAAACACACTTCTCAACCACTGAGTGATTTCATCATTTTGTTGCTACATTTTGTTTTGCACAAAAACTATTTTAAATTTGATAATACCTATTACTTGCAAATAATTCATTTTAAAAAACAGAAATTCAAAAAAGTGGTTTCGGATTACAAGGAGAACTCAATATACAACTGGACAAAACAAGATAGATGCACCAAATTCCAGTCTCAAAACAAAGGAAAACATTTCCAAAAGAGGGGTGAAGCTCACACCAGTGATTCAGAAGCTAGTACTTCAACTGATGGGGCAAGTGCCCGTACTTCAGAGCCTAAGTCTTTTTTAGGAAGAGGCAGATCGACAAAACAGCAGAAACGAAACAAAAAATTAGGAGGGAGAAACGACATCCCAAGAACACCACCGGTGCTGAGGCCGCACCCTTAAGCAGCACTGACAATATAGTAATTAACTTATCTGATTATTCTATTTCAGATATGGAACTACAAGTTCTGTCTAAAGGCCCTTCTTTTGTTCCTACTACCATCCCCAAGGGATTTGAGATAGAGGTTGAGCTTTTCAAACCAGAAAGGAAACTTAACCTCAAATCCTTTTTTCTCCACAGAAGAGATGGTCTGCAGAATCAACAGCAGCAGCAGCAAACACAACATTCTGTTCAGGTACCTAACACTACAAGGGCAGTATGTAAACTAAATTCAAGGTTTATACTGCCATTAAAGAATGCTACTGTACGGGTTTTTATGAAAATGGTAAAGAACGATGTTAATCATTTCTTTAAGAGGAACCATAAGATCCATCATAACCTGACAAAGGAGGAGGATAGCTGCTTAAAAGCACTGCAATCGAACCCCAAAATAATCATTAAAAAAGCTGATAAAGGGGGCGCATTGGTCCTGCAGAATTATGAACATTATAGAGCAGAGGCCATTAGGTAGTTGGGGGATGCAGGATGTTACACCACGCTGCAGCGGGACCTCACAAAGACATATCAGCAAGAAATTACTAATATCTTGTCATTAGAGTTAGGAAACTCGTGGATTACAGAATCAGATCTAGAGTTCATGACCATGATTAATCCACGACACCCCGTACTATACTTATTATCCAAAATACATAAAAGTCTACACAATCCCCCCAGTAGGCCGATAATATCGGCCACCAATTCTATTAACCAACCGTTGACTATTTTTGTCGACCAGTTCCTTCAACCTATTGTTATGGAGGGTCGTGCCTACATTAGGGACACATTTCACTTTCTGGATAAGATAAAAACATTATCACTGCAAGGTAAAAAGATCCTACTGGTAACAATGGATGTCACCAGTTTGTATACCATTATCCCACATACAGAGGGAATTGAAGTTGTAAAAAGGTTTTTGGAGTTAAAACACACTTCTCAACCACCGATTGATTTCATCATTTTGTTGCTACATATTGTTTTGCACAAAAACTATTTTAAATTTGAAAATACCTATTACTTGCAAACTAATGGAACAGCTATGGGGAGTAATGTAGCGCCCTCATATGCAAACCTATACATGGCAGACTTTGAAAACAGGTACATTTACAACACTGTTTACGAGCAAAAAATATTATTTTTTTGTCGGTACATTGATGACTTGTTCATCATATGGGAGGGGACTGATGATGAATTAATTGACTTTTTCAACTACTTGGAAGAAATTCCCACACCAGTTCGCTTCTCAAAAAATTGGAGTGATAAACAAATTTCCTTCTTGGATGTCCTGGTTTCCTTTGATGGACAGGTCATACATACTGACCTATATAGGAAACCTACGGATAAGAACTCCACGCTGTGGGGATCTAGTTTTCATCCTGTCTCCTTGAAAAATATGCTCCCATTCTCTCAAAAAGTGAGGGCGACACGAGTGGTTGACAGACCCGAAAATCTGGATCTAGTGTTTAAGGAGATAGAAACTAGATTCATTGAGCATGGACATAAAAAATCTAACGTAGAAAGGGCTCTCCAAAAAGAAGAGCATTAATATACACTGGGGCTACTACAGCGGGATGAGGTACTTAATACAATTTGTAAAGAAAGACCTAGATTTGCGTATCAAAGGGGATGTAATATTAAAGATATCCTGATCACAGCAGATGATAAAAAACACTAACAGTTATCACATTTTTTGAAAACAAAACCTGGGTGCTATAAGTGCTATGGCTGCACCATCTGTAATAGTCTCAACACTGGGGAGGAATTTCGTCACCCCAGAAGTGGTCACAAATTTAAGATCAATCAAAGAATCACTTGTACCAACACAGGATGTTAAAAACACGCTTGATAGAGCATCGTAGCAAAATTAATGCCAAAAAGGAGGACACGGCATTAATTAGGGATTGCACTGATTTTCATCAAACAGTGTCTTCATTGAAACTGATGGGCATAGATCAGGTTTTAAAGACATTCTCTGGTTCAGATACAGACACCACTTTATTACAAAGAGAAGCGTTCTGGACATTCACGCTTGATACTGTTTACCCTAGGGGCCTCAATGATTATAATTCCCTTAACAGCTTCATTAGTGTAAGGTAAGATAGATTAATCCTTTCTGGAGGGCTGAGAATGTGTAATGATTCTTTATATAATTTTTTATCATAGTGTTCATACTTTTTGGATTGTGTTGCTGCTGTTGACGTTGACCTCCATCCCAGGGATTTTTTCTGGACTTATTTTTATTAATTAATAAGTAATAATTTCCCTTGTTCTTTCCTTGAATCACACTTGTTTTTGTGTGCACTATTGGCATTAGTGCATGGGCATCACTATGTTTTTAATACCGGACTCTCATTGTGTGTTTTTTCTCTTTATCATGTCTCACCAACCATGGCCTCACTCATACAGATCCCCTGGATGGCATAAAGAGGGATTTCCGTTGCTAGACGTTAATCCAGTGATAACGTGAGGCAGAGGCACCTACTAAACCCTGCCATAACAAGATGAACTTTATCTTCAAATTTTGGGACTGACGGATGCTCTCACGCATGCGCAGTGATGGGATACCAAGATCCCTAGAGGAACCAACAGGAGAGTGCGTCATGACGTAATGACGTCCATGAGAGGGCTGAGGGACCGTGATGAGCGCTCGCGCATGCGCAGTAGATGGTATACCGAGATCCCCTGATGCTGGAGTTCTTATGACTCTCTGGGAGGTGGGACTGCCTACAGATGAGATCATCAGAAGATGAAGAAGACCCGGATGTGCGCCTTCAAGCGCAACACCACATGGATAAGGGACTTTAGACTGGTGAATGACCGGATGCTTTTTAAGTATTTACACCTGGGTTGGGGACTATACATGTTGGACATTTCATTATTGTTGTTATCTTCACTTGAGAAAGACCACTTTTAGTTAGTTGAAACGTTGTGCATTTGATTAATAATTTTTTTAAATCCGTAGAGCCCTGAACCCTCCGTTTTTTGTTGACTTTGGAGTCTGCCTTTCACAGGGGCACTGGATCAGGAGCACTGGTAACAGCAAGTATCATTAGATTTTTCAGCTTATGGTGAGCAGCATTCATTCTGTTTTGTACCTTTATTTATATAGCTCCATAAATGTACATAGCGCTTCACAGTAGTAATACGTTGTAATCATATAAATAACAAATAATATAAATAACAGGTCATGGGAATAAGTGCTTCAGACATAAAAGTAACATTAAGGAAGAGGAGTACCTGCTCTGAGGAGCTTACAATCTAATTGTAGGTAGGGGAACATATTGAGACAGTAGGAGGAAATTCTAGTAAGTGCGTCTGCAGGGGGCCAAGCTTTATGTATCACGTGTCCAGGATTATCCACGGTGCTATTCATATGCTTCTTTAAGCAAGTGTGTCTTAAGGTGGGTCTTAAAGGTGGATATTGCTTGTATTGCTAGTCGGGTATTGAGGGGAAGGGGATTCCAGAGGTGCGGGCAGAAAGTGAGAAAGGTTTAAGGCGGGAGAGAGCTTCAGATAGAAAGGGCGTAGAAAGAAGACATCCTTGAGAAGAACGCAAGAGTCGGGATGGTGCATAGCGAGAAATTAGGGCTGAGATGAAAGGAGGGGCATAAGAGTGTAAAGCTTTAATGTGAGGATTAGAATTGAGTGTGAGATGTGGGATTTGATCGGAAGCCAGGAGATGGATTTCAGGAGGGATGATGCGAAGACAGATTTAGGAAAGAGTAGGGTGATTCTGGCAGCAGCGTTTAGGATAGATTGTAGGGGAGACAGGTGAGAGGCAGGACGGCTGAGCAGCAGGAGGTTGCAGTAATTGAGACGGGAGAGAATGAGGGCCTGAGTCAGAGTTTTAGCAGTTGAGTAACAGAGGAAAGGGCGTATCTTTGTGATATTGCAGAGAAAAAAGGCTTGACTGGTCTGTGTGGTTGATTTGAAGTGCTGGTTGTTTAAAGTGTGCAGTTAGAACCAGAAGCAGTTTGAACAAGGAAGCGGTTAAACAAGGTATAGTTTATTGAAGTACAGTTTACTGTTAGTACTTATAACCTTCATAGTTATTAGAATGAGCAGGATTGAAAATGTCACTCAATGCACATTTTGCCACATGTATGTGCACTTGGAGCAGCTGTTCCAAGGAGCATACCACTGATCTGAAGAGGCAACTTGCAATATTGATTGACATTGGCAATCTTGAAAGGGGTTTAGAGCTCACTGAGCAGGCCCTTGCTTCGACTAGTGGTGCAGATGGTGGCGCTGTTAGTGAGGAGCAGGTAGGTAGCTTGGTTGCTGTTAGTGAGGAGCAGGTAGGTAGCTGGGTTACAGTTAGAAGGGGAACCATGGGTAATAGGGAGAGGCAGGTCGTTTCTGAGCTGACATCCCAATAGATTTGCCATGTTGAGTGAAGATATTGGGAATGTTGGGGCAGAAATGGCAAGGCTGGGGGAGACTAATTCCACTAGCAGCCAGGGGAATAGTTCCTCCAGCACAGTGGGGACTCAGGATGCTCAGATACAAAGAAAGATTGTGGTAGTAGGGGACTCCATTATTAGGAAGGTAGATAGGGCAGTCTGTTGCCGGTACCGCATGAACCGAACAGTTTGTTGTCTCCCGGGTGCTCGGGTTTGGCACATTGCGGATCGGGTAGACAGATTGTTGGGGGGGCTGGGATTGACCCGGCGGTCTTGGTACACGTTGGTACCAATGACAAAGTTAGAGAAAGATGGAGGGTCCCTAAAAATGATTACAGAGATCTAGGCCAAAAGCTTAAGGCAAGGACCTCCAAGGTAGTATATTCTGAAATATTACCAGTGCCATGCGCTACCGCAGGAAGATCAGTCAGAGATCAGGGAGGTTAATGCATGGCTAAGAAAGTGGTGCAGGAAGGAGGGGTTTAGGTTTTTAGAGCACTGGGACTCCTTTTCTGAAAGGTGCCATCTATATTCTAGGGACGGATTGCACCTCAATGAAGAGGGATCTTCTGTGCTAGGGGGGAGAATGCTAAAAAGGTTGGAGGAGATTTTAAACTACATTGGAGACACACTTTATTCGAGCTCGGCTAGTCCCACGAATTCGGGTATACCCGGGTGTATTGAGGTTTGTGACTGTTTTCTGCCCAAGTGCATTGAGGTATTTTCCAGGCAGGGATTGAAGCATTTTATTCCCGCTGGCTGCAATACAGCACAGTATATATATATATATACTGCATTACAATTCATGAATTTATGCCATCTGGTAGACACGCGAAGCATTGCAGCCTATTAAATCCTAATCATTATCATTTAACAGATCAGCCGCCCGTCAGCCAGGCATGAACCCAGGCTGGGAAGGCAAACGCAACGGGGCTTGTCAGAGGTGAGGAGCGGCGCATTCCAGGTATCTGCCAGGTATATACTGGGTATTTGCTCGAATAAAGTGTGTCGGTGCAGTAGGTTGGAGGGGGGAGAGGAATGAAACAGATAATGAACTAAATGGAATAGATGAGGAAAAAGGTGGTATGGAGGTAGAATGGGGGCAGGTGCAAGTTTGACAAGCAGAGAGACACCCATAGTAAATACAGATAATACTAGAAAACTTCTAAAGACTAAACCAAGTGGAAGCAGAAAGGAAGGAGCAGATGAGATAATAGTACAGGCTAAAAAAAACTTAAATTCATGCTTGCTAATGCAAGAAGCCTGACAGATAAAATGGGGGAGCTTGAATTAATAGCTGCAAGGGAGCAGTATGATATCATAGGCATTACTGAAACATGGTGGGATGAAACTCATGACTGGACAGTTAATTTAGAGGGCTATTCTCTTTTTCGGAAGGATCAAACAAATAGAAGGGGAGGTGGAGTATGTTTATATGTTAAACCGGATCTAAAACCTATTATAAGGGATGATGTCTATGAAGGGAATGATGAAAATGTTGAGACTTTGTGGATAGAAATTAGCAGTTGAGGTAAAAGTATAAAGAAAATGTTTGTGGGAATATTATTTATTTATTTTATTTATAAAATATTTTACCAGGAAGTAATACATTGAGAGTTACCTCTCATTTTCAAGTATGTCCTGGGCACAGAGTAAAACAAATAATACATGGTTACAAGTACAGTTACATAAATGAACAGGGTATACATTATATACAAGACATTGCGTGTACAGTTAAAGAAAATATATATTATGAGCGTATGAAACAGTTGCAGACCAGGTTAAAATGTGAGACAGCCTTAGATTTGAAAGAACTTAAACTGGTGGTGGATATGAGAGTCTCTGGTAGGTTGTTCCAGTTTTGGGGTGCACGGAAGGAGAAGGAGGAACGTCCGGATACTTTGTTGAGCCTTGGGACCATGAATAGTCTTTTGGAGTCTGATCTCAGGTGATAAGTGCTGCAAGTGGTAGGGGTGAGGAGCTTGTTCAGGTAGCTGGGTAGCTTGCCCATGAAGAATTTAAAGGCAAGACAGGAAAGGTGAACTTTGCGCCTAGACTCTAGTGTTGACCAATCTAGTTCTTTGAGCATTTCGCAGTGGTGTGTGTTGTAGTTGCATTGGAGAACCAAACGACAAATTGAATTGTAGAGGGTGTCAAGTTTGCTAAGGTGGGTTTGAGGAGCCGAGCCATATACTATGTCTCCATAGTCAATAATTGGCATTACCATCTGCTGTGCGATACGCTTTCTGACCAGGAGACTTAGGGAGGATTTGTTCCTGTAAAGTACCCCTAGTTTGGCATAGGTCTTGGTTGTCAGGGTATCAATGTGCATACCGAATGTTAAGTGGGAGTCAAACCATAAGCCCAGGTATTTAAAACTAGTGACAGGGGTTAGGGTGGTGTTAGCGTTGGTTCTAATATGGAGCTCAGTCGCTGGAAGCTTTACAAATTTAGTCTTGGTCCCAAATACCATTGTTACAGTCTTGTCAGTGTTTAAAAACAGTTTGTTTTGGGAAATCCAGTTTTCGAGTCTCAAAAAGTCAGACTTAAATATGTGTTGAAGGTCAGAGAGGCTATGGCTGTGTGCATATAGGATTGTGTCATCTGCATACATGTGTATTGAGGCTTCCTTACAAGCTGTGAGAAGATCATTAATGAACACTGAGAAGAGTAGGGGCCCCAGAACAGAGCCTTGCGGGACACCACAGGTGATATGCAGGGGGTTGGAGTTAGAGCCTGAGATGGACACATGTTGGGATCTTCCTGATAGGTAGGACTGAAACCAGTTTAAAGCATGTTTCTCTATTCCAGAGCTCTGGAGTTTGTTAAGCAGGATAGCATGATCAACTGTGTCAAAAGCCTTTGCAAAATCTAGGAATACTGCACCAGTGAGTTGTCCCCGTTCCATTCCACACTGGATTTCATTGCAAAGTTTTAGCAGGGTAGTTACGGTGGAGTGTTTGGGACGAAACCCAGATTGGAATTGGCTAGGGAAATTTTTCTTGGTGTAGAAATCGCTTAATTGGGAGTGGACACATTTTTCCATGACTTTGGATAGAATTGGGAGAAGTGAGATTGGCCTGTAGTTTGAGACAGTGTTTTTGTCCCCACTTTTGAAGATTGGGACAACTCTGGCAGTTTTCCAGGTCTTAGGGATATGGCCTGCAGACAGGATAGAGTTGACTATGGACGCAATTGGTTTGGCAATGGCTGGGGCACCAAGTCGTAGGAATCTAGATTGTAGTAAATCGGGTCCACATTGGCTGCTTAGTTTTAGTTATATGCTATAAACCACCAAATATCTGTGAGATTGAGGAAGCTAAAATACTTTTGCAAATGGAGAAGGCATCAAAACTGGGTCATGTTTGCATAATGGGGGATTTTAATTATCCAGACATAGACTGGGGCAATGAGATTAGCGTTACAATAAAAGGAAACAGGTTTATGGGGGTGCTTAAAGACAATTATATGACCCAAATTATTGAGGAACCAACCAGGAGAGGGGCAGTTCTTGATTTGGTTAGATCAAACAATGTAGAAGTAATAATAAATATTCAAGTCCTGGAACATTTGAGTAACAGTGATCATAACATGGTCTCATTTGAAATAAATTATCAGAAAACAGATTACTTGGGTTCAACAAAGACCTTAAACTTTAGAAAGGCAGATTTGAATAAACTGAGGTCTAATCTACATGTAATACACTGGGATGATGTTTTTGCAGGGAAAAATGTAGAAGATAAATGGGCAGTCTTTAAAACATTGTTAGAAAATCACACTTATCAGTGTATACCCTTGGGTAATAAGTATAAAAGAAATAAGTCAAAACCAATGTGGCTAAATAAACAGGTAGGGGAGGAAATGGACAAGAAGACGAAGGCGTTTAGATTCTTTAAGTCAGAAGGGACAGAGACATCGTATCAGAATTATAAGGAATGTAACAAAAAATGCAAAAGAACAATCAAATTAACAAAAATGGATAATGAAAAAAGGATTGCAATAGAAAGTAAGGTCAACCCTAAAAAGTTCTTTAAGTACCTTAATAACAAAAAAATGAGAAAAGAAAATATAGGACCCTTTCAGTGTGAGATGGGTAGGCAGATTATTGGAGATAAAGAAAAAGCTGAGGTATTAAACACATTCTTTGCATCTGTGTTTACCAGGGAAGAATCAAGTTCAATAGTAGTGCCGCAGGAGGAAGCCACAACCTCCATATTAATGAACAATTGGTTAACTGAGGAAGAAGTTCATAAGCGACTTGAAAAAATTAAAGTTAATAAGGCACCTGCCCCGATGGCATACATCCAAGAGTTCTCAAGGAGTTAAGCTCAGTAATAGCAAAACCATTATATTTAATATTCAAGGACTCCATTTCCACAGGCTCAGTACCACAAGATTGGCGTAAAGCAGATGTGGTGCCTATATTTAAAAAGGGAGCTAGATCACAACCGGGAAATTACAGACTTGTAAGCCTGACTTCAATAGTAGGGAAACTACTTGAAGGTTTAATACGGGAAAATATTCAGGAATACCTAATGGAAAACAAAATTATTAGTAATAGTCAGCATGGATTTATGAAGGATAGATCTTGCCAAAATAACCTTATTTGTTTCTTTGAGGAGGTAAGTTGGAATTTAGACCAGGGTAATGAAGTTGATGTTACATAGTTACATAGTTACGTAGTAGATGAGGTTGAAAAGACGTAGGTCCATCAAGTTCAACCTGTGCTAAATTTAGACAACAGATAATTTATCCTATATCTATACTTACTTATTGATCCAGAGGAAGGCAAACAAAAAACCCATTAAGGGGAAAAATTAATTCCTTCCTGAATCCAAGAATTGGCAATCGGATGAATCCCTGGATCAACAGCCTTCCCATGTATACTTATTTGGTATATCCCTGTATACATTTCCCATCTAAAAAGATGTCCAACCTTTTTTTGAACAAATCTATTGTATCTGCCATCACAGTCTCCATGGGTAATGAATTCCACATTTTAACTGCCCTTACTGTAAAGAACCCTTTCCTTTGTTGCTGGTGAAATTTCCTTTCCTCCAACCTTAATCCGCATTAATTCACTTATCGAAGTTCAGTGAATAGGCCCCATAGAATTAGTTGACACAGATAATAGAATAGTTTGCACCTTTATTTATAGGCAAATTATCAAAAGCAGGGATGTTTATTATAATATCTCATCTTCAAAACGAGATTTATTACTACAGGCATACCCCGCATTAACGTACGCAATGGGACCGGAGCATGTATGTAAAGCGAAAATGTACTTAACGTGAAGCACTCCCTTTTTCCCACTTATCGATGCATGTACTGTACTGCAATCATCATATACGTGCATAACTGATGTAAATAACACATGTGTAACAGGCGCTATAATCTCCCCGCTTGCGCACAGCTTCGGTACAGGTACAGTAGGGAGCTGGTATTGCTGTTCAGGACGTGCTCACAGGCGCATGCACGAGCTACCGTTTGCCTATTGTGCGATATGTCCTTACTCGCGAGTGTACTTAAAGTGAGTGTCCTTAAACCGGGGTATGCCTGTATTTGCTTTCAGTGAGATTTTCCTCTTGATCAATCAGGTGCTATTTCAAACTATTATTGAAGATTGGAGACTGATAAATAACCACTTTAAAGTGCATTGCGTAACAGAAACTTTTCGAAGCAAACATATTAGGGCTATTTATCAAAATCTCCCAGCTTCAAAACTTGGACAAAACCAATGCAATTGAAGTGCACCAAATGTAACAAATAACAATATTCCATTGCTTTCTAGCTGGTTACTTGTCTTTGATAAATATGCTGCTGTGCTTTGCACTGCTTTTGCAGCTGGGATACTTTAGTAAATATCTGCCATTGTTTTGGGTTCACCCTGAGAGCAACGGGTGATACTGCGTGCAGATTAACTCAAAATAAGTAACTGAGATGCTACATTGACTTAAAGAAGAACTTTGGATTTCAGCATGTATTATGTTAGACTCCAATTATCTTTCTGAGTCGTGCCAATTAGCACACGATTAATTATTTATGAGGCACTGGATAAGAGTGACATTTGGCAACCTTTGCAGTTATTGCTTCCCTATGCTTTACCTTAAACTCTGGCATGCTGCCGATAAGCTCATAAGGAATCCTTACATCGGGTTTATTTGTGTAGTCATCTGGAACAAGCTGTGGTGCAAGGTCTCGATACCTGTGGAAAAGCCTTACATATGAAAAAATAAATTAAATATAAATTAAGACATCATTCTACATTGGCCATGTTACATCTTAAGTGTTGCATATAAAGTGTCTGTTTAGTTAATACTGGATTTATCATTTGTGGATGTTTTGTCTATATTTTAATATCTTTAAACATGGATGCTTACTGAATACCTGGACTATCATTCTGATTTCATTTTTTCCCACAGGTATGTTTGTCTAAATCCTATCAGTTTACCCTCATCTACAACTCTGATCTAATTAACAGCTTCCTGATATGTTTGTCTGAATAGAATAGGCAGACCCCTCCCTTTATTATTAATGAAGAAGTGAATGTACTAGGGTACTTAAGTCAGTCTATCTTGGCTGTGTTACATATTAAAGTGCTGCATATAAAGTGTCTGTGGAGTTAATACTGGAGTTAGAATTGGAGGTGACCAATACAAGAAGATCTGGACTGCACTACATCTCTGCAACTGTGAGAACTTGACTTTCTAAATGCTCTGATAATTTGTACGCTTCCTATCCTCAATACATGGGAAGTCTCCCCTCCTGCATGTAACTATGCCTTCCCTACTGCTTTTTCTGTTTACTGTTCCTCACATCTTTGTAAACATTTCTGTTCTCTCCAACTTCCCCACTCTCCTCCAATCCCTATTTCTTCATCTATCCTCCCCTCCACCTATGCCTGTGCCCATACACTGAACCATTATCTACACTGGCGACACACTTTATTCGAGCTCGGCTAGTCCCACGAATTCGGGTATACCCGGGTGTATTGAGGTTTGTGACTGTTTTCTGCCCGAGTGCATTGAGTTATTTTCCGGCAGGGATTGAAGCATTTTATTCCCGTTGGCTGCAATACTGCACACTAAATATATATATACTGCATTACAATTCATGAATTTATGCCATCTGGTAGACACGCGAAGCATTGCAGCCTATTAAATCCTAATCATTATCATTTAACAGATCAGCCGCCCATCAGCCAGGCATGAACCCAGGCTGGCAAGGCAAATGCAACGGGGCTTGTCAGAGGTGAGGAGCGGCGCATTCCAGGTATCTGCCATGTACATACCGGGTATTTGCTCGAATAAAGTGTGTCGGTGCAGTATACACCTCTCTCCCAACAATTTCTTTACCCCTCAATAATAAATAACCCCACAAATCCTCTATTCACACCCTCTTTCTACTCCCTCCTGCTGCCGGGGATATCTCTCTCTGAATACTGGACCCAGTCATATACAGACCTTCTTTCATCCTCGCCTCCCTGCCACCTCCTTACTGTCTAATGGTGTTAACCTATCTGATTTGATCTAATACTGACTAACCTTAAAACTTACCTCACAAATAACACATCCAAATAGCCTGCACTCCTGGCTATTGTCTCACACCCACAGTCACTGAGGCAAACACTGCAAGCCACTGCACTTATTCCCTCACCTGCTGTCTCTGTAAGTCTCCCAACACAACACTTAGATTGTAAGCTCTTTGCAGCAGGGATTTCCTTTCCTATTGTCTGATTTTGCTGTGTTTATTGTATTATTATTATAATTCCGTGAACTGTATTCTTTGTGAAGTGTTGAGTACACTTTTGGCACTATATAAATAAAGACATACATACATACATTACTTTATTTGAGGACTTTACTGATGCAAAACCGGTACTGATCTACCAGTGAGAGCGTAGTAATGCCAAACTGACTTCATGTCAACATAAGTCCAGTTTTTACATTCTAACTTGAATCCCACTGCATTGTGGTCACTAACAAATCTGTATCACTATAGATAATGGAGTTGTGGAAAACTATAACAAAGTCCAGTCTAGTGATGACATAGTACCAGGTTGGCAATACTTGGAAAAAAAAGCTTGTTCCCCCTATACAGAATATCATTCAACAATTCAAAATGAGGGAACACTGTAGCGATAGAGAGGGGGATGGACCCAGTAATAAAGTGGGTACCCCTCACAGGGCCACCTCCACCATCGAATGGGAGGCGAGGGGTTAACTGTTATAATGTTTAATAGTGTTTTTATTCTCCTGCCTCATTGCAACCTGTGTCTCCCCTGGTTATATGTATTTTTCCCATTATAGTGTGTGCACCCAACTCATAGACTGGGATCAGATCGAGAGGGAAAGGGTGAATTGCATTAACATGTTTATTGCCCTTTGATCCCCTTCCCTACTTTTCTATCCCCATTTGCAGCCCATCCCATAAGCCGCCATTGGAGCTCCATGCAAGTCAATGGAGATTTCTGTGGTTTGGGCCTAATATCAGAAAAGACCAGCAGGTGGCGCCCGAGAGGACAAGCGGAACGTCGCCATTGAAATGCATGGAGTAATGTATTTGCTCCGGTATAAAATATATACCTCAATTAACAGGATGGAGAGATTCGGTGTCTTGCTACCATTATAAGCATCTATATAGTATTATCACATGATGTTATCCACGAGTGACGAAGTTATAGTAACTACTCCTATCTATAACATATTTGGAGTCACTGGTATCCATGTAAGGATATAAATCATTATTACAGATATATACCTTACAATAATAATACGCACATATCTATATAAACAAACAATTATGATACCTGCAGTTAGGTCCGGAAATAATTGGACACTGACACAATTTTCATAATTTTGGCTCTGTACGCCACCACAATGGATTTGAAATTAAACAACCAAGATGAAATAGAATTGCAGACTTTCAGCTTTAATTCAAGGGGTTAAACAAAAAAGTCTGTAACCCATGGCATCACCAAACGCCTGGTTTCCTCCTTTGTGATGCTTTGCCAGGCCTTTACTGCAGCTGTCTTCAGTTGTTGTTGTTCGTGGGTCTTTCTGCCTTAAGTTTTGTCTTCAGCAAGTGAAATGCATGCTCGATCGGGTAGAGATCAGGTGATTGACTCGACAATTGCAGAATATTCCACTTCTTTGCCTTAAAAAAACTCCTGGGTTGCTTTCGCAGTATGTTTTGGGTCATTGTCCATCTGTATAGTGAAGCGCCATCCAATCAACTTTGCTGAATTTGGCTGAATCTGAGCAGATAATATATCCCTATACACTTCAGAATTCATCCGGCTGCTTCTGTCTTCTGTCACATCATGAATAAACACTAGTGATCCAGTGCTATTGTAAGCCATGCATGCCCATGCCATCACACTGCCTCCACCATGTTTTACAGATGATGTGGTATGCTTCGGATAATGAGCCATTCCAAGCCTTCTCCGTGCTTTTTCTTCCAATCATTCTGGTACAGGTTGATCTTAGTTTCATCTGACCAAAGAATGCTGTTCCAGAACTGGGCTAGCTTTTTTAGATATTGTTTGGCAAAGTTTAATCTGGCCTTTCTATTCTTGAGGCTTATGAATGGTTTGCACCCTGTGGTGAACTCTCTGTAATTGCTCTTGTGAAGTCTTCTCTTTATGGTAGACTTGGATAATGATATGCCTACCTCCTGGAGAGTGTTCTTCACTTGGCTGGATGTTATGAAGGGGTTTACCATGGAAAGGATCCTATGAGCATCCACCACTGTTGTCTTCCGTTGACGTCCAGGCCTATTTGTGTTGCAGAGCTCACCAGTGTGTTCTTTTTTTCTCAGAATGCACCAAACTGTTGATTAGGCCACTCGTAATGTTCCTGCTATCTTTCTGATGGATTTTCTTTTTTCTTTTGCAGCCCAAGGATGCCCTGTTTCCCTTGAATTGAGAGCTCCTTTGACTGCATGTTGTGGGTTCACAGCAACAGCTTCCAAATGTGAATGCCACACCTGAAATCAACTCCAGACCTTTTACCTGCTTAATTGATGATGAAATAACGAAGGAATAGCCCACACCTGTCCATGAAACAGCTTTTGAGTCAATTGTCCAATTAATTTTGGTCCCTTTAAAAAGAGGGGGCTACATATTAAAGAGATGTAATTCCTAAACCCATCCTCCAATGTGGATGTGAATACCCTCAATTTAAAGCTGATAGACTGCACTTTATGCCCATATTCATTTTTTAACTGTAACTTGAATTTATTTTGGTACACAGCCGAAATAACAAAACTTGTATCAGTGTACAATTATTTCCGGACCTAACTGTATATAATGGATACTAACATCACTACTATATAGAATAACCGTAGTTAATTTATAGTAACTTATGTCCCCATATACTTTAAAGTATATCAACTTCAAACTAAATATATTCCCTGTATATTTGGATCTGTAATACCCATTGATTCTACATATGACCACAAGTATCCCAGTGTTTCCTGTCTACACAGACTTGAAAGAGATCTAGGAATGTTTCTATACATTTCCTTACTTGGCATTAAAATGCAATCTATCAGATTTGAGTTTAAATATATATATATAAAGTGCATACTTCATAAGTACAGATGGCAAAGTACTTTTCATCAACAAAGTTCTACTGACATGTTCAGAACAAACTACTTACGCTATGGCACCTATGGGGTTAATAAGGAAATCCAATTTAGACATGAAAAGGTGTATATAAGGAGAGCAGGGAGAGCACACGTCCCCTTGCCTATCAGCCTTGAGAAAGCGTGCATACGCGAAACGGTCGTCGGCGGAGACTGATCATCACGCAGTTGCTCTTGTCACGGTGAGCTCTGCATATACCTCAGCTCTAAATATATAATTATATGAGTCAATGTGCCTAGTGGTTCCGAACACCACATAGACTTATACCTAATCTAGTGAGAGGAGCTCAACCTAGCAGGACAACTTACAGAGCCTGCAACTGATACACTGATCAGATGCATTTGTAACCACTGCCTGATCACACAAACGGTATGTGGTTCCTATGCAATACTGATCTCATACAGTACCGACCAACTTTATTCTTACTCGGCTAGCTCCGCGAATTTCGGAATATCCCGGTGATGTGCGGTTTTGTATCATTTTCTCCCGGGGTGTATTGCGTTATATCGCGCCCGTGATTTAAGCATTTTATTCCCGCTGGCTGCAATACTGCAATGCCGTGTAAAAACGCATGGGGGCGTTTGCAAGCTGTTGTCTTTGAAGCCGAGAAATTCATGAATTGTAATGCAGTATATACTGTATATATACAGTATATACTGTATAACAACAACCCCTATAACCCCTAACATACACATACAGTACAGTACTGTATATGCACATCAATGATACTATACGCCATCCCCTGGCGAGATGTGTTTACAGCAGAGAGAGAACCGCTGCTCTCTCTGCGCAAACATCGACACATTAAAAATTATTTAAAATAAATTTTTATTCATAGTGTAGATGTGCAGGGGGTCTCCGGAGCTGAACTGCGTTGGTTTCAGGTCCGGGGACCCCCTGCTCCCCGAGATACAGGCCCCTTTATGAGGTGCCGGTATCCCTCTGCATTTAAGGTCCCGATCACGTGACCGCGGCATGTACACAAAGCAGAGGGATACCGGCACACCCTAAAGGGGCCTGTATATCAGGGAGCAGGGGGTCCCCGGACCTAAAACCAAAACGTTTCTGCTCCGGAGACCCTCTGCACATGTACAGTATAAATAAAACACATATATAAATAAACACTCGTTCCTTACCTTAGCGGCTATGTGCTATGGTAACGAAGCAGCATTTCTGTATTTTAATAATATTGAACAGTGAGCAGGGGGTTCCCTGAGCCAGAAATTAAAGCTCAGGGGACCCCCTGCTCCTGCACAATATTATTAAAATACAGAAATGCTGCTTCATTACCATAGCTGATAGCCGCTAAAGCAATGAAGGGGTTAACCCACCGTGCCCGCTTTATTGTGGGTAGCGGGGGTGGGTGAAGGGGGTATTTGGCCCTTGGTGTGAGTTTAGGGCTTGTGGGGGGGTTGCGGGTGCACTTAACCCCTGCACGGCCGTAGCAGTTAATACCGCTACGGTCATGAAGGGGTTAACCCCTCCTGCTACCCCCCCCGCAAGCCCTAAACAACCACCGTTGGGGCTAATACCCCCTTCACCCACCCCCGCTATCCACAATAAAAAAAACTCACACACAGCAGCCGCCCAAAAAATAAATAAATAAATCTAAATAAATAAATAAATAAATACATTTAAAATACATTTTTATTCATAGTGTAGATGTGCAGGGGGTCTCCGGAGCTGAACCGCGTTGGTTTCAGGTCCGGGGACCCCCTGCTCCCCGAGATACAGCCCCCTTTATGAGGTGCCGGTATCCCTCTGCATTTAAAGGTCCCGATCACGTGACCGCGGCATGTAAACAAAGCAGAGGCATACTGGCACCCCCTAAAGGGGCCTGTATCTCGGGGAGCAGGGGGTCCCCAGACCTAAAACCAAAGCGGTTCAGCTCCGGAGACCCCCTGCACATCTACACTATGAATAAAATTGTATTTTAAATGTATTTATTTCTATTCATGTATTTATTTAGATTTATTTATTAATTGTGCTGCTTCTGTGTGTGAATTTTTTTTATTGTGGGTAGTGGGGGTGGGTGAAGGGGGTATTAGCCCCAACGGTGGTTGTTTAGGGCTTGCGGGGGGGTACCGGGTGCACTTAACCCCTTCACGACCGTAGCGGTTTTAACTGCTACGGTCGTGAAGGGGTTAAGTGCACCCGCAACCCCCCCGAAAGTCCTAAACTCACACCAAGGGCCAAACACCCCCTTCACCCACCCCCGCTACCCACAATAAAAAAAATTCATGCACAGCAGCCCCACAATTAATAAATAAATCTAAGTAAATAAATAAATACATGAATATATATATATATATATATATATATATATATATATATATATATATATATATGTGATTATTATATATATATATATATATATTCAGTATATATATAACAACAATCCCTATACATATATAATGTGAATATTATATATATATATATATATATATACTCTTTGATAAAGTTCCTTCACGGAACGAAACGCGTCAGAGGTGTTCTCCGTTTTGTGATGCGCAGCACTATAGTGCAATAAAGCTGTTTTTATTAATTTCTGTATCCGGCTGAGTTCCTGTTGCTGTGACCACCCACCAACTACAATTCATGTTACTGCAACTACCGGTGTGGAGCACGCAAGCTACGAAGCAGAGCTGGGAGCTGACCTTCATGATTCCACCTCCTGATGAGCACATAGAAATTATTCACTACGCCCGCTCGAAGAGATCCAGGATCGCTGAGACCCAGGGCGCTCTCTACCACCATCCGCAGCATAGCTGCCGGCCCTCGGGGATGACGTCACACGCCAGCGCGACACCCGAGGAGACGAGACCAGCCAGGCACAGGCATTGAAGAGACCGGGTCGGGTAAGGGCAGCAGGCTTTTCCAGTGTGAGCACACGAGAGGGGTGGCCCTTTGGTTGCCTCTTTTCTTGTCTCGGATTTCCCCTGTGCACTAGCCCCCCACCCAGGTTGTACTACATACCGTTATCTGCCAGAGCCTGGCTGTGGTTCTCCTTCACACAGGATCTTTAAGCCTGCCCAGTAGCTGTTCACTTTTTGTTATACATGTACCAGAGACTCTTTACTCACCATTAATACCAGTCCTGTTGTGGATATTGCGAGCACCGGATATTTTGGGTTTACTCCCTTATACAACAAACTATTTTAACCAATCAAGTAAACAAAAATCAATATATAAGTACCAACCAGAAAACAAAATTTAAAACCAAAGCTAACCCTTACAATACCAAGGATTACATCTATCTAATTGTAAAAAACATTATACTGTACACACATTAAAGCATTGCAATAAACAACATACAGTACAGTACATCCCCTGTATCTCCCTGCCTTGAGTGTAATCTGTGTAAAGCCCCCTCCCCCTTAATGTTTCTGTTAAATCTCCCTGCCTTGAGTGTAATCTGTTTAAAGCCCCCTCCCCCCTAATGTTTCTGTTAAATCTCCCTGCCTTGAGTGTAATCTGTATAAAGCCCCCTCCCCCTATTGTGTATGTTAAATCTCCCTGCCTGTGTTGCTGTGAGTGCAGTGTATGTAAATGTGGGAGGGGGGGGGGACCCAATGTGCATACTGTGAGGTCTAACCACCCTCGACCACTACCCACATACCGATACCCCCCCCATCCTGGCCATGGCCCCTCCGCTTCTGCAAAACAGACACAAAAATTAAAACATCCAAAGTAATGTCCCCAAACCCCTTAATCACCATAGCGGTTATTAACTGCTACAGTCATTAAGGGGTTAACAAACCCTCACCCACCACTCGGGATGCCTACATACCCTCCCACACTAACCCCCCCCCCGTGAGGCCTAACCATACTCACCCAGTACCCACAAGGGAGGCCTACCCACATAACATTGGGGAAACACCCCCTCCACACCCAGTACCCACAATAAAAACAACACAGTGACCCACAATAAACATCATTCTATTTATTAAATACATTACCCACCCCCTGTGCCAACCCATAAATACATGATTTATTCTTTTACAAACAGGGTTCATAACGCAGCCCCACGCGAGTCCCCGGTGGGCTGTCAGGGCAACTGGACAGACCTACAGGGTACCAGCAGCCCTTTTCAAACAGGTTCTGGAGGCCTGCTGGTGGATCCCGCCAGCACCATGGCCCCCAGGTGGTCTCCTTGGGTCAACGTGGGCCACAATTGGGTCCCCACGGTAGGCCCAAGGATGTCTGGGAGCCCCGGGTCAGACCCACAGGTGTCTGCGGGGCCTCGGGTGGTTCCCACGGGGGTCTGGGGAACTCACGGGTGCTCACTACGGGTCCGTGGTGCCCCCACAGAAGTGGGACCACACATCATCATCCCCGCACCTACGGGTCGGCGGTGCCCCCACAGAAGTGGGACCACACAGCTTCATCCCCGCAGACTACGGGTCGGCGGTGCCCCCACAGATGTGAGGCCACTGCTTCATCCCCGCATGTGTCACCCGTGGAACCACCAGCCTGGTACCCGTGAGATACCCAAGGAAACCACAGGTGGTCTCAATAGGTTTCACGTGGAACCACGGAACAAACCCTGAATGGAAAAAAAATAAACCTGGCCTAAACATTCAATACATACACACACCCCCCCCCCCCCAACACCTACAGTAAAATAATGTGCAAAATAACTATTATCCAGATATGGATAATAGATTAATTGCCCATTATTAAAAACATTAACTAGCATATTCAAATAAATAAAGTACTACTGACCTCATCAATACGAAGTGTCCGTCGCCAGCAACATCCTTGTCTTGTCCACAAAATACATTGCCAAAACAAAGCCAATACATTGCAATTACATTCAGATATCAATTAACCCCTTAAACACCTTATCGGATAATAACCTCAAAGGTAATTAAAGGGTTAAGCCACACTGGCCCGATACCCACCTTTCACCCATGAATTTGTACAGTGACTTCATCATGCAACTACAGTATATATATACGGTGTATATATATATATATATATATATATATATATATATATATATATATATATATATATACAGTGTTCGACAAACCTATACATTTGCTCGCCCCGGGCGAGTGGATTTAACCCCTGGGCGAGTAAATATTGGCCCAAGCAGCACACGTTTGGTACTAGGTGGCGAGTAGATTTTTATGTGTGGCGAGTAGATTTTTTGGTGATTTTTCAACCACTGTGTATATATATATATATATATATATACACAGAGAGAGAGAGAGAGATATACAGTATATACACACACATGATCAACCAATATACAAATAAATGTAGAAGGGTTATCAAAACCATACTGTCCTACAAATAACACTTCTCCATACAGACACACTACATTACAATGAATATCCTTTAATAATCCTAACTGCTCTTACAATCTAAATCATCAAATGCCAATGAAACACCTCACATTCCAATTAATACATTGCATTTACATTGTATAAATGATACATAAAATCTATGCACCATATACATTCTGCAAATGAATGTGAACAATATCATTGCAAGCTAAATACAAATACTGTACTCCAAACAAGTCAACTATTTTAACCAATCAAGTAAACAAAAATCAATTAGCAATCATTATTTACATCCCTAAACAATTGACAGTCCATCCCAAACAATGAAACAATTAATTAATTCACGCCTCGAGCAGAACAATTCAGCATGTGAAAAAAATATAAGTACCAACAGGAATACAAACTTTAAAACCAAGGTTAGCCCTGACCTCCCTCAAACACACAATACAATATCAACAATTACATCTATCTTTTTTTAAAATACTTTAAACTCACAATAAAGCATAGCAGCATAGACAAATTAATTTAAAACACATCAAATCAAGCTTTTAAAACAACATCATTTCTTACCCTGTATGTATATATCTCTCTAGACATATATACATACATACATACAGTGGCAAGAAATGATATACCACAAAAAAAATAATAAACATGTTAAAAAACCTTTTGAAAAAATTAACAAGTTAAATAAAATACATTTCTTTAGTTCACTTACCATTACTTGCCCCCACCGACTCCCGTTGCGCAGCTTACTCACGAACCAATCCACGAACAGGAACCCATAAAATAAAAAACCATAAAATAATAAACATTAAACTAAAAATCCAAATCAATCCACGGGTCTTCTATTTGTAATCCATCTTTATCTTCATCTGTATTCTTCTTTCTTCTATCTTCTTCCGGGCGGTGCGGGGTCTTCTTTCCATCTTCGGCCACTCCCTGGTCTTCTTTCTTGTCCGGAGGTCCTTCCTCCGCGGCGTCTGGCTTCAAAATGAGACGACATAGGCTTTTAAAGGCCTATGACGTCACATTTTCGTCATATGGTTCCCATGGCCCTGGTTGGGCCGTGAAAACCATGTGTTTTGGCCGATTAAAATAAAAATGATGACGTCACATAAAGGCAATGACAGCACAGCCAATCAGAATGGCTTTGCTTCAATTGCCTTTAAGATGACGTCATGAAAAGACACATGGCCGCCCTCACATGGTATGGTAGCCAATCAGAGTGTGGGAACTCCATCCTTACTATGATTGGCTCTAGTATACCATGTGACAGAGGCTTGGGGGGGAAAGGATGTGACGTACTACAGCCAATCAGAGTAGGGATGGAGTTCCCACACTCTGATTGGCTCTAGTACCATGTGACAAGCTTTCAATGACGTCACATCCTTTTCCCCCCCAAGACTCTGTCAGATGGTATACTACAGCCAATCAGAGTAGGGATGGAGTTCCCACGCTCTGATTGGCTACCATACCATGTAAGGGCGGCCATGTGTCTTTTCATGACGTCATCTTAAAGGCAATTGAAGCAAAGCCATTCTGATTGGCTGTGCTGTCATTGCCTTTAAGTGACGTCATCATTTTTTTTTTTATCGGCCTAAACACATGGTTTTCACGGCCCAACCAGGGCCGTGGGAACCATATGACGAAAATGTGACGTCATAGACCTTTAAAAGCATATGTCGTCTCATTTTGAAGCCAGACGCCGCGGAGGAAGGACCTCCGGACAAGAAAGAAGACCAGTGCGTGGCCGAAGATGGAAAGAAGACCCCGCCCTGCCCGGAAGAAGATAGAAGAAAGAAGAATACAGATGAAGATAAAGATGGATTACAAATAGAAGACCCGTGGATTGATTTGGATTTTTAGTTTAATGTTTATTATTTTATGGTTTTTTATTTTATGGGTTCCTGTTCGTGGATTGGTTCGTGAGTAAGCTGCGCAACGGGAGTCGGCGGGGGCAAGTAATGGTAAGTGAACTAAAGAAATTTATTTTATTTAACTTGTTAATTTTTTTAAAAGCTTTTTTAACATGTGTATTTTTTTTTTGTGGTATATCATTTCTTGCCACTGTATGTATGTATGTATATGTCTAGAGAGATATATACATACAGGGTAAGAAATGATGTTGTTTTAAAAGCTTGATTTGATGTGTTTTAAATTAATTTGTCTATGCTGCTATGCTTTATTGTGAGTTTAAAGTATTTTAAAATTAGATAGATGTAATTGTTGATATTGTATTGTGTGTTTGAGGGAGGTCAGGGCTAGCCTTGGTTTTAAAGTTTGTATTCCGGTTGGTACTTATATTTTTTTCACATGCTGAATTGTTCTGCTCGAGGCGTGAATTAGTTAATTGTTTCATTGTTCGGGATGGACTGTCAATTTTTTAGGGATGTAAATAATGATTGCTAATTGATTTTTGTTTACTTGGTTGGTTAAAATAGTTGACTTGTTTGGAGTACAGTATTTGTATTTAGCTTGCAATGATATTGTTCACATTCATTTGCAGAATGTATATGGTGCATAGATTTTATGCATCATTTATACAATGTAAATGCAATGTATTGATTGGAATGTGAGGTGTTTCATTGCATTTGATGATTTAGATTGTAAGATCAGTTAGGATTATTAATTGAAATTCATTGTAATGTAGTGTGTCTGTATGGAGAAGCGTTATTTGTAGGACAGTATGGTTTTGATAACCCTTCTACATTTATTTGTATATTGGTTCATCATGTGTGTGTATATACTGTATATATATATATATACATATATACAGTATATATATATATATATATATATATATATATATATATATATATCTATATATTGTGACAAACGGCTTACTCCGGGGCTCCGTCGTTTGTCCGGGACTGTTTAGAACACGGTCTTTTAGGGTAGGTTAAATGATGAGGCGTCACGTACTGTTCCTTTAAACAGGCTATGCCTGGTTTATTCAGTCCCAGGCACTGAGACTGCCACAGTGCATACAACAGAAAACAGATCAAAACAAAAGCTGCTCACCTGAGCGATAACTTAACTTAGATATCCCTGACTCAGGGTTGGAAGTGGCTTTTCCACTTCCAACATCAAAACACGGTACTTTTGCAGTCTTACACAAATGAACAGAAAGATTGAACCTGTTTGGGGAAGAGGCTTCTCCCCTCTGTAGTTCAGCAGCCTTCCAGCCTCCTGGCTCTTGTGGGGAGACCAGAGCAAACAGGAAATCAGTCTTTCATACCTGATTCCTAATTAGCATGACAGGTGACAGAAATCAGGCAGCAGACAAACTCTGGTCTGGATCTCTCATCCCTCAGTTCCAGCGCTTGCCAAACTGTGGGATGGAGTGTATGTATTATAAGGCTGCACTCCCAGGCCAAACAGGATAGAAACTGTCTAGTATCCTGGGAGCCCTATATACGGAATTTATTACCATCCCCTGGTTTCTGTCACATATCCTCCCCCCCAGCTCAGACATCGAGGGATGAGCGACCATGGATATTAGGGAGTGCATCCTTGACAACCCGTCAGCATTGCCATGTTTGTGCCCTGACCTGTGTTCCACAGAAAATTTAAAGGGTTGTAGGCTTAGGAACCACCTGGTCACTCTAGCATTCTTTTCCCTGTTTTGACACATCCAGGTAAGGGGTGCATGATCTGTGACCAACCGGAATTTTCTCCCCAACAGGTAGTATTTGAGCGTCTCTACAGCCCACTTTATTGCGAGACACTCTTTCTCTACTATGGAGTAATTTTTCTCCTGGGGATTTAGTTTCCTACTTAAATAAAGGATGGGGTGCTCCTCACCTTGAGACTCCTGGGAGAGTACCGCCCCCAGCCCTACCTCAGATGCGTCGGTTTGGACTACGAACTCTTTGGAGAAGTCAGGTGTGACCAACACTGGTTGGGCACAGAGAGCTTCTTTCAGGCTTCTAAAGGCCTGTTCAGTTTCGGGGGACCACTTTACCATTAGCGGTCCTCTTGCTTTTGTGAGGTCAGTTAGTGGGGTTGCCTTAGTTGCAAAATTGGGAATAAACCTTCTATAGTACCCAATTAACCCCAAAAAGGTCCTTACTTGTTTTTTTGTAACTGGCCTTGGCCAATTTTGTATCGCCTCCACTTTGAGTGTTTGGGGTTTGAGTAAACCTCTGCCAATAGAATATCCCAGATACTTGGCCTCCTCCAGACCAATAGTGCATTTAGCGGGGTTAGCAGTTAGTCCAGCAGACCGGACTGCGTCAAGCACAGCTTGGACCTTTGGAAGGTGGGATTGCCAATCTTCACTATGGATTACCACATCATCCAGGTAGGCGGCAGCATACCGAGCATGTGGTTTTAAAATTTTATCCATCATTCTTTGGAATGTGGCGGGAGCTCCATGTAAGCCAAAAGGCAACACCTTATACTGAAAGAGGCCGTCTGGGGTTGAGAAGGCTGTCTTTTCTTTTGCCCTTTCTGTGAGGGGAACCTGCCAGTACCCTTTTGTTAGGTCTAGGGTTGTGAGATATCGGGCTTTGCCCAGTCTCTCTACAAGTTCATCTACCCTGGGCATAGGATAAGTATCAAATTTTGACACCGCGTTTAGTTTCCGGTAGTCATTACAAAACCTTGTTGTACCATCTGGCTTTGGGACTAAGACTATAGGGCTGTTCCACCCACTTTGGGATTCCTCAATTACACCTAGTTTTAGCATTTTTTTAACCTCTAAACTTATAGCCTTTCTTTTGGCCTCTGGGATTCGGTACGGTTTAAGGTTAACTCGGACCCCCGGTTCAGAGACTAGGTCATGTTCAATTACGCTAGTTCTACCTGGCCGTATAGAGAAGATTTCTTTGTTTCTTTTCACTAAATTCTGAACCTCTCGTTTCTGATGAACAGACAGGGTTTCAGCTATGCTAACCTCTGGGTCAGTTTCTTGATTCTCTGACGGACCTGGGGGTACTAGGGTTAACAAGATTTCTCTATCTTTCCAGGGTTTGAGTAGGTTTATATGGTAAATTTGCTCAGGTTTCCTCCTACCTGGCTGCCTTACCCTATAATTTACTTCTCCCACTCTTTCCAAGACCTCATATGGCCCATGCCATTTAGCAAGGAATTTACTCTCCACGGTGGGAACCAGAACTAGTACCCTATCACCTGGAGAAAAAATTCTGACCCTAGCACCCTTATTATATGTATTCCTCTGTGCTTCTTGAGCTTTCTCCATGTGTTCCCTCACTATGGGTAGGACTGCAGCAATGCGGTCCTGCATCTGGGCAACATGCTCTATTACACTTCTGTAAGGGGTAACCTCATGTTCCCAAGTCTCTTTGGCTATATCCAGTAAGCCCCTTGGGTGTCGGCCATACAATAGTTCAAACGGGGAGAAGCCTGTGGATGATTGGGGAACTTCCCTAATGGCAAATAACAGGTACGGTAACAAACAATCCCAGTTTTTCCCATCTTTATCAACCGCCCGCCGTAACATGCTCTTTAAGGTTTTATTGAACCTTTCCACTAAACCATCTGTTTGTGGATGATAGACTGAGGTTCTGAGATGCTTGATTTTTAGGAGTTTACATAGCTCTTTCGTTACTTGGGACATAAATGGTGTTCCCTGGTCAGATAGAATCTCTTTAGGAATCCCGACCCGGGAAAACAGAACTACTAACTCTTTTGCTATGTTTTTAGCTGAGGTGCTACGTAGGGGAACTGCCTCCGGATATCGGGTGGCATAATCTAATATAACCAATATACTGCACCGACACACTTTATTCGAGCAAATACCCGGTATGTACCTGGCAGATACCTGGAATGCGCCGCTCTTCACCTCTGACAAGCCCCGTTGCATTTGCCTTCCCAGCCTGGGTTCATGCCTGGCTGATGGGCGGCTGATCTGTTAAATAATAATGATTAGGATTTAATAGGCTGCAATGCTTCGCGTGTCTACCAGATGGCATAAATTCATGAATTGTAATGCAGTATATATATATGTACTGTGCAGTATTGCAGCCAGCGGGAATAAAATGCTTCAATCCCTGCCGGAAAATAACTCAATGCACTCGGGCAGAAAACAGTCACAAACCTCAATACACCCGGGTATACCCGAATTCGTGGGACTAGCCGAGCTCGAATAAAGTGTGTCACCAGTGTATGCTGATGTCCCCTAGCAGACTTTATTAGGGGTCCTACTAGATCCATAGCAATCCGGTCAAATGGTACCTCTATTATGGGAAGGGGTACCAATGGGCTGCGGTACGCCTTGAACGGGGCGGTGATCTGACATTCTGGGCATGAGGAACAATAATTCGTAATTTCTGCCAGAACCCCAGGCCAATAGAAGCTTCGGAGAACCTTTTCTTTTGTCTTTTCCACCCCTAGGTGTCCCCCCAATGGATGACTATGTGCGAGGTGTAATACTACGTTACGGAATGTCCGTGGTACCAACAATTGTTTAGTTGTAACTGATTTCCTTTTATCAACCCGATATACTAGGTCGTTCTCTACCTCGAAGTAGGGGTAAGCAAGTGACCTATCTGGTTGGCCAGGAGTACTATTCTGGTCCCGTATATTTCCCCTTGCTACCGCTAATGTGGGGTCCTCCCACTGGGCCTTCTTAAAACTCCCAGGACTGACCTCTAGGTCAGCAAGGGTCTTATCCGGTTCTGGGGTGGTAAGTGTCTGCTCAACATCTTGATTTGGGGTATTCCCTACCAAAGTAGTGATGGGGAAGGGAATTTTACAGCACTCCTCCTTTTCCCCCTTCTTATTTGGGCCCTCGTCAACCTCCATTTCTGAAAAAGGGAAAGGATTTGTTTCTTCTAATACTTCGTTATGGTCCGCTATTGAACTCTGGGCGCTATTCTGAGCGGGGGACCACATTTTTAGAAAATGGGGAAAGTCAGTCCCTATTAACACATCATGTGCCAGTTTGGGTACAATACCCACCTTGAAATCTAAAGAACCAAACTCTGTTTCAAAAAAAACATCAACAGTGGAATATTCATGATTATCCCCATGTATACAACAAATTGCCACTCTTTGTGAACTGTTTCCCTGTTTCTTCTTAATGGGCAAGAGGTATTCGGACACTAGTGTGACCATGCTCCCAGAGTCAAGAAGTGCCCGAACCCTCTTACCATTAACCTTTACAAATGCCCACAGATGGTTATTCAAGGGGTCCTCTGGGCTAGGGCCCATACATTGGGACAACAGCGAATAAGGTTCCACGCTGTTGCATTGCATGGGCTCATCATTTAGTGGGCAGATTTTTGCTGTGTGGCCCCTCTCATGACAATTTACACATTTAGGTACATAGTCTGTGTCCCACTTAGAGCCTTTTCCCGGCTCCCCATGTTGGCTATTGCCCTTAGTGTGCGAACCACTGTTGCTGGTGCTGCGTGAAGGTGGTCGCCGCTCTTCAGCGCCCCTTAACCCCGGTACCCTTTTACCGTCTCTGGAAGAGTCCTGGAACCTCGGGTAGTGGGGTTGCTCCACGACTGTGGGTTGCGGGTGCTCTTCTGCTGCATTGTACCTTTCTACGAGGGCCACAAGCTCATCCGCATTGTGGGGGTCACTCCGACTGACCCAACGGCGTAAGGCAGAGGGAAGTTTCCTCAAGAACTGGTCCATGACCAACCGTTCCACGATGTGGCTGGCTGAGTTGATCTCGGGTTGTAGCCACTTCCGGGCGAGGTGGATGAGGTCATACATCTGGCTTCGGGTGGCTTTATCCATCGTGAAGGACCATGCGTGAAACCTTTGGGCGCGAACAGCCGTGGTTACGCCGAGGCGGGCGAGGATCTCGAACTTCAATTTTGCATAGACGTTAGCTTCGGCTGGCTCTAGATCAAAGTAAGCCTTCTGGGGTTCGCCGCTTAGGAAGGGTGCGATTAGACCAGCCCACTCAGCTTCTGGCCATCCCTCTCTCTGTGCCGTGCGTTCAAACGTGAGAAGATAGGCTTCCACATCATCCGAGGGTCCCATCTTCTGAAGGTAGTGGCTTGCCCTGGTCATTTTCGGAACTGGGGCTGCCGCTGCCAGTGGAAGGTTACTGATAGTCCCCCTCAGGATCTCGAGTTCCTGCTGTAAGCCCTGAGCGAACCGCTGTTGCTCCTCTCTCAGCAAGCGGTTTGTCTCTTGCTGGTTTGCATTCGCGTTTTGCAGGGCTTCATTCGTCTGTTGCTGGTTTGCATTCGCCTGTTGCTGGTTGGCATTCGCCTGTTGCTGGTTGGCATTAATCTCTTGCTGGGCTATTAGCAGCTGTTGCTGGGCTGCATTCGTCTGCTGCTGGTTTGCATTAGTTTCTTGCTGGGCTATTAACAGCTGTTGCTGGGTTTCATTCACGTCTTTCTGGACATTGCGTACCAGCGCACCCACCACGTCTTCCATCTTCTTTGCAGAGGATGAAAAAACTTTATTTTTTTTTTTTTTCAAAGTTCTTCAACCCGCAGACCCCCTAGTGCTCTGCCCGCATTCTCCACCATATGTGACAAACGGCTTACTCCGGGGCTCCGTCGTTTGTCCGGGACTGTTTAGAACACGGTCTTTTAGGGTAGGTTAAATGATGAGGCGTCACGTACTGTTCCTTTAAACAGGCTATGCCTGGTTTATTCAGTCCCAGGCACTGAGACTGCCACAGTGCATACAACAGAAAACAGATCAAAACAAAAGCTGCTCACCTGAGCGATAACTTAACTTAGATATCCCTGACTCAGGGTTGGAAGTGGCTTTTCCACTTCCAACATCAAAACACGGTACTTTTGCAGTCTTACACAAATGAACAGAAAGATTGAACCTGTTTGGGGAAGAGGCTTCTCCCCTCTGTAGTTCAGCAGCCTTCCAGCCTCCTGGCTCTTGTGGGGAGACCAGAGCAAACAGGAAATCAGTCTTTCATACCTGATTCCTAATTAGCATGACAGGTGACAGAAATCAGGCAGCAGACAAACTCTGGTCTGGATCTCTCATCCCTCAGTTCCAGCGCTTGCCAAACTGTGGGATGGAGTGTATGTATTATAAGGCTGCACTCCCAGGCCAAACAGGATAGAAACTGTCTAGTATCCTGGGAGCCCTATATACGGAATTTATTACCATCCCCTGGTTTCTGTCACAATATATATATATATATATATATATATATATATATATATATATATATATATATATATATATATATATATATATATATATAATCACACATATATATATATATATATATATATATATATATATATATTCATGTATTTATTTATTTAGATTTATTTATTAATTGTGGGGCTGCTGTGCGTGAATTTTTTTTATTGTGGGTAGCGGGGGTGGGTGAAGGGGTTATTAGCCCCAACGGTGGTTGTTTAGGGCTTGCGGGGGGTAGCGGGAGGGGTTAACCCCTTCATGACCATAGCGGTATTAACTGCTACGGCCGTGAAGGGGTTAAGTGCACCCGCAACCCCCCCGCAAGTCCTAAACTCACACCAAGGGCCAAATACCCCCTTCACCCACCCCTGCTACCCACAATAAAGCGGGCACGGTGGGTTAACCCCTTCATTGCCTTAGCGGCTATCAGCTATGGTAATGAAGCAGCATTTCTGTTTTTTAATAATATTGTGCAGGAGCAGGGGGTCCCCTGAGCTTTAATTTCTGGCTCAAGGAACCCCCTGCTCACTGTACAATATTTTTAAAATACAGAAATGCTGCTTCGTTACCATAGCAAATAGCCGTTAAGGTAAGGCACGAGTGTTTATTTATATATGTGTTTTATTTATACTGTTCATGTGCAGAGGGTCTCCGGAGCAGAAACGTTTTGGTTTTAGGTCCGGGGACTCCCTGCTCCCGGAGATACAGGCCCCTTTAGGGGGTGCCGGTATCCCTCTGCTTTGTGTACATGCCGCGGTCACGTGATCGGGACCTTAAATGCAGAGGGATACCGGCACCTCATAAAGGGGCCTGTATCTCGGGGAGCAGAGGGTCCCCGGACCTGAAACCAACGCGGTTCAGCTCCGGAGACCCCCTGCACATCTACACTATCAATAAAAATGTATTTTAAATAATTTTTAATGTGCCGATGTTTGCGCAGAGAGAGCAGCGGTTCTCTCTCTGCTGCAAACACATCTCGCCCCGCCGGCCTATAGTATCATTGATGTGCATATACAGTACTGTATGTGTACAGTACTGGATGTTAGGGGTTATAGGGGTTGTTGTTATACAGTATATTTATATATATATATATATATATATATATATATATATATATATATATACACAGTGGTTGACAAATCACCAAAAAATCTACTCGCCACACAAAAAAATCTACTCGCCACCTAGTACCAAACGTGTGCTGCTTGGGCCAATATTTACTCGCCCGGGGGTTAAATCCACTCGCCCGGGGCGAGCAAATGTATAGGTTTGTCGAACACTGTATATATATATATATATATATATATACTGCATTACAATTCATGAATTTATGCCATCTGGCGGACACGCGAAGCATTGCAGCCTAGTAAATCCTGAACCATTATCAATTAACACATCAACCGCGCGTCAGCCGGGCATGCGCCTGGCTGGGAAGGCAAAAGGAGCGCGGCATGCTCCAGATGAACAGCGTGGCTTTCCAGGAACATGCCAGGTACAAGCCGGTGATTTGTAAGAATAAAAGCTGCCGCTGCTGTATATCCTGATATTAATCAAGGATCTTTTTAAATGTCTAGCCTACAATAACCAGGGGTACATTAGGCTGATCTGTTTCAGCATAGTCACCTCCAAATAGTGAAGACTTTACCACTAGATAGCACTTTTTTCTGCAGCAGACTGACAATTGATTTAACTAATTCAGCTGCATTAAGGAGGAGGGAATATATCTCTTCAACTTTTATAATAGCCATCCAACATTACAATTAGGAGGGATTACTTAGTGCCAATATATTACCCCATATACATTGTATATGGTGATACAGGTCTGTGTGTCAAGCTTTTTAACTATATAGTTATTTAGCACATATCTCACCACACCCTGATTATAACAGGCTTCTTGGGATATACGATCATTTTTGTTTCTCATTTATATACACCCCTTTATTTTAAGAGATATACCATTAAAATGATTTTTAATCCTCATCACTTATCATTACTATTACTATTTAATTTACAGTTATAGAGTGCTACCAGCTTAGTCTTTTTTCTTTTGTGTATGCTGTAGTTTGGGCGTAATATCAGAAAAGACCAGCAGGTGGCGCACGAGAGGACAAGCGGAACGCCGCCATTGAAATTCATGGAGTAATGTATTTCAATGAGGATTCCTCGAGTCTGACCTCCAGGAACGAGCTTGCAGCCGGCCAAACTACAAACCCCAAAAGCGGATACAATTTCAATAAAGAAACTTTGATCACTCAATTGGCGTGGGAACTTGGATACGGCCAAGTTCATTCTTATTAAAATTGTATCTCCGGCCCTAGGGCAGGTAGCCGGTTAAATCCTATAGCCCCTAGCTCAGGGGGACCCCCTTACTCGACCCCAACAGGGTCAATGACGGTGAGAAAGGGTCGTGCCGGCCATGAGGGTCCCACCATTGACCGCAATGGCGGAGAAAAGCCGCATGGCTTTTAAACACTAAGGGCTCTATGCAGTAAGCACCGAAAAAGTGCTCTCACCAAGTGTTTCCTATCGGCATGATTTTGGCGATTTGCCCTTGCAGTATTCAGGAAGGTCCGAATCCCTGGTGAATCCCAGGCAAATCACTGCGAAAGCAACATGCAGATGAGCCGGCGATGAGACAGCCTGTCTCCCGATAACCTGGCGATAGGCCGTTTGTGTTTGCAGCAGAGAGAGATCCGCCACTCTCTCTGCGCAAACATCAGCAAAATAAAAAATGTTTATAAACAATTTTTATTCATAGTGTAAAATAGAAATAGCTCTACGTTGCAGTATTCTTCTATACTAGATGACAACTAAAGAATGTAAATTGCTATTAACACTGGTCAAAGTTGACAATTGATTTACGCTACAGATAGAAATATTCGATACCACAGATGCAGCAGCCGTTATGTTAAGGAACCTATATATGGAATTTTGGTATATGCCCGAGATCTTTGCGAGTTGCGCCGCGACAGACTAATGACCCGCCGGAGTCCTTCCGGGTCTGCCTTTCTGTAATAGACATGCAGTAAGAGGCTAAATCAGTCACTCTAATGGCACCCCTCTCACAGGCAATCGTGGGGGTTTTATTAAAATTCCAACATTACAGTAATGTAGCAGGGGGTCTCCGGAGCTGAACCGCATTGGTTTCAGGTCCAGGGACCCCCTGCTTCCCGAGATACAGGCCCCTTTATGAGGTGCCGGAATCCCTCTGCATTTAAATGTCCTGATCACGTGACCGCGGAATGTAAACAAAGCAGAGAGATACCGGCACCCCATAAAGGGGCCTGTATCTTGGGAAGCAGGGGGTCCCCGGACCTAAAACCAAAGCGGTTCAGTTCCGGAGATCCTCTGCACATCTACACTATGAGTAAAACACACATATAAATAAACAATCATTCCTTACCTTAGCGGCTATCCGCTATGGTAATTAAGCAGCAGTAATGTATTTTTAATAATAGTGTGCGGGAGCAGGGGGTCCCCTGAGCTGAACCGCATTGATTTGTGGCTCAGGGACCCCCTGCTTCCCGAGTTATAGACCCCGGTATGTGGCATCAGGTGCCAGTGTCGCGCCATCTTTATAGAGCCCACGTCGCGTCTTGGATGCTATAAAGATGGCGTTGACACTTGGCTCCGATGCATCCATACCGGGGCCTGTAACTCGAGAAGCAGGGGGTTCCTGAGCCACAAATCAATGCGGTTCAGCTCAGGGGACCCCCTGCTCCCGCACAATATTAGTCAAATACATTAATGCTGCTTCATTACCATAGCAGATAGCCGCTCAGGCAATGAAGGGGTTAAGGCATAATAGCATGTTTATTGAGGACAATTGCCCCCAATAAATATTGCAATAAACAACATACACCCCTTGTGCCCCCAACAACCCCTATACCCCCATTACATATATTACATTTTTGGGATGCACAGCAATGATACTAGAGGCCGGCGGGGGCCCTCGGGTGTTCCCCGCAGGCCTGCAGTACCAATTCTGTGCCACCCCAAAAAATACAACAACACAAATACTTTACAATAAATACACCCCCCCTAAAACATACAATACAGTAATGGGCAAAATTACTATTATCCACAAATGGATAACAGTGAATGTGCCCATTTAAAAAAACATAAACAACAATAAATACATTAAATACACATTGCACTCACCCTTGTCCGGCTGCCACGATGAAGGCCATCCTCATCTTCAACACCGTCCATGCCCCCTTCCGTACTGCAAAATATAAACTAGAATAAAAACATCCAATGTAATGTCCCCTAACCCCTTAATCACCATAGCGGTTATTAACCGCTACAGTCATTAAGGGGTTAACCCACCCTCACCCACCACTCGGGAGGCCTACATACCCTCCCCCACTACCCCCCCCCCCACCCCGTGAGGCCTAACCACCCTCACCCAATACCCAGCCGGGGCCATACCCACATACCCTTGGGCCAATACCCCCTCCCCCCACCCCAGTACCCACAATAAAAACAATACACTGCCCCACAATAAACATCATTATATTTATTAAAAACATAACCCACCACCTGTGCCCCCCCATAAAGACATGATTTATTCTTTTACATACCGGGTTCATACCCCAGGCCCATGTGAGTCCCCAGTGGGCCTGACGGGTCACCTCACAGACCTACAGGTGCCCAGCATCATGTTTCACACAGGGTCTGGAGGCCTGTTGGTGGGTCCCACCAAGCGCTATGGTCCACCAGGTGGTCTCCGCGGGTCACCGTGGGCCACAATGGTGTCTCCACATTGGCCCTCGGATGTCTGGGGGCCCCGGGTCAGACCCACAGGTGTCTGAGGGGCCTCGGGTGGTTCCCATGGGGGTCTGGGTGCCCTTGGGTGGTCCCTATGGGTCCGCGGTGCCCCCACAGCACATGTGGGGCCACCGGTTCTTCCCCGCAGGTGTCCCCGTGGACCCGGCAGCCTGGTACCCGTGAGAATCCCGAGGATACCGCAGGTGGTCTCCAGAGGTCTCTCGCAGACCTAAGGAACCAACCCTGTATGTAAAAAAAAAACATGACCTATACATTAAATACATCAATCCCCACCCCCACCCCCACACACAGTACAATAATGTGCAACATAACTATTATCCAGATAGGGATAATAGATTATTTTCCCATTATTAAACACATTAACTAGCATAATAAAGTAACTAAAGTTCTACTCACCTCATCAATAAGAAGCCCTCTCGCCAGCACAATCATTGTCCTCCGTTGCCAACAAAATACATAGCCAATACATTGCAATTACATTCAGATATCAATTAACCACTTAATCACCTTATCAGATAATAACCGCAAAGGTAATTAAGGGGTTTAGCCACCCTGGCCCGATACCCACCCTTCACCCATTCATTTGTACAGTGGTTTAATGAAAGAGAGAGAGAGAAAGAGAGAGAAAGAGAGAGAAAGAGAGAGAAAGAGAGAGAAAGAGAGAGAAAGAGAGAGAAAGAGAGAGAAAGAGAGAAAGAGAGAGAAAGAGAGAGAAAGAGAGAGAAAGAGAGAGAAAGAGAGAAAGAGAGAGAGAAAGAGAGAGAGAGAGAGAGAGAGAGAGAGAGAGAGAGAGAGAGAGAGAGAGAGAGAGAATACAATATACAAAAGCAAGCCTCACCATGACCTAAAGTACACCATACAAGACCAAAATGTATGTATATATCGATATAGACATACATACATACATACAGTGGCAAGAAATGATCTTAAAAAAAAAACACATGTAAAAAAACAACAAAAAATTGAACAAGTTAAAAAAAATACATTTCTTTTATTCACTTACCATTACTTGACCCACTCACCGACTCCCGTTGAACAGCGATGGGGGCTTCATTGATGAGGTGAGTAGAACTTTAGTTATTTTATTATGCTAGTTAATGTGTTTAATAATGGGCAAATAATCTATTATCCCTATCTGGATAATAGTTAGGTTGCACAGTATTGTACTGGACCATGGCGCCTGGCAGGACCCACCAACAGGCCTCCAGACCCTGTGTGAAACATGATGCTGGGCACCTGTAGGTCTGTGAGGTGACCCGTCAGGCCCACCGGGGACTCCCGTGGGCCTGGGGTATTAACCCTTTATGTAAAATAATAAATCATGTCTTTATGGGGGGGCCTAGGGGGTGGGTTATGTATTTAATAAATATAATATTGTTTATTGGGGGGAAATTTATTGTTTTTATTGTGGGTACTGGGGGTGGGGGGAGGGGGTATTGGCCCCAGGGGTATGTGTGTAGGCCTCCCGGCTGGGTATTGGGTGAGGGTGGTTAGGCGTCACGGGGTGGGGGGGTAGTGGGGGAGAGAATTTAGGCCTCCCGGGTGGTGGGTGAGGGTGAGTTAACCCCTTAATGACTGTAGCGGTTAATAACCGCTATGGTGATTAAGGGGTTAGGGGACATTACATTGGCTGTTTTTATTCTTGTTTATGTTTTGCAGCATCAGAGGCGGCATGGACGGTGTTGAAGAAGGATGGCCTTCATCGTGGCAGCCGGACACGGGTGCGTGCAATATGTATTTAATGTATTTAATGTTGTTTATGTATTTAAAATGTGCACATTCACTATTATCCATATGTGGATAATAGTAATTTTGCACATTACTATACTGTACTGTGTGTGTGGGGGGGTGTATTAATTGTAAAGTATTTGTGTTGTTTGTTTTTGGGGGGGGGGGCACAGAATTGGTACTGCAGACCTGCGGGTAACACCCGAGGGCCCCTGACAGCCTATAGCAACATACAGGGGGACAAAAACAAAGGAAACTACAAAAGGATAATGGGAAAGGGGAAGGTAGGAAATGAGGGAAAGAAACACGACAAATTAGAAAAAATTTTGAAAAAAAGGGGGAATCATAATAAACAATAAAGACCAATGGGTATACCTTTGTTTTTGTCCCCCTGTATGTTGCTTCTCAACCCCCCCCCCCTTTTCCTTTCCCTTCCTTGCCTACACACTCATGGTTTTTATATCTTGCTTTTTATCTTTATTCAGCACTTTGGTGTTCACACTGTATTGTGCCCCTTCAGGATGCATTATCTCATGCTCATTAATGTTTTCAGTTCAGACACTCCGGGTCTTATAGATTGCATAGCAATGATGTCATTTAGATTGTTTTGTGTATAATTGCTTTCAGCTGATCCTGAGAGGAGGGGCAGGTTGTTAACCTATCACTGTTTGCCCTACGCGCCCTACGCGTTTCTCCACTTGGGCTTTCTCCACTGACGAAGCCCGAGTGGAGAAACGCGTAGGGCCAGCGTGATTGGAGCAGGGAGAGTGACGCCGAGAGACTGTTCCTAGTGTGAGCTGAACGGAGCTGAACGGAGCATTGGCAGTGAATTACACAGAGGGAAATCCCGCGAGAGCCGTACGAGATCTGATCACCTGATACGGAAGCACTTGCCGGTGTGAGGAGGTCTGGAAGTCGGCGTTCTATACCACGAGTGTGAGAGACTCGCTAAACACTCTCTACTGCCCGTTTTTAACTCATAGAATGTGAGTTAAATACTTTTGTTTTATCCTTAGATGTTTTATTAAAAGGTTTTACACATATGTTTCTCCTTTTATCTCCTTTTATTCCCTACCCATCCCTTTATTTGAGATCCACACCAAGGTACAGTCTGCTAAAAACAGACTCATCGTGATTGCTGCAAGAAGCCTCAAAGACAAGCCTCTCCAAAGATCCAGGAGCCAAGAAACAGACGAACTACAGGAGCTGAGTTCGAGAGTCCCTAAGTGGATTAAAGGCCTTTAATGATCTTACTAGTGTAAGTGCATATCTCACCGAATTTTTATCTGTTTGTATTGATATACTGCCCTATGATTTTTTCCTCTTTTTTCTTTTCTCTTCCCCTGCATATGTGCGCCTAGGTCACTCTTTGCAATACATTTCCAGCGGCGTTGTGGAGCCGCAGACCTAACTTGGCTGCAAGTCTGTAGGGTTAGTAGATTGTGAGGGTATATACCTTGTATTGATTGATTGGCTGAGAGTGTGGTTTTATCTAACCATATTCAACATATTGTCTATATCTGCGCTGTTGTTTTTTGTCTGTATATATATATATATATATATATTTATTTATTTAGTGTGGGGCTGTTGTGTGTGTATTTTTTTAATTGTGAGTAGCGGGGGTGGTTGAAGTGGGTATTAGCCCCAACGGTGGTTTATTTAGGGCTTGCGGGTGGGTAGCGGGAGGGCTTAACCCCTTCATGACCGTAGCGGTATTAACCGCTACGGTCGTGAAGGGGTTAAGTGCACCCACAATCCCCCCGCAAGCCCTAAACAGCCACCAAGGGCCAAATATCCCCTTCACCCACCCCCGCTACCCACAATAAACCCGGCACAGCTGGTTAACCCCTTCATTGCCTTAGCGGTTAGCCGCTGAGGTAATGAAGTGGCCTTTAAATGCATTTTTCCTGCCTCGGATGCATGCCGGGGGGTTTGGTGCTGGTATTAATGGGTATCAGCTCCGGCATCAATCCCAGGCAGGAAAAAGGCCTGATTTTTTCTAAGTGTCGACCTTGCCGATGCTTCTCCCCCAGCAACATGCCAACTTTAGTTGGCGGGATGGATTGGCGTTAAATTCTCAATTCTAGAGTGCCGATCAGCAGCGAAAAGCAGATCGGGGCTACTTGAATTCAGCCAATTTCAAAAAGTGCCTAAAAGTGGCTTATCGGCACCTGGCTGCCGATAAGTTTTTATCGGGAACCAAAATTGCCGATTTTTGCCACTTTTCGGCGCTTACTGAATCGGAAAGGCATTTTTTGTGGAAAAATGGCGAAAAAAGCCTTATCGGCGCTTACTGCATGAGGCCCTAAGTCAGATAGTGTGAAAAGTGTAAACCCATAACTCCGGTTCTGTAAGCACTAGAGGGCTGGGATTTGGCCACCATGTAGTCACTGCTCCGGCATGATTGCATGGCAATTTCCAGCCCTCTCCGATCAACAGGACGGAGTATGGGTAACTGTTTAAAAGGTGATTCTGCCATTGACTTCAATGGCGGAGAAATGCAGTTTCTGATATGTCGTTTTAAAATGTATTACTTTAACTCCGGTTCGGCGGGTCGAAGCGAGCTGAAACTTGGCCAACATGTAGAATACCCTCCAGCATGAGGGTCTGGCAAGTTTTAGCCCGCTCGGCCAACTGAATGGAATATTTTGCTTTATATAAAATATTGCAACATTACTGTATTTTATGCCTGGTAGAAAGCCCGCAAAAATCCCTGACCCATACGGTATATTAATGGTCAGGGGGCGACAGTGTGTCTACACTAAGGCCACTGATCAAATACTCATCCCCCCTGTTTGTATATACAGGGTGGGGAAAACGCAGGACATAACCTTTCACATAAAGTGCTATAATTCACACCTTTAATCAGGTTTCCCCGGCCCAGATGCTCATCTGGCAGACTTGGCGACGCCAACTCTTTGGTGTGGGGCTAGGAAAATGGGAGTCTGACTAAGGGGTTGTGCGCATGTGCCAGTTACCTGGGGGTAAGTACCAATGTGCTTCCCATGTTAGCTGGCATCAGGCAATTAGGTGCAGGTAATTGTTAACCAATGTGCACAAAATATGTTACTAGATGAGCGCTTAGATCAAATGCATAAAATAACACTATAATTAGTGCAAATGAAAAAAATATATAGTGATATAATAATCAAAGTACTACTTCACTGATAAAACCCTTAAAGGATTGGATTCCCTCAATCCCACACGTACAGCAGTCCAGGAAATGTGGGGAGTGCAGGTGTATGCAAAATAAAAAACATACAATGCAATATGTTAACACAGTGAAAATAGGGTGAGTCTTGAATTCTGTGCATTGAGTATTCAAACATTTCCAACCAATAATAGGCGTGTCCCAATAAAATTGGTAGTGTGTTGTCTTTTGGTCTCTGTTGCAATCTATGGTGCACTTCTGGAATCAGGTCACCTTCATTAGGTAAGTAGACAAATACAACATAGTGTATACTGATACAAAATGTTTATCACTCACGCAAAAGTGAAAATACACTCACATGGTTTAAAAGGTTTTCATGCCTTAAGAACAAACAAATGGAGCTCGGTATTTATACATAGCTGAGAGAGACAAGCACCACTCCTGATGAAACCGGCAAGCCCGGTGAAACACGTAGAGTGACGAAAAGTGCGGCAGACGTGACGTCATACGCAACCCTGCCCGAGACCAGACTCTGCGATAGTGCGGGACGGGGAGGAGCGGTGAGGACGGTGCTGAGAGCAGAGAGAACACCCAGTGATCCTGATCAACCGCAGCTCCATTTGTTTTTTCTTAAGGCATGAAAACCTTTTAAACCATGTGAGTGTATTTTCACTTTTGCGTGAATGATAAATATTTTTATCAGTATACACTACTGTATGTTGTACTGTATTTGTCTACTTACCTAATGAAGATGACCTGACTCCAGAAGTGCACCATACAGGTAGATTGCAACAGAGACCAAAAGACAACACACTACCAATTTTATAAGGACACGCCTATTATTGGTTGGAAATTTGTGAGTACTCATTGCACAGAATTCAAGACTCACCCTATGTGAGTCTTTTCAAGACTCACCCTATGTGAGTCAGAATTCAAGACTCACCCTATGTGTGTCATATTTTGTATGTTTTTTATTTTGCATACACCTGCGCTCACCATATTTCCTGGACAATTATTACACAAAGGCCTGTCGCGGCTGAAACACGTCAGAGTATTTGCTGTTGCTGTTTTTATGTGCCAATAAATCTCTTTTATACCCAGTATCCTGCAAGTTTGGTTCTACGCTATTTTTCCCAGGCAGATGCACCGCTATCCACGAATCTTCTGCATTGCATACCACTTTGGTAGGAGCACGCCCCACAGCACCTGGATCTTCAGTGATTTGTGGGTTATTCTTGCTTTATTCCATTTGTTTCACTATACCTTAGCCAGTGACACCCATACAAAATTTACCTCTTATAAAGGTTTGTGGGAGTCCACACAGAGTGGCTTTAACAGGTTACAAGTGACATGGTTACACTGATTAACAATGCTGTGTGTATTTGGAAAGACAATTGAATCCTTATAATCAATACATGGACATTCCCTGTGAGCATTGCATAGGAGTCCAATCTCCTATTCTTTCACCAGGACTGGAAGTAGCCAGGGCTTGCAGATTTCTCTGGAGAAGGCTAAGACAATAGTCCTTCTGAAGGAACAATCCATCTGTGGGCCCTCCATATGACGGTGGCCCTGTTCCCCACAGGCTCTCTCTCTCTCAGGAGATTGACGTGGATACTGCTAAACTGGAGCCCATTACCGCCCGCTGTGTAGGCTCCACAGTGTCAAGGAGAGACTCCTGGAGTAGGTAGGACCTCTGTGGCCGGAACAGCAGGGGAGGCACAGATTACTGGGGTCAAAGGCTGAAGTCGGAGGAAGGCAGCAAGCAGGAACATCCGGGTCACAGGCAGGTCCGGCCACAGGAAGGCAGGAACTGAGACTAGGGAGCAGGGACAGATCTGGGACTTGCTAGCAGGAGACAGACTGTAGAAATCTAGTTCAATAGAAAGGGCCTTTAATATGAACAGGACTCAGATACAGAACAGGACTGGTACAGGAACAGATCAGAAGCATTGGCATAGGAATCTGGAAACAAAACAAAGGCAAGGGAGAAACAGGAAACAGGAGCTATAAGGACAGAGAACAGGAGGAACAAGAAGACGGACAGAAACAGGAACCGCAGAGCAGCCAGAAAGCAGCAGCACACCTGGTGGATAGATAAAGGAACTATGGCTGGGAGCAAGATGTCTAGGAGACCCTGATATTACTCCCCCCACTCTAGAGCATTCTCCGGACTATCCTCTAGGCTCTTTCCGGAGACCTTGATAAAAAGCAGACTCAGGGTGACCCACCTCTGGTGATTTGTTGATGGTCAAAAAACTTGTCCCCACCGCGACAGCGCAGGGACCAATAACTGGTACATCGGGTGTTGCAAGGAACTTGTAACTGTGCTCGTCTCAAATCAGGAAGCTGACCCGCAGGGCTGAGGTAAGGAGGTAAATAAACCAACCACAGCCCAGGGACAGAGTCCTGTTAGAGTATTCGTAGTCAGTATGGAAGCAGGGGTCAGGGCTGGTGGCAGTGGTGCAGAGTCCAGGCGACAAGCAATTGGTCAGGGCAGGCAAGAGGCAACAAGGTCAGGATCATGGGCCGGAGTCAGCAAAAGGGTTTCCAAATAGGCAAAAGGGTAATGCATGACAGCAAAAATCAAATGGAGCTGCAGCAAACAGAACTTTGCTCGGTGACTCCCACTAGGAAGTGCAGCCTTATAAAGCTGCTAGTACACAAAATGGCCAGTTTGAGCAGAATGAGCAGGCAGTCTGGAAAACGTGAACTGGCAGCAAAACCCAGCACGGATCAAGCAGAATCCTTACAGTGACCCCCTCTCTAGGAGAGACCTCTGGGCGATCTAATGCTCTGATAGGGACTCTCCGATGAAACGCCTGGATCAGTCTAGGGGCATGGATGTCCCCGGATTTGATCCATGAATTCTCTTCGGGTCCATAATCCTTCCAATGGACCAAGTATTGTAGCCAGGAATCCAGTATCTGGCGTACTTCAAATTCCTCCTGGTCGTCCACCAGAAATGGTCTAGGAGTAAGGAGAATAGGAGGAGATAAAGCATTCTGGACGAACGGTTTGAGGAGGGAGACGTGGAACACTGGAGGTATCCTTAAGTTATCTGGAAGTTCCAGTTTGAATGCCACCGGGTTGACCTGTTTCAGAATTTTTTACGGTCCAATGAACTTAGGCCCGAGTTTAGAGGAGGGCAGTTTCAGTTGGATATTTTTTGTAGCCAACCAAACTTGATCTCCCACTTGAAACGGGGGAGGTGGTCATCGACGTTTATCTGCCTGGGTCATTTCCTGGGGGGCGGCTTTGGTCAGATTGGTCTGGATCTTCTTCCAGAGTGATTGCAGTTCTTGGATCTTATCATCCGCTGCAGGGACTCCAGAGAGAGGACTGGAAGAAGGAAGAGGAGCAGGATGGTTCCCATAGGCACAAAAGAATGTACATTCCAGTGTAGAATCATGCTTCATAGAGTTGCAGAAAAACTCGGCCCTCAGGAGCAGATCAACCCAGTCATCCTGTAGTTCAGATACAAAACATTGCAGGAATTGTTCTAAGGACTGATTGTCCCTTTCCATGTGTCTGTTGGACTGGGGATGGTACGAAGAAGAAAAATAAAGGGAAATGACAATTCTTTGACAAAAGGCCTTTCAAAATCTTTAGACGAATTGGGATCCGCTGTCTGAGACTAAATTCGTTGGGACTCCATGAAGACGAAATATTTCTTAAATAAAGATTTCAGATAGTTCTGAAGCTATGGCTAGCTTCTTAAGGGCAACAAAATGGGCTTGGCGTATGAAGCGATCAACTATAGTACTACCAGTATGGTAGTCATACCCCTGGAGGGTGGAAGCTTAACAATAAAATCCATGGAAAGCTGGGTACACGGGCGGGTGGGGACTGGCAAGGGCTGGAGCAACCCACAGGGTAACATCCTCAGTAACTTAGTCTGGGTACATACAACGCAAGCAGCCAAAAAATCCTTCACGTCTTTGCGGATCTCTGGCCACCAAAAGATCCGTTCAAAAAAAAATCACGTCTTACTAACTCCCGGGTGACCAGCCATCTTGGAGTTATGACCCCATTGCAAAAGTTCATTTCAAAATTGGGAAGGGACAAATAGTTTGGACGAACGATTGGATGTTGGCCTGGGATCCTCTGCCTGAGCCTGCGAAATCTGTTCCAGAAGTGACGATGAAACTGCAGAGTTGATCTGTGCTGGCAGAATGATGGGCCCATGCTCTATCTCTTTGGCATCATCTGGAGAGAATTGCCTGGACAGTGTGTCTGCTTTGAAATTCATAGATCCTGGACGATAAGAAATCACAAAGTTGAACCGAGTGAAGAAGAGAGCCCATCTCGCCTGACGCATTCCGAGTCTCTTTGCTCCTTCAATGTATTCGAGGTTCTTGGCAGCAAAACCCGGCACGGATCGAGCAGATTCCTTACAGAACTTCCCGATGGGTTCGTTCAACTCAATCACAGGGGCATGGGCATCAGAAACATGGGCATCAGGAACAGGTGCATCAGACTTTCCATACGAGTCAGTAGGGACATTGAGTTCACTCTCCGTGATTGGCTGGCAGGAGAATTCCCACACTCTGATAGGTTGCCCATGTTAGTGAATGAAAGCCTGAAAGCCTTAAGAGAGCTTGCAGCCAACCAGGAGCGCAAAACGTACAGCGGCAAATTCAAAGATGCTCTGGACTGAATAGACGCGAGCTGGCTTCAAAGATTTTGAACTCAGAAAAGTTTCTACAGTAAGTCCCGCTTTTGAGAACGTAGCGGTCGCGTCTGGCATTGCATGCCAAGAACAATTCCAGGACTTTTGTGAGGAACTACTGGTCATTGGAAAGTGCTTTAAAAAGGTCATCTTGGTGAATTTCGTTCCAGAAACAGGTTTATTTGTTAGCCCCGTTCTCAGTAAGTGGGTTAACCTTGTGAATTGTGTTACATTGTGTGTATGTCTTTTCGTGAAATAAATTATAATTTATTTTACCATCTTATTTTTTTCAATCTAATGATCCCGGTAATAAAAAGGTGTTAAGAAACCTGGAATCCCGTGACAGTCTTCTCAATTCTTCTAGGTTGGCAGATGTTTTTGTCAAGGAGATTTTTCGTCAGCATAGGGTACCACAAGTCATCATCTCCAACCGAGGGTCAAAATTTGTCTCGAAGTTCTGGTGCTCTTTTTCTCAACAAATATGTATTTCCTTACATTTTTCTTCGGGTATCACCTCCAAACTAACGGTCAGACAGAGAGAACCAATCAGTCTTTGGAGAAATACTTACGATGCTTCGTTTCTGACACCCAAGATAATTGGACGGATCTTCTTCCCTGGACCAAATTTGCGCAGAATAACGTCTGACTCCTTAAACCTGTTATCCAGAACCCTCACTCTCCCGATTTTTCTTCCTTTCCAGACCCTCTCCTTGTACAGGGCCAACAGAAGTATGAAGTACAGTCCATCGTGGACTCCAGGTTTTCCAGAGGATCTATTCAGTACCTGGTGCAGTGGAAGGGGTTTGGACCTGAAAAGAGGTCCTTGATCTCTCACCTCCGCCTTCATGCTCCCAGACTCGTACAGCTATTTAATTTCAGATATTCTCTGAAACCATCATGGAGACGCCTGGAGGTCGCTGTAAGGAGCCGTGATTCGCACCCTCCTCGACACACTATCTCCTTACCTAGACCTGCGACCCTGTGCTCCACTCCTGGCAGCACGTCATCTGCACCAGCCACCTCCAGCCATCCCATTAGCTGCGCACCTGCATGGGGATAAGTGCAGAGCCCTCTGGCTTGCATCCTCGCACTGGCGTCGGTGTGCACGTTCGGCGCGCACAGGGTGCGCCTCCTCAGATCTCGTCCAGCATCCTCATCTCACCTGTTACCTGCTCCGGATTCACCAATCGCAGCCCTCGCTGTTGACGCACTTCCATGCTGCAGGTTACTCATTGGTTGCTCTCTCCTATTTATGCTCAGCTGCCCCACTGGCAAATTGGCTGAGCATAAACCTATGTTGCGTTGTGTTCACTGCTTCCTTGCCTCCGCAGTCCTGTTTTGTTCTTCTGTTCCTAGCTCTCTGTTCCTAACCCGGCTTGGTATTGGAATCCGCTCTTCTCAACTCCTGGCCCCGGCTACCTACGACGATCCGCACCTCGCCAACCCTGACTTCGGCAACGTACCCCATCTACTCACCTCTCCAATCCAGACCACGGCTAATAGTACCTGCAAGGATCCACTACTCTCCAACTTAAAACTCTGCAAGTATCACTCTAACCATGACCCAGCTACCTCAACTAATCTACACTCCAGACGCACTCACGTGGCTGTGGGTGGCGTTTATATCAATCCCCACCTTGGTCTCACGATCATGCCTTGGATTTATTTATTATTTTACACACAGGATTAATACCCCAGGCCGAAGGGGTCCCTGGTGATACCGACTGGTGTCCGTTGGCCCCACAGTGCACCAGAGGGGGGTGCCCACAGGGTCTGGGGGTTTCCAGGTGGTCTCCATTAGATTCCGTGGGCAACAATGGGGTCCATGGGTGGTCCCACAGATGTCTGAGGGTCCCCAGGTCATCCCCACAATGTCGAGAGGCCCTCGGGTGGTTCCCACAGGGGTCTGGGGCCCTCGGGTGGTCCCTGCTGGTCTGCAGGGCCCCCACAGCTGTGGAGCCCTTGTTTCTTCCACACAGGTGTCCCCCGTGGGTCTGCAGGTTGTACCCTTGGGCTTCTGAGGGTCCTCGGGTTGTCTCCATAGGTCCCCGCAGACCTAAGCTACCAACCCTGTATGTAAAAAAATACAAACCCTGTATGTAAAACATGTCCTACACTTAAATAAATTACCCCCCATCCTCCCCCCCTCCCCCGGCCCCAACCAAACACATACAGTACAGTAATGGGCAAAATAATTATTATCCAGATATGGATAATAGATTATCTGTCCGTTATCAAACACAACATTAGCCAGCATACATAAATTAAGTAAATAAATATTGTTATACTTACCCCTGCATTATGATTGGGTCCTCGTCAGCCTACGCCAGGTCTCTGTCCTACGTTGGCAGAAAAATACATAGCAAATACAATCTAATGGCCCATGCCCCCTTAATCATCTAAGCGGTTAATAACTGCTACAGTAATTAAGGGATTAACCCACCCTGCCCCAATACCCACCCGGGAGGCCTAACCACCCACCATGGACCCACTACAGTATACAGTCATGATGGACACCAACATTACCAACACATATATATTGATGGGTACTCGATTGAAAAGAACAAGTTGCTAAATAAATGGTGATTTATTTCCTTAATAGACAAACACACGGCATCTGCAGAATACACTTAAAATAACACTTACTGTTGCAAGAAATGCAGTCTTGATTTAAAGATCCTGTGGCCAGATCGCATGTTGCCGATCTAATATCTCAGCCACCTCAATGAATTTTGTTGGAATTCGTTAGAATTCGTTCAAAAGTCACCAGGGCTAACGGATTCCGAAGTTTGGGGCAAATCCTTGGTTACGTTGTTATTAACCCCTTCTCTCCAGGATGGTTGCCGCTGTGCTGGAACAAAGTCTTGCGTCTTTACATCATGGCTTGAAAATCACGAATCCTAACGGGGATACCCCGGGCGCCACAGTTATAAACTTGACAAGGCTATCTTTAACATGTGGACCCAATCCCCTCGTGGGAACAATTTAACCCACCAATAGCCATGTTGCCCACAGTTCAGAAGACCGGGCTAAAAGGCTTTCCGGCGTGCAAAGCGCATGGGTCAGTTTGAACCCCATGCCACTTAGCATACCTGGGATACACACAGATTGTGGCGCCTCTCTGATTTTTTGATTTTTGACCCAGAGGTGTCAATGGCCTGGCATCTGTTATACATCAGAATGCTGGACCTGTATACATTGTGGGTCTCTGGGTCTTTTTATCCATGACATTTCTTTAGACTGAGGGGCGCTAAATCAACGTGATCCCTTTGAAGTGCAGGCATGAAAATACCCCCAGCTCATTCACCCATCTCACATCTGTATGTCCGAGGAATTCCTTCCCGGGCTTACAAAATACATCCTGCCTTACATTTTAAATCTGCAGTTTTTTCACGCTTTATTAAAACATCCTGTACTGTTTGTGTTACAACTGTAATTTTTATATGTATGTTCATGTGGTGGTATACTGTACTTGCACCCCAAAAATCAGGTTGCTGGGTGCTTTCGTTCTCGAGTTAGCATTTCTAATTGAAATGCTGGCTTCAAGACCGCAAGTTCACCCGGTTCTCACGGCAATTGACACAGTTCCCACATCAATTGCCTTTCAAGTTACAGTGTTAACGAGAGACTGATGCATTGTCTCGGTAAAGTACTTGAGATTCTAACCGCAAGTAATGGATACTCATCTCATAGCCAGCCCTTTAAACTTTTGCCACACTTATTCAATCAGCGCTAGCATTGGGCGCTCCTATGCCATCTTGTGTCTGTGAGAGGGTATAACAAGCAATGCATTTTGTCTTTTAACATAGCAGGCAGGGAATGGCTTGCAAATGGGAAATAAAAACGTCTGGGACAGGGCAAACACAGTAATGCATGGCAAACACGTTTAAGCCCTTCATTCCCACTGAGGGTCAGGATTAATCAGCCGGGTATAATCTTTATTGTAGGCCTGATTAATCCTCCCCCCACCACATTTACCCACCCTGTACTCATTGATTTTTATAGTAGTGCATCTTACCCATATATTAATATAGGCATGATAAGCCACTATAGCACTCAAAACATTACAAAACTCCAAAAAAACAGAATTCACTAAATACAAACACTAGCCAGCTAATGCAATTAATACAAGCAATAACCAGATCAAAAATGAATTAATTAAACCAGTAATCAATGAATTCATAAAACGACAATGATTTAATTAAACAAGTAACCAACAAAGACATTAATTTTAAATACATTTCAGCAACACAACCATTCAAAGCATTAGTCAACACAACAAATCATTAACTAAAAACTAAAATCAAATCGACAATTTTTTTTACAATAAAGCAGCAAAATGACAAACAATATATCCACATAATAAACATACGTAGAAAAAATCACCATCAATACAAAGCAAGTAATTATAAACAAATTATTGGCCAAATAATGTATTGATCTGTACCCTAAAGTGGTAAAAATACACATCCAATCGAAGAACCTGTAAAAAAATAAATTTCCGTACAGTACATTCAATATTTTACTTACCTTTAGAAGCGCTGGCCCTCCGACTCCCAGGAAAACAGGAAGCTCACATACTTCGAAGGCCTCAAACAGCATCCGATGCCATCCGCAATGACGATCCGGATCAGTTACCCAAATCTTCTTTCTTTAATCTTTAATCACCTTCTTCTATCTTCATCTGTCATTATTTCTTGATCTTCTTAATCTTCTATCTTCTTCTTGTAATCCAAAAAGCCCCATGGTAGATACCAACCGATGTTGTCTCGTCGTCTTCTTGGGCTCGAATGGAGGTGCCACGGCCTTAAATAGGGCTTGTGACATCACATATGGGCGGGAACTGGTTTAATAGCCATCTGATTGGCTGTTAAAACCATATGCCGATTTTTTTAAATGACGTCATTTAAAGAGAATGATGCCAGCCAATCAGAATGGTTGTGCTTCATTTCCCTTTAACATGACGTCACTAAGGTGGCATCACATGATATCTCAGCCAATCAGATCGTGGGAACCAATTCCCCAATCTGATTGGTTGTTGTACACCATGTGAGGGAGTCATTTTAGGTCAAGTACAACAACCAATCAGATTGGGGAATTGGTTCCCACGAGGGGGGTTATTTATTTAAGTGTAGGACGTTTTATTTTTTGACATACAGGGTTGGTACCTTAGTGTAAGGGATCGGGGAACACCTCTCTCTAAGAGGGTTCCCTCCATACCTGACTCCGTGCCGCAAGCCACGGCAGCTGCTCCCAGTTCGAGGCATTTCCGCTCCTAACCCAACGCGGGACGGACTCCCGGCCGCATTACAGCACGCACGCGCAGGCAGGATTCTTCTGACACTCATGTGGGGTTAGACTCCGCCCCCCCCCTCGCGCCGCTGGGTCCCCCCGTGCTGTGTGCGCGTGCACTGCTCACAAGGCTCGCGAACATTAACCTACTCCAATTATCTACTAGCCTATCCTTGCACTGCTGGTTCTCCTCGCCCTCTCCCATAAATCCTCGGGGACCCCCTACTTTCTGAGATACGGTATGGGGTGCTGGTATCACCTCTGCTTTGTTTAGATCCCATGGTCACGTGGCCCACAGGATTTTAACATGGGGATACTGGCACCCCATAACAGGGCCTTTATCTCGGGAAGTAGTTGGTCCCCGGACCTGAAACCAATGCGGTTCAGCTCCGGAGACCCCCTGCTACATTACTGTAATGTTGGAATTTTAATAAAACCCCCACGATTGCCTGTGAGAGGGGCGCCATTAGAGTGACTGATTTAGCCTCTTACTGCATGTCTATTACAGAAAGGCAGACCCGGAAGGACTCCGGCGGGTCATTAGTCTGTCGCGGCGCAACTCGCAAAGATCTCGGGCATATACCAAAATTCCATATATAGGTTCCTTAACATAACGGCTGCTGCATCTGTGGTATCGAATATTTCTATCTGTAGCGTAAATCAATTGTCAACTTTGACCAGTGTTAATAGCAATTTACATTCTTTAGTTGTCATCTAGTATAGAAGAATACTGCAACGTAGAGCTATTTCTATTTTACACTATTTATAGCTACAGTATCAAAGCCTCATATGAGTATTATCTCTCCTGTCTGGCTGTAATAGCTCACTCGTCATGTAATTATATTAGTATTGCATTAACTACAGCTGATATATCCAGTTGTTGTTGACTGCTGCTGGAAACGGAGACTATTTAAACCTACCGGATATTGTCAGCCAATCATCCCCTAAGGAAGTCACTCATGTGACGAAACAAATCGGGACGGGGCTGACGTGATTGACGCTCACCGCAGATGAACTGTCAGGGATTGGACTTCGGCTGGAGTGGATCCCAGTGGCAGGAACAGCAGGGAGCATGGTAGAGGTCACAAGCGGCAGATAGCTTAGTCAGGTAACAAGCAGAGGTCAAAGGCAGGCGTCAGGTAGCGTAGTCGTGTAACAAGCAGAGGCTGGCAACGAGGAGACTGGAACAGGACAATAGCAATGGCTAGCACAGCAGTAAACATAGGAACCTAGAAAGAGCTGAGGAACCAGTATAAAGAGGCAAGGGAGGAACAGGAAAGGGAGGTTTATATATGCAGACTGAGAGGTAGAGCACAGGTGCAGAGGTGTCAGGATTCAGGGTCTGGAATGTTCCTTAGTTTAGAAGCAGCAAGCCCGGTGGACAAGTATGGGCACTGCAGGCTAGAACAAGACATTGAGAGAGCGGAAGCAATCCCAGTGGCCAAGCATGGGTACAGCAGGCTAGATATGACAGAAACAGGGACAGTGTTTGGAGGTGAATCCACCCCTAATACAAGTTGCTGCGTGTATGTAATACGCCAGTGGAGACAAGAGCGGTATCGTCGGCATCAGGGTATACGGAGGAGCCCTTTCATGGCCCTTTACCATCTCAGATGACTACACCCTGAGGCTGTCCAAAACGGAACTGAGATCCACCAGCTACAAACCGACACCTAACCTGTTCTCCAGCTCGTGACATCAACCTTGTAGAGATTCCTCTCAAATGAGTGTTTTATTTTCCACAATGTGAGTGCATGTCCTGGCGACTGACTCTTTTATCTTTAATAAATTGCATAACAGTATTATGCTGTGGCAATAGTGCTTCTTTTTCATTTCTCTTTGTAGGTATATATGTGATCAAGGTAAGATCACTCAGAAGCTGCAGCTTACTCAAAATGATGACAGTTTTCTTGATTTGGACTTCATATTCATGAAGGGAATGATGAAAATGTAGAGACCTTGTGGATAGAAATTAGCAGTGGAGGTAAAAGTATAAAGAAAATGTTTGTAGGGATATGCTATAAACCACCAAATATCTGTGAGATTAGGGAAGCTAAAATACTTTTGCAAATGGAGAAGGTCAAAACTAGGTCATGTTTGCATAATGGGTGATTTTAATTATCCAGACATAGACTGGGGCAATGAGATTAACAAAAGGAAACAGTTTTTTGGGGGTGCTTAAATACATTTTTATATGACCCAAATGATCGAGGAACCAACCAGGAGAGGGGCAATTCTGGTTTTGGTAATATCAAACAATGTTGAAGTAATGGCAAATATTCAAGTCCTGGAGCATTTGGGTAACAGTGATCATAACATGGTCTCATTTGAAATAAATGATCATAAAACAGATTACTTGGGTTCAACAAAGACCTTAAACTTTAGAAAGGCCAATTTTAATAAACTGAGGACTAATCTACAAGTAATACATTGGGGTGATGTTTTTGCAGGGAAAAATGTAGAAGATAAATGGGCAGTCTTTAAAACATTGTTAGAAAAGCACACTTATCAGTGTATACCCTTGGGTAATAAGTATAAAAGAAATAAGTCAAAACCAATGTGGCTAAATAAACAGGTAGGGGAGGAAATGGACAAGAAGAGGAAGGTGTTTAGATTCTTTAAGTCAGAAGGGACAGAGACATCTTATCAGAATTATAAGGAATTATTAGCAAAAATGGATAATGAAAAAAGGATTGCAATAGAAAGTAAGGTCAACCCTAAAAAGTTCTTTAAGTACCTTAATAACAAAAAAATGAGAAAAGAAAATATAGGACCCTTTCAGTGTGAGATGGGCAGGCAGATTATTGGAGATAAGGAAAAAGCAGAGGTACAGCAGCGGCAGCTTTTATTCGAAGTAATCACCGGCTTGTACCTGGCATGTTCCTGGAATGCCACACTGTTCACCCGGAGCATGCCGGGCTCCTTTTGCCTTCCCAGCCAGGCGCATTACACGGCTGACGCGCGGTTGATGTGTTAATTAATAATGGTTAAGGATTTACTAGGCTGCAATGCTTCGCGTGACCGCCAGATGGCATAAATTCATGAATTGTAATGCAGTATATATATGTATATGTGTGTATATATATATATATATATATATATATATATATATATATATATATATATATATATATATATATGCAAATATAGCTGTATGCTCATCTGCATGTCTTAGGCAGGTCTGCAACCCCGCCTTTCCCCATTGTCACCCAGCATACAGCACTTCCACTGCAGCAAGGGATTCTGGGAAATGACATGCAAATGAGCACACAGTGTCACTTTTTGCCTCAATAACCATTTTTAACATGGTTCCCTATAGGCTTAAGCTTGCTGCATGGTCACAGCTTTGAGCACAGCCAGGGTTAAGGTGCATACCCAGAAAACCATCCACAGACAGCTGTTTCGACCTTGATGGGTCTCATCAGTGTGGAGTTGATTTTACTGGGAATGCAAGAGAGGCTATGGGATAGGCTAAACCATGATACTGAGTTAAGTTATGGTGAGTAAAAAAAGTGACAAAAACCCTCCACAGGAAAGCAAATATGCAAATATAGCTGTATGCTCATCTGCATGTCTTAGGCAGGTCTGCAACCCCGCCTTTCCCCATTGTCACCCAGCATACAGCACTTCCACTGCAGCAAGGGATTCTGGGAAATGACATGCAAATGAGCACTCACGTGATCGCGGCCTGTAAACAAAGCAGAGGGATACCGGCACCCCCTAAAAGGGCCTGTATCTCGGGAAGCAGGGGTTCCCAGACCTAAAACCAAAACGTTTCTGCTCCGGAGACCCTCTGCACATGTACAGTATGAATACAAAACATATATAAATAAACACTCGTTCCTTACCTTAGCGGCTATGTGCTACGGTAATGAAGCAGCATTTCTGTATTTTAATAATATTGTACAGTGAGCAGGGGGTTCCCTGAGCCAGAAATTAATGCTCAGAGACCCCCCCTGCTCCTGCACAATATTATTAAAATACAGAAATGCTGCTTCATTACCATAGCGGATAGCCGCTAAGGCAATGAAGGGGTTAACTCACCGTGCCCGCTTTATTGTGGGTAGCGGGGGTGGGTGAAGGGGGTATTTGGCCCTTGGTGTGAGTTTAGGACTTGCGGAGGCGTTGCGGGTGCACTTAACCCCTTCACGAACGTTGCAGTTAATACCGCTACGGTCATGAAGGGGTTAAGCCCTCCCGCTACCCCCCGCAAGCCCTAAACAAGCACCGTTGGGGCTAATACCCCCTTCACCCACCCCCGCTACCCACAATAAAAAAAACTCACACACAGCAGCCGCCAAAAAAAATAAAAAAAATCTAAATAAATAAATGACTATAAATAAATACATTTGAAATACATTTTTATTTATAGTGTAGATGTGCAGGGGGTCTCCGGAGCTGAACCGCGTTGGTTTCAGGTCAGGGGACCCCCTGCTCCCCGAGATACAGCCCCCTTTATGAGGTGCCGGTATCCCTCTGCATTTAAAGGGCCCGATCACGTGATCGTGGCCTGTAAACCAAGCAGAGCAGAGGGATACTGGCACCCCCTAAAGGGGCTTGTATCTCGGGGAGCAGGGGGTCCCCAGACCTAAAACCATAGCGGTTCAGCTGCGGAGACCCACTGCACATCTACACTATCAATAAAAATGTATTTTAAATGTATTTATTTATATTCATTTATTTATTTATTTATTTAGATTTATTTATTAATTGTGCTGCTGCTGCTGTGTGTGAATTTTTTTTATTGTGGGTAGTGGGGGTGGGTGAAGGGGGTTTTAGCCCCATCAGTGGATGTTTAGGGCTTGCGGGGGGGTAGCGGGTGCACTTAACCCCTTCACGACCGTAGCGGTACTAACTCACACCAAGGGCCAAACACCCCCTTCACCCATCCCCGCTACCCACAATAAAAAAAATTCACGCACAGCAGCCCCCCCCACAATTGATAAATAAATCTAAATAAATACATGAAGAGAAATAAATATATACTGTATATATATATTGTATATATACAGTATATATATAATAACAATCCCTATACATATACAGTATATACAGTATATATATATACAGTATATATATATATATATATATATATATATATATATATATATATATATATATATAATATATATATATATATATATATATATATACAGTATATACACACACATGATGAACAAATATACAAATAAATGTAGAATGGTTATCAAAATCATACTGTACTACAAATAACGCTTCTCCATACAGACAATAATAATAATAATCCATTTAATAATCCTAACTGATCTTACAATATAAAACATAACATTCCAATCCACACAGTACATTGCATTTACATTGTATAAATGATGCATAAAATCTATGCACCATATACATTCTGCAAATGAATGTTAACAATATCATTGCAAGCTACTGTACCAGTAAATACAAACACTTCCAAACAAGTCAACTATTTTAACCAATCAAGTAAACAAAAATCAATATATACTGTAAGTACCAACCAGAAAACACAATTTAAAACCAAAGCTAACCCTTACAATACCAAGGATTACATCTATCTAATTGTAAAAAACATTATACATTATACACACATTGAAGCATTGCAATAAACAACATACAGTACAGTACATCCCCTGTATCTCCCTGCCTTCTGTGTAATCTGTTTAAAGCCCCCTCCCCCCTAATGTTTCTGTTAAATCTTTCTGCCTTCAGTGTAATCTGTTTAAAGCCCCCTCCCCCCTAATGTTTCTGTTAAACAGATTACACTGAAGGCAGAGAGATTTAACAGAAACATTAGGGGGGAGGGGGCTTTAAACAGATTACACTGAAGGCAGAGAGATTTAAAGCCCCCTACCCCTTAATGTTTCTGTTAAATCTCCCTCCCTGCCTGTAATGCTGTGAGTGCAGTGTATGTAAATGTGGGGAGGGGGAGTGGGTTATAACCCCACCTCCTTGACTGTGGTCTGTGTAAAGCCCCCTCCCCCTAATGTTTCTGTTAAATCTCCCTCCCTGCCTTTATTGCTGTGAGTGCAGTGTATGTAAATGTGGGGGGGGGGACCCAATGTGCATACTGTGAGGCCTAACTACCCTCACCCCCTACCCACATACCGTTACACCCCCATCCTGGCCATGGCCCCTCCGCTTCTGCAAAACAGACACAAAAATTAAAACATCCAATGTAATGTCCCCTAACCCCTTAATCACCATAGCGGTTATTAACCGCTACAGTCTTTAAGGGGTTAACCCACCCTCACCCACCACTCGGGATGCCTACATACCCTCCCACACTAACCCCCCCCCCCCGTGAGGCCTAACCACCCAGTCAGTACCCACAAGGGAGGCCTACCCACATACCGTTGGGGAAACACCCCCCTCCCCACCCCCAGTACCCACAATAAAAACAGTACAATGACCCACAATAAACAGCATTATATTTATTAAATACATTACCCACCCCCTGTGCCCCCCCATAAATACAAGATTTATTCTTTTACATACAGGGTTCATAACACAGCCCCACGCGAGTCCCCGGTGGGCTGGCATGGCACCTGGACAGACCTACAGTTTACCAGCAGCCCTTTTTACACAGGTTCTGGAGGCCTGCTGGTGGATCCTGCCAGCACCATGGCCCCCAGGTGGTCTCAGAAGGTCCCACGCAGAACCACGGAACCAACCCTGAATGTAAAAAAAATAAACCTGGCATATACATTCAATACATACACCCACCCCCCCCCCCAACACCTACAGTACAATAATGTGCAAAATAACTATTATCCAGATATGGATAATAGATTAATTGCCCATTATTAAAAACATTAACTAGCATATACAAATAAATAAAGTACTACTGACCTCATCAATACGAAGTGTCCGTGGCCAGCAACATCCTTGTCTTGTCCACAAAATACATTGCCAATACAAAGCCAATACATTGCAAGTACATTCAGATATCAATTAACCCCTTAAACACCTTATCAGATAATAACCGCAAAGGTGATTAAGGGGTTAAGCCACACAGGCCCGATACCCACCCTTCACCCATGAATTTGTACAGTGGCTTCATCATGCAACTATATACAGTATATATATATATATACTGTATATATATATTTATTTGTATATTGGTTCATCGTGTGTATATATACTGTGTATATATATATATATATATATATACTGTATATATATATATATATATATATATATATATATAGTATATATATATATATATATATACACAGTATATATACACACGATGAACCAATATACAAATAAATGTAGAAGGGTTATCAAAAGCATACTGTCCTACAACCAAACACTTCTCCATACAGACACTACATTAAAATCAATTTCCTTTAATAATCCTAATTGATCTCACAATCTATATCATCACAAACCAATGAAAAATCTCACATTCCAATATATGATGCATAAAATCTATGCACCATATACAGTACATTCTGCAAATGAATCAACCAAGTAAACAAAAATCAATTAGCAATCATTATTTACATCCCTAAACAATTCACACTCCATCAAGAACAATGAAACAATGAACTAATTCACGCCTGGAGCAGAACAATTTAGCCTGTGAAAAAATACAGTACCGACCAGAATACAACCTTTAAAACCAAGGCAACACACAATACAATACCAAGGAATACATCTATCTAATTTTAAAATACTTTAAACTCACAATAAAGCATAGCAGCATAGACAAATTAATTTAAAACACATCAAATCAAGCTTTTAAAACAACATCATTTCTTACCCTGTATGTATATATCTCTCTAGACATATATACATACATACATACAGTGGCAAGAAATGATATACCACAAAAAAAAAATACACATGTTAAAAAACCTTTTGAAAAAATTAACAAGTTAAATAAAATACATTTCTTTAGTTCACTTACCATTACTTGGCCCCACCGACTCCCGTTGCGCAGCTTACTCACGAACCAATCCACGATCAAGAACCCATAAAATAAAAAAACAGAAAATAATAAACATTAAACTAAAAATCCAAATCAATCCACGGGTCTTCTATTTGTAATCCATCTTCATCTGTATTCTTCTTTCTTCTATCTCCTTCCAGCAGGGCGGGGTCTTCTCCCCGTCTGCGGCCACGCCCTGGTCTTCTTTCTTGCCCGGAGGTCCTTCCTCCGTGGCGTCTGGCTTCAAAATGAGACGACATAGGCTTTTAAAGGCCTATGACGTCACATTTTTCGTCATGGTTCCCACGGTCCTGATTGGGCCGTGAAAACCATGTGTTTTGGCCGACAAAAAAAAATGATGACGTCACTTAAAGGCAATGACAGCACAGCCAATCAGAATGGCTTTGCTTCAATTGCCTTTGATGACGTCATGAAAAGACACATGGCCGCCCTCACATGGTATGGGAAGTCTTTCCCTACTCTGATTGGTTCAAGTCACATCCTTTTTCCCCCCAAGCCTCTGTCACATGGTACTAGAGCCAATCAGAGTAGGGATGGAGTTCCCACGCTCTGATTGGCTACCATACCATGTGAGGGCGGCCATGTGTCTTTTCATGACGTCATCTTAAAGGCAATTGAAGCAAAGCCATTCTGATTGGCTGTGCTGTCATTGCCTTTAAGTGACGTCATCATTTTTTTTTTGTCGGCCAAAACACATGGTTTTCACGGCCCAATCAGGACCGTGGGAACCATGATGAAAAATGTGACGTCATAGGCCTTTAAAAGCCTATGTCGTCTCATTTTGAAGCCAGACGCCGCGGAGGAAGGACCTCCGGGCAAGAAAGAAGTCCAGGGCGTGGCCGCAGATGGGGAGAAGACCCCGCCCCACCCCGCTGGAAGGAGATAGAAGAAAGAAGAATACAGATGAAGATGGATTACAAATAGAAGACCCGTGGATTGGTTTGGATTTTTAGTTTAATGTTTATTATTTTCTGTTTTTTTATTTTATGGGTTCCTGATCGTGGATTGGTTTGTGAGTAAGCTGCGCAACGGGAGTCGGTGGGACCAAGTAATGGTAAGTGAACTAAAGAAATGTATTTTATTTAACTTGTTAATTTTTTCAAAAGGTTTTTTAATATGTTTATTATTTTTTTTGTGGTATATCATTTCTTGCCACTGTATGTATGTATGTATATATGTCTAGAGAGATATATACATACAGGGTAAGAAATGATGTTGTTTTAAAAGCTTGATTTGATGTGTTTTAAATTAATTTGTCTATGCTGCTATGCTTTATTGTGAGTTTAAAGTATTTTAAAATTAGATAGATATATTCCTTGGTATTGTATTGTGTGTTGCCTTGGTTTTAAAGGCTGTATTCTGGTCAGTACTGTATTTTTTCACAGGCTAAATTGTTCTGCTCCAGACGTGAATTAGTTCATTGTTTCATTGTTCTTGATGGAGTGTGAATTGTTTAGGGATGTAAATAATGATTGCTAATTGATTTTTGTTTACTTGGTTGATTCATTTGCAGAATGTATATGGTGCATAGATTTTATGCATCATATATATTGGAATGTGAGGTTTTTCATTGGTTTGTGATGATATAGATTGTGAGATCAATTAGGATTATTAAAGGAAATTTATTTTAATGTAGTGTCTGTATGGAGAAGTGTTTGGTTGTAGGACAGTATGCTTTTGATAACCCTTCTACATTTATTTGTATATTGGTTCATCATGTGTATATATACTGTGTATATATATATATATATAAACTGTGTATATATATATATATATATATATAAATATATATATATATATATATATATATATATATATATATCTGTGTATATATATATATACAGTATATATATATACTGTATATATACTGTATATAGTTGCATGATGAAGCTACTGTACAAATTCATGGGTGAAGGGTGGGTATCAGGCCTGTGTGGCTTAACCCCTTAATCACCTTTGCGGTTATTATCTGATAAGGTGTTTAAGGGGTTAATTGATATCTGAATGTACTTGCTATGTATTGGCTTGTATTGGCAATGTATTTTGTGGACAAGACAAGGATATGTTGCTGGCCACGGACACTTCGTATTGATGAGGTCAGTAGTACTTTATTTATTTGTATATGCTAGTTAATGTTTTTAATAATGGGCAATTAATCTATTATCCATATCTGGATAATAGTTATTTTGCACATTATTGTACTGTAGGTGTTGGGGGGGAGGGTGTATGTATTGAATGTATAGGCCAGGTTTATTTTTTTTACATTCAGGGTTGGTTCCGTGGTTCTGCGTGGGACCTCTGGAGACCACCTGTGGTATCTTCGGGTATCCCAAGGGTATCAGGCTGGTGGTTCCATGGGTGACACATGCGGGGATGACGATGTGTGGTCCCACTTCTGTGGGGGCACCGCCAACCCGTAGGTGCGGGGATGATGATGTATGGTCCCACTTCTGTGGGGGCACCGCAGACCCGTAGTGAGCACCCGTGAGTTCCCCAGACCTCCGAGGGAACCACCCGAGGCCCCGTAGACACCTGTGGGTCTGACCCGGGGCTCCAGGACATCCTTGGGCCTACCGTGGGGACCCAATTGTGGCCCATGGTGACCCAAGGAGACCACCTGGGGGCCATGGTGCTGGCAGGATCCACCAGCAGGCCTCCAGAACCTGTGTAAAAAGGGCTGCTGGTAAACTGTAGGTCTGTCCAGGTGCCATGCCAGCCCACCGGGGACTCGCGTGGGGCTGCGTTATGAACCCTGTATGTAAAAGAATACATCTTGTATTTATGGGGGGGCACAGGGGGTGGGTAATGTATTTAATAAATATAATGCTGTTTATTGTGGGTCATTGTACTGTTTTTATTGTGGGTACTGGGGGTGGGGAGGGGGGTGTTTCCCCAACGGTATGTGGGTAGGCCTCCCTTGTGGCTACTGACTGGGTGGTTAGGCCTCACGGGGGGGGTTAGTGTGGGAGGGTATGTGGGCATCCTGAGTGGTGGGTGAGGGTGGGTTAACCCCTTAATGACTGTAGCGGTTAATAACCGCTATGGTGATTAAGGGGTTAGGGGACATTACTTTGGATGTTTTAATTTTTGTGTCTGTTTTGCAGAAGCGGAGGGGCCATGGCCAGGATGGGGGGGGGGGGTAATGGTATGTGGGTAGGGGGTGAGGGTGGTTAGACCTCACAGTATGCACATTGGGTCCCCCTCCCCTCCCCACATTTACATACACTGCACTCACAGCAATACAGGCAGGGAGGGAGATTTAACAGAAACATTAGAGGGGAGGGGGCTTTAAATCTCTCTGCCTTCAGTGTAATCTATTTAAAGCCCCCTCCCCCCTAATGTTTCTGTTAAATCTCTCTGCCTTCAGTGTAATCTGTTTAACAGAAACATTAGGGGGGAGGGGGCTTTAAACAGATTACACTGAAGGCAGAAAGATTTAACAGAAACATTAGGGGGGAGGGGGCTTTAAACAGATTACACAGAAGGCAGGGAGATACAGGGGATGTACACTGGCGACACAGTTTATTACACTGCGGCCAGATCCGCAAGCCGGGAGATTTCCCGGCTTGCTAGTGGCCGCCCCTCGGCGTGCCGCGCGTCATAGACGCGCGGTCACGCGTCTTCGGGAGCGTGCGCCCCCTGCACGCGCGTCCAGGGGCTCCCCGAGGGAGCCCTGGTGTCCCGCGATCGCGGGACAGCGGCAGGGGGTTCCGGGGGACCCGGCGGACCCGGCAGCGGTAGGGAGAGCGCCCCGATCGGAGGGCGCTCTTCCGCTGCTTCGGCGCGCGCCCGTCACTCTCGGGCGCGCGCCAGGCTACTGCTGCGGCACAGAACGGGCAAATGCTCGAATAAACTGTGCCGCAGCAGTACTGTACTGTATGTTGTTTATTGCAATGCTTCAATGTGTGTATAATGTATAATGTTTTTTACAATTAGATAGATGTAATCCTTGGTATTGTAAGGGTTAGCTTTGGTTTTAAATTGTGTTTTCTGGTTGGTACTTACAGTATATATTGATTTTTGTTTACTTGATTGGTTAAAATAGTTGACTTGTTTGGAAGTGTTTGTATTTACTGGTACAGTAGCTTGCAATGATATTGTTAATATTCATTTGCAGAATGTATATGGTGCATAGATTTTATGCATCATTTATACAATGTAAATGCAATGTACTGTGTGGATTGGAATGTTATGTTTTATATTGTAAGATCAGTTAGGATTATTAAATGGATTATTATTATTATTATTGTCTGTATGGAGAAGCGTTATTTGAAGGACAGTATGATTTTGATAACCATTCTACATTTATTTGTATATTGGTTCATCATGTGTGTGTATATACTGTGTGTGTGTATATATATATATATATATATACAGTATATATATACACAGTATATACTGTATATATATATAGGGATTATTATATATATATATATATATATATATATATATATATATATATATATATATATATACTGTATATATACAGTATATATATACAGTATATATTTCTTTCTCTTTATGTATTTATTTATTTATTTAGATTTATTTATTAATTGTGGGGCTGCTGTGCGTGAATTTTTTTTATTGTGGGTAGCGGGGATGGGTGAAGGGGGTGTTTGGCCCTTGGTGTGAGTTTAGGACTTGCGGGGGGCTTGCGGGTGCACTTAACCCCTTCACTGCCGTAGCATTTAGTACCGCTACGGTCGTGAAGGGGTTAAGTGCACCCGCTACCACCCCCCGCAAGCCCTAAACAACCACTGATGGGGCTAATACCCCCTTCACCCACCCCCACTACCCACAATAAAAAAAATTCACACACAGCAGCAGCACAATTAATAAATAAATCTAAATAAATAAATAAATGAATATAAATAAATACATTTAAAATACATTTTTATTGATAGTGTAGATGTGCAGAGGGTCTCCGGAGCTGAACCGCTGTGGTTTTAGGTCTGGGGATCCCCTGCTCCCCGAAATACAGGCCCCTTTAGGGGGTGCCGGTATCCCTCTGCTCTGCTTGGTTTACAGGGTTTACGGGGCTGTATCTCGGGGAACAGGGGGTCCCCCGACCTGAAACCAACGCGGTTCAGCTCCGGAGACCCCCTGCACATCTACACTATAAATAAAAATGTATTTCAAATGTATTTATTTATAGTCATTTATTTATTTAGATTTATTTATTTATTTTTTGGCGGCTGCTGTGTGTGAGTTTTTTTTTTATTGTGGGTAGCGGGGGTGGGTGAAGGGGGTATTAGCCCCAATGGTGCTTGTTTAGGGCTTGCGGGGGGGTAGCGGGAGGGCTTAACCCCTTCATGACCGTAGCAGTATTAACTGCTACGGTCGTGAAGGGGTTAAGTGCACCCGCAACCCCCCGCAAGTCCTAAACTCACACCAAGGGCCAAATACCCCCTTCACCCACCCCCGCTACCCACAATAAAGCGAGCACGGTGAGTTAACCCCTTCATTGCCTTAGCGGCTATCCGCTATGGTAATGAAGCAGCATTTCTGTATTTTAATAATATTGTCCAGGAGCAGGGGGGTTCCCTGAGCATTAATTTCTGGCTCAGGGAACCCCCTGCTCACTGTACAATATTATTAAAATACAGAAATGCTGCTTCATTACCGTAGCACATAGCCGCTAAGGTAAGGAACGAGTGTTTATTTATATATGTGTTTTATTCATACTGTAGATGTGCAGAGGTTCTCCGGAGCAGAAATGTTTTGGTTTTAGGTCTGGGGACCTCCTGCTTCCCGAGATACAGGCCCCTTTAGGGGGTGCCGGTATCCCTCTGCTTTGTTTACAGGCCGCGATCACGTGATCGGGACCTTTAAACGCAGAGGGATACCGGCACCTCATAAAGGGCTGTATCTCGGGAAGCAGGGGGTCCCCAGACCTGAAACCAACGCGGTTCATCTCCGGAGACCCTCTGCACATCTACAGAATGAATAAAACACATATATAAATAAATAAACACTCGTTCCTTACCTTAGCGGCTAATAACTATACAGCTTATATATAAGTGGTGTCAGCTCCAAGTTCTATGGGATGATTGCAGATTCTACAGTGTCTGTGGTTTAGGAGACTCGGTACTCAACGGGTTAATACCCAAGTGCTCCAGCTCCGGAGACCCCCTGCACATCTACACTATCAATAAAAATGTATTTTAAATAATTTTTAATGTGCCGATGTTTGCGCAGAGAGAGCAGCGGTTCTCTCTCTGCTGCTAACACATCTCGCCAGGGGACGGCCTATAGTATCATTGATGTGCATATACAGTACTGTATGTGTATGTTAGGGGTTATAGGGGTTGTTGTTATACATTATATACTGTAAATATACAGTATATACTGCATTACAATTCATGTATTTCTCGGCTTCAAAGACAACAGCTCGCAAACGCCCCCATGCGTTTTTACACGGCATTGCAGTATTGCAGCCAGCCGGAATAAAATGCTTAAATCACTGCCGCGGAAATAACGCTATACACCCCGGGAGAAAATGATACAAAACCGCACATCACCGGGATACTCTGAAATTCGCGGAGCTAGCCAAGTTAGAATAAAGTTGGTCGCTAGTGTATTAAACAAATTCTTTGCCTGTGTTTACAAGGGAAGAATCAATTTCAATTGTAGTGCCGCAGTAGGAAGCAACAATCTCCATATTAATTAACAATTGGTTAACTGAGGAAGAAGTTCATAGGCAGCTTGAAATTTACTTTAAATCAAAGTAAATAAGGCACCTGACCCTGATGGTATACAGCCAAGAGTTCTCAAGGAGTTAAGCTCAGTGATAGCCAAACCATTACATCTAATATTCAAGGAGTCCATTTCCAAAGGCTCAGTACCACAAGATTGGCGTAAAGCAGATGTGGTGCCTATATTTAAAAAGGGAGCTAGATCACAACCAGGGACCTGCAAGTCTGACTTCAATAGTGGGGAAATTACTTAAAAGTTTTATACGGGATAATATTCAGGAATACCTCTTGGAAAACAAAATCATTAGTAATAGTCAGCACGTATTTATGAAGGATAGATCATGCCAAAATAACCTAATTTGTTTTTTGAGGAGGTAAGTAGGAATTTAGACTAGGGTGATGCAGTTGATGTGGTCTACTTAGATTTTGCAAAGGCTTTGATACAGTTCCACACAGGAGGTTGGTGTACAAAATACAGCTGCGACTGCCTTTATCCTAATGCGGCCGGATCCACGGCGCTCTGATAACCACGGCCAGATGCGGTATATTTTCTCTTTTATCGGAGCGCTTTCCGGTATGTTTGCGCTCGGATTTTTAGCGCTACATACCGGAAAGCGTCTGCTACACTGCAATACCGTCTAAAAACACAGGTGGGCATTCGCGAGGTGTTGTCTTAAAAGTCTAATAAATGTCTAATACATTATGTCTGTGTGTGCGCATGCAGTATTTGTAAAATGGAATATTTACAGTATACAGCATTACAAAAATATAGCGTCGCGAATTCTTCGAATATAAAATTATCACTTTTCTGTACAGTACTGTATGTACGGTATTACAGTATTTTGTAATCAGTACTTTTACTTGTTTTCATACTTTTTTTATATTATGCGTGTACAGTGCTGTATGTCTCATTTGAACATTGTTCAAACGCATAGGCGTGTTACAGTATCACATTTCGGCGAATACAGCGCTCTCCCTCTCACCCCTGTGCACACACAAGGCTAAAGTACTATTTCAACTTCTTATCTACAGTAGAGTACACCTCTCCCAGCCAGGTGGCTTTCTGAAAGCCAGATGGCTTTCTGGCTTCAATCATCCCGAACCTGTCATCACATTCCTGCGTGAGAGACACAGAGCCTGGTGTCACATTTCAGCGCCTGCGTGTAATCCTCTTTGGGAAGGGACCTAGTTGAGGATTAATGCGCATGCGTGTAAAACTTCACATTCGTGTGGAAGTTCAAGTCTGGAAAAAAATATATATATATTTTTGTTGTTTTTGTTTCATTTCCAGACATGTGTGCCTGCATAAAAATTCTTGTTATTCTGATATTCTATCGGTACTGTAGCTTTTTAATGCGACACTGGTCATTCACCTGCTTTATGTGATTTTTATTGATTTGGGGGTGTGGGGATCAAAACATCATGATGACCTGTTGGAAATATGTCTTTGAACTACAGTACAGCTAATCCTTTATGCAGCTTTACCCCCCTCCCCCTCCCCTCGCAGACACGCACAAGGCTCAAGGATTTCAACTTCTTATCGACACCTCTCGCAAACCATTCATTTTCAAATGCTTGGCTAATCCATTATGCTAATCCATTATGATGACTCGTCCAACCACCCCCCCCCCAATCCTTTGAGGCTTTGTTTACGGTAACGCATGCGCACTTGTGATAAACCCTTCTCGAATTGAATATGTTAATCTGATTAGCCAATGAATAAAAATGTAACCAATGAATTAAAATGTAAGCCTTCTTGAGACTTCCGGTGACGTCACCGTGAATGGAAGTGTAAAAGGAGAGCTCCCGACACCCTCCCCATAACGCTATCAGAAAAGCACTTCAAACCGATCGATTTCACCCTAAAAAGTGACTAACAACCTCCCTAAAGTAGCCAGGCATGACGGGGAACAACCAAAAGAAAACGCAGAACCCCGTAACCAAGTTCTTCCACCCGGCACAGAGACAGATGGAGCTGGCATCAGACACCCAAGATGGCGACGAAGAGCACGAGGACACCGCGTAGGCGGCTGAGATACAGCAGTCAAATCCTGCACAACAACAAGAGCTCAACCCGGTTTCTTCGAAGCCCTGCTCCTCAAAATGAGAAAAGGATTTATACAAGACCTCGAGAAGGTGTTAAGGGACATCAGAGCAGACGTTAGCAAGCTGAACGCACGAGCAGACGAAGTGGAGGCGAAAATCACAACGATTGCAGATTCACATTCCAACTTAGAGGATGAAATGGCAAGAATGGGCCATGAGATTGCCGAGCTAAAAAACACCATTGAAGATCACGAAAACAGAGACCGCAGGCAGAACCTGCGTTTCAGGGGTATTCCTGAGACGGTCCCCCCAGAATCTTTGCCAACTTACCTCAGAAATATTTTCTTAAAGCTGGTCCCCGATCTCACAGAACACGAGCTGCTGCTCGACAGGGCACACAGAGCCCTTGGCCCTAAATCGCCAGACCCAAAGCGCCCAAGGGATATAATAATGAAGTTCCACACATACACGGCGAAAGAAAAGATCTCTGCAGCTGCGAGAAGGGAAGGCTGCGTCAAAATGGATGACTACACAATTCAAATATTTAACGACCTTTCCAGATGGATAGTCCTAAAAAGACAAGGGATGAAGCCTCTCACAGCTCTTCTCAGGGATCGCGGAATCCCCTACCGCTGGGGCTTCCCCTTCAAGCTCATTGTCCCAAGGAACGGGCGGTTCTACACCATCACTGACCCTGAAGACATCAAAGAGTTCCTCAAGGCGATCGGCATCCCCAACCGGAGAGATGAGGAAAGAGAGAGGAGCCCCCCCAGAACAACACGAGCAGACCCGGCTGAAACACCGAGAGCATCGGAACGAATTTCCCAGCCAAAAGACCCAGGGAACAACAAAGCCTGCATCTCAAGAACAAGATGGCTGATCAACACACTCCAGCCAAACCTCCACATCACACCGATCTCCCGCCCCACCCTGTCTAACCCCCCAATGCAACCCTCCCTTAACCGACCATACCACAAGAGCACCAGGAAATTCCACCCCCCCCCCAAAAAAAAACAGATTCCCACCCCCCAAGCCTCCCTCCGCCCCCCCTTCCCCCCACCCCCCATCGCACTCCCCCCCCCTCCCTCTCCTTACCTCGTCCGTCCCGAGCTGAGCCGACATGAACCCCAGCACAAGCCGACAGCTGAAGGATCTACTAGCGATGAGACAGCACCGTGGATCCACCCGCCTACCGGTACACCTCGGGGTATGTTGAAGACTGAAGCCATCAACGTCATCAGCTCCGAGGAACGAGCCCCAGGAACGAGACTGCAAGACCCGCAAGCGCGCAACGGCGTAATAACCCCGAGGGAAAATGACCACCTCCTACCTCTTCCCCTCACACTATTCCTCCCCCCCGTCCCTACATCCCGGAAGAAAGGGAACTCGACACTGAGGCACCCGCACTGACAGGGCCGCGGGCCCCCAGAGCTCCACTCGGACAACGGATTTCCCCCCCCCTCCCTGGCTGAAACCTCCAAGAGACAGGTCGTATGAAAACACCACCCACACCTCCCCCCCACCCCGTCCGTCCCCAAGGGTATAGATGTTGACCCGCCAACCTCCCCCCCTCTCTCCCCCCCCGACACAGCTGGGGTCCTAGAACTGCTGAGGACGCTCCGATAAATGGCAAGAACTCTATTAACCCCTCGCGGGGCCGTGAACTGCTACGTATAGATGTTTTACAATAACACGATATACAAACCCAAATGCATACATAGATGTCTACCCTCATCCCCCCCCCGCCCCTGAATGAATAGAATATGAAGGTGATCTATTGGCTAATAACAGGCGACAAAGGTCCACCGTTTCTCAAGACATACACAATGAACAATCACAGCAAGGGTTTACAACTGTCACAAACTGTCAAAAAGTTTACCTATAAGTTGTGAAATATACCTATGTCTAGAGAGATAAGCCAGCTCCCTAAAACCACCCCCCCCCCCCACCCCCTCCCGATTCCCCCGACTGGTTATGTATAAGAGAAATGGTCTCCTTAAAGCTACACATGAATACCCACAACCTGCCAAGATGTATACCAAGATATTGTGAGTTTAAAGTTCCCCTCTGTCAAAAACCTGTCAACCTCAAAACGCAGCATAAAAACCTGTTTTTTGATATGGCATATATTGCATAAGAATGTGAAACCCAGTGATTCAGTGTGGCGCTAAAACACAGTGATAGTGATATTTAAATAATATTAAATGATATATTGTGTAACTGAAAGAAACTCTCAACCTTCCAGGGAATATACACTGATTCCCTCACAAAACGTATGAATCCAGGACAGGAAGGGAGCAGGATCATCAGGAACACCCAGAAAAAAACATACAATAACAAATCATAGTGTAATACTTATGGACAATTATGGGTCAGAATTCAAGAACTTTACATACAAAAACGCTGTTTTTTATCCTGCTTCTTGTAAGTAGGCGATCCGTAAGAGCCAAGTTTCTTCTTGAATTCTGATGTGATCCTCTTTGCCTAAAAATGTAACCCTGCAACCTGTATATTGTGCTGCTATGAAAAATGATGATGTACAGGGAAAGGTCATTAAGTCCCAAGTTCCCCCCCCTCACCCCAACCCCCCCCTCCCTTCACCCCAACCCCCTCCCCCCAATCCCCACCCATCCCACCTACTCCCCATCCGCTCCCTTTCCCCCCCCTATCACCCCCTCCCCCCCCACACATACACCCCACCCCACCCCCCTGTCCAGATAAAGTACAGGAGAAAGCCTATACATGAGCTTCATAACCGAAATCTCAATCCATCATAGCAATGGTTAAGATAGAGCGAAAAAGACGTTTACCAAGTACTCTAAGCATATGTGTCTAGTAAAGCAAGTCTATAAAATGTATATTATTGCGAGGAGAACTGTGAAGGTACCAAGGGATATAACCTTGATTTCCCCCACACCCTAAGGTCCCATTCCCCCACCCCGCCCTCTCCCTCACCTCCCCCCCCCCTACCCCCCCTCCCCCCCAACTCCCCCCCACTCCCCCCCCTTCCCACCCACCCCCTTATTTTCTTTTCCCCCTCTCTCCCCCCCCTTCTCTCTCCCCCCTACCCTCCCTCTCCCCCACCCATCCTTCCCCCCCCTCCTTTTTCCACTTCCCCCCGCCCCCACAAGGCTCCCCAAACTAGAGGACACAAGTCTCTCCCCAAGGATATACCCAACCTCAATACCTCCCCCCCCCTCCCCCTCACACCCTCTGTTAAACTTAAATGGGAGGGTGTCGGACCTCCAAACCTGGAAGTGCACCACGATTGGCGCCTCGGAAAGATCTCCCGGGGACTTTCCCCTCAACCCCTTGACACGAAGGTGCCAAAGGGGAAAACAAATGGGCTATCAGAAAGCCCACCTCTTTCTTACCTCTTGTGTGCCCCCCCCCCCTTCCCCTCCACCTTACCCCGCCCAATTCCCCCCCACCCAACTCCTCTCGAACTCTTCACGTCAAAATGACCCACGAACCAAATAGCGAACCCACCAGCCCCCACCCCTGTAATAAACAAACCAAACCCCGTCATGGGATAAATACGGGTTCCAGGCCTCACAACCCTGGAAGCACTCCCCCCCAATAATGTCATCAATTAAAATCACCTCCCTCAATGTTAAAGGCCTCAATTCAACTAAAAAACGTAAGCTAGCGCTCCAGGAACTTAAAAAACTCAAGAGCGACATCATACTGTATGCTTACAAGAGACACACTTCAACTCCAATGATCCCCCAAACACATTCAAGCAGACCTTCCCCCAGGCCTTTTACGCCTCCTCCCAGGTTAAAAAAAGAGGAGTAGCCATCCTAATAAGGAATAGTGTCACATTTGCCCTTACCAATATTACCCGAGACCCAGATGGGCGATATCTACACATACAAGGTTCCCTCTCTGGAAACCCTATTTCCATAATAAATATATACGCGCCAAACGAAAATCAAGTTCAATTTATTCAAGATTTGCTGGACTCTCTTGACCAATCAGCTCTGGCTTCGCTGCTCATTGTTGGGGATTTCAATATGGCCCTATCCCCGGACCAGGATAGAACCTCCTTACCGTCCGCCCAACACATAGCCCAGACCCAACAAAAAGCAACAAGACTTAGAGAGATCTTAAAGAGTTTCTCCCTCACAGATATTTGGAGGGCCCAGCACGTGGGCCAGAGGGACTATACGTTCTTCTCGGCCCCACACCAATCATACTCGCGGATCGACTATTTCATAGGTTCCACAAATGTCCTCCAGGCGTCCTCCCACTCCAATATAGGACCGATAACGTGGTCTGACCATGCCCCGATAGATTTGATCTTATCTCTCCGTTTGTGAAACACACTTCTTATAATTGGAAACTTAACGATTCCTTACTAAACGACCCCCAAACAGTAGACACGATTCTGCACAAACTAGCTAGGTTCTTTGAACAAAACAAAGGGTCAGTCCCCTTAGCGTCAACACTGTGGAAAGCCCACAAAGCTCAAATCAGAGGAGACCTAATCTCCCTGGCATCTTACAAAAAAAAACAAAAAACTAAAAACGCAAAAAGCGCTAACTGAAAAAATAACTACCCTGGAACAACAACATAAAAAGTCACCTTCCAAGAAACAACTCAGAATACTTGAAAAAACAAGGACTGAACTAAAACAGTCCCAATTAGAGGAGGTGGAGAGAAAACTGAAATGGACCAACCAGAGGTTTTATGATAAACGCAACAAAGCTGATAAACTTTTAGCATCAAAACTTCGGGGCATAAAAGCAAGGGGCCAAATTACAAGAATCCACACTAAAGGAGGCCACACCACTTATATTGAAAAAGAAATAGCCCAAGAATTTGCAAAATACTATACGGACCTCTACAATCTCCACCCCCCTAACCAAGACCCAGTAGACGTAGACTATATCTCGCAATTTTTGGCAAGATGTAATCTACCATCTCGCACGGACGAGGAACTCAAAGACCTAAATGGTAAGATCACCCAGGAGGAATTGGCACAAGCCATAAGCACCCTTAAGATAGCCAAAACCCCTGGTCCAGACGGCTTCTCAAACGCCTATTATAAAAAATTTAGAGTGCCGCTCTCCCCCTTTCTACTCGATATGTTTAACTCCTTCCTAGAAGGAGCCCCGATCCCAGGCACAATTTCGGCTGCCAACCTAGCTATTATTCATAAGGAAGGAAGGGACCCGCTGCAATGCGGTAACTACAGACCAATCTCCCTGCTTAACACAGACCTGAAACTCTTTAGCAACATCCTAGCAAACCGGTTAAACCCTATTCTCCCCAGACTAATTCATATAGACCAAGTGGGATTCGTGTCAGGAAGACAGGCCTCTGACAACACCCGCAAAATTATTAATATCATTGACCACGTGCATCTCAACAAACTCCAAGCTATGATCCTCAGTCTAGACGCTGAGAAGGCCTTCGACCGTATCAAATGGACCTTCCTAGATAAAACCCTGCTCAAATTCGGCTTCTCAGGCCCGTTTCTAGAGGGGATCAGAGCACTCTACCAGAACCCCACGGCATACTTAAAATTACCAGGAGGACAATCCAGTCCGATCCACATTAGAAATGGAACCAGACAGGGCTGCCCCCTATCCCCATTGCTATTCGCAATATCAATAGAACCACTGGCGGCCCAAGTTAGAGCAGACCCGAATATTACAGGTATAACTATAGCTGACAAAAATTATAAAATATCCCTTTTCGCGGACGACGTCATTCTGACCCTCACTAACCCACATATTTCCCTGCCCAACCTACACAAATTATTAGATCAATTTAGTCAGGCCTCAGACTATAAGATAAACAGGGACAAATCTGAGGCATTGAATATATCCCTCCCTGAAACCACATGGAAATTTCTCCAATCAAACTACAAATATAGATGGAACTCGTCCCATATAAAATACCTAGGAATAAAAATCACTAAAATGTATTCCATGCTATATAAAACTAACTATCCCCCCTATTTAGTCAAATCAAAAGAGATCTTGAGACATGGAATACATACCAGATTTCTTGGTTTGGCAGAATCGTCTCCGCTAAAATGAATATCCTCCCCCGCCTGTTATACTATTTCCAAACCCTCCCAATCCCAATACCGCTAGCCGAGCTAAAATATATACAAAAGCAAATAATGCAATTTATATGGAAGTATCGAAAACCCAGAGTTCCGAAGTCGGTGCTCATGGCAGCTAAAACGAGAGGCGGACAAGGAGTACCAGATGTGGTCAGATACTACCACGCGGCCCAGCTCAGACAAGCAGTGGTCTGGAACAACCCCCCGAGTACAACCTGCTGGTTAGAAATGGAGGCTAACTATGTATCCCCTGTCCCTCTCCCAGTATTGTTATGGTCCCCAGAATATAAAGAAAAACCTCCCCAGAAATTCGAACTAGGAGCAATGAAATGCACGTGGTCTATTTGGTCCAAAAACAGAGGGAAATACGGCCTAACTTCACCCCCCTCCCAACTCACCCCCATACTTGGGAATCCTGAATTCCCTCTGGGATGCACCCAAGCCCAAATCGGTCTATTTCAGGACCTTCATATTAGCACGGTAGCGGATCTGCTAGAGAATAACAAAGCTCTGTCCTTCCAGGAGCTCATAAACAAACTAACGACCCCCCACTTCCCCATTTTCGCATTCTTACAGCTAAGACATTTCCTCAAAGCTCTGTCCCCATCCTCAAAATTCCCCCCCTTAACCAAATTTGAGTCCCTCTGCCAAGTGAGAGAATACCAGAAGGGACTAATCACATCAATTTACAGTATAATCGAAAACTCCCTCCCCTCACCCACACATGCTTATATGCAAAAATGGTGTTTAGACCTGGGCACACCCCTAGACCTTGAGGATTGGGAGGACATCTGGGAGGCAGCCCCCAAAACTTAAATTTGCTCGGTAACAAAAGAAAACATATACAAAATACTATTTCATTGGTACCTGACCCGAGTAGATTGAGCCAGATCTTCCCCGGCGCATCAGACCTGTGCTGGAGAGGATGTGGACAAAAAGGAGACATGGCCCACATTTGGTGGACATGTCCCGAAATCCAGAAATTCTGGTCCAGAGTCCAGAGATTGCTGGATGAGACCCTGGGTCTGGAGGTGCCGCTGGACCCTCTGACGTACGTGCTGGGTAGCCCAATGGAGGACATCCCGGCCCCCATGGCCAGACTGATGTCTGCCATACTCACAGCCACAAGATGCTCGGTGGCAGCATCCTGGAAACAACTGAAAGCACCCTCAAGGAGGGCAGTAGTAAATAGAATAAACCAAGTCATGAACATGGAAAAACTAACAGTAATGCTCAAACAAAAAATGCCACAATTCCACAATATCTGGGAACCCTGAATAAGCTTGGGAACCTCCACACCAGACTAGACCCAAAAAAGAGGAGAAGAACTCCTGGCACAAGACCCCAACAGAAGGAGAATAGGCACCCCATCTTCCACCACCCATCCCAAACACTGACAACAAGAGAGGAGTACCCCAACACCTCCCCCCCCCACCAACCCTGAACATGCCCCCCCCCATCCCATCTTATGTTGTTCCCACCTATCCCCCCCCCCAACCTGAGTCTCCCTCTACCCACCTCTTTCTTAACACAAACTGAGAAAATGCTTTATTGAGAATGTCTCCACAGAACACAATCAAGTCCAGCTATTCCCAGACAAATGTTAAACACTGTACCGATTGCAACCCCTGTATGTAAAAATATCTATCTGTCTCCAATAAAGGAAAAAAGATTGAGAAAAAAAAATGTAAGCCTTCTTGAAGAATCCCCACCTCCCACACATTCATAGTGAATTTAACGTTCAAAGGAAAAAAATGAGATTTAAAAAATATTCTTATATATTATCATGAATGTAATGAAATATTTATTTTATTTTATCAGGAATAAAAAATACAAATAATCATTTTCAGTGTTTATCTTCTTTTTACACGTACAGTAGTGTACTGTAGTTCTTCTGTCAGTTGAAATTTTAGGGCCGGTGCATAATCATGGAAGAATGAAAAATACAAATAATCATGAATAATGCACATTTATAATAATAAAAACGGTAATACAAATTTTTAGTCTTTCTCTTGTTCGTCATGGCCACATTGCATTCTGTAGTTCATTGAGAGAGGGTTTTTTTGTGTAAATCATGACTGTAGATACACTATACATACAATTCTCACAATTTACACATGAAGACCTCTTCCCCCACCCATCCTTTTGTAGTGCAGCCAGTTGTCTCTGAAAAGGAAAGAAAAAATTAGTGCAGTTAAGTGCATTTAATTGCATTGTGTACAGTATAACTACTCCATATTGGACTATGCAGTTACTACTGTCAAGCTACTGTATACTGGAACTACTGTACTGTAAAATACTTTGTAACATGATTGGTAGTGCAGCTCTCTCTGAAAATTAAAAATGAGTGCAGTAAAGTGCATGCTGTATACTGTAAAACAATCTGTGCCATACTTACCTGTATCATACTGTACTTGGTGTCCCTGTACTTACCATACTACAGTACAGTACTGTACCATACTACCTTCCTGATGCTTGTCCATTACGCTTTATCACAATGGGCAACACAGTCGCAATATGGTCAATATATTTATTACATCGTTCCACGGTGAGCACATCATTCCTAAAACTCATTATGCCATTCGCCAACTCATCCTTTTTTGAGGGTTTCATCACTTTTCGGATATGGTCCTTCAGCTGATGCCAGGCCATTTCGATAGGATTGAAGTCTGGCGATCTGTCATTGGAAGGGGAAAAAAGGAGAATTAGTTAAAGAGATACACAGTAAACAGTGGGAAAAAAATGAGACACGATTACCATGCTCACTCCGCTGGCATCTTCACCCAGTTGATACCGCAGGCAAGAATATTCGCAGTTGACGCTGTGTGCTTCGGATCGCTGTCCTGGTAGAAACGGTGACCATCTGGGAATTCACGTGTGATGTACAGGCATACCCCGCATCAATGGGACCGGAGCATGTATGTAAAGTGAAAATGTACTTAAAGTGAAGCACTGCCTTTTTCCACTTATCGATGCATGTACAGTACTGTTCTGCAATCGTCATATACGTGCATAACTGATGTAAATAATGTATTTGTAACAGGCTCTATAGTCTCCCCGCTTGCGCACAGCTTCGGTACAGGTAGGGAGCCGGTACTGCTGTTCAGGACGTGCTGACAGGCGCATGCGTGATCTGCTGTTTGCCTATTGGGCGATACGTACTTACTCGCGAGTGTACTTAAAGTGAGTGTCCTTAAACCGGGGTATGCCTGTATTCTACAATCTCAGGCACTATTTGCTCTCGGAAAAAAGCTTTATTCGTGTTTCATGTAACAAGAAAAGAAAAGCGCTCAAAATAATGCACACTACAGTAGTACATTACAGTGCTTAAGGCTATAGCATGTGACTTTGTGCATTATTATACTGTACCATCAAAGATGACGATGCATCCTGGTCCACGCCTAGAGATGGCACCCCACACATGCATCTTCACTGAGTCTTTTGGACACGGCTTCATAGATATGCGTCCTTTTTTGTGGAATGGAAAGGTGGCAAATCTCTCCAGAGATACAGTAGACTCGTCAGTAAAGATGCAATCCTGAAAAGTTTCGCCACTGTCGATCCATGCCTGTGCCTGTACCACTCTCTTTATCTTGTTGATGTTCCTTATCATAGGGTACGCTCTGTAATGACAAGGAATAATTTTATAGGTACAGTACAGTTTATTAAACTACACTTTTCACCTCCTGTACTGTCCAGTACTAACCTCACACGTCCATATTTAAATCCAATTCTGCGTCTCATCTTTTTAATGCTGGTCTCTGATATGGTTAGATTGTGATTTTTCTGCAGAGTGTCTTTGACCCTTAAGGCACTCTTCTCATCATTCTCTTCACTTATTCGGTCAACCAGAACAGTTGTCTCCCTACAGTTTAAAGGAAAAACAACAATACGTTACAGTGGGCCACAGGTACAGTACAGTACATAATTTATGCTCAGGCCTACAGTATGGCCAAATATATATATTACTTTAATATAATATAATAGTTATACTGTATAAATATACAGCGATAACAATAATAATAGATAGATACTTTATAAAATAGAGTTATATAAATATACAGCGATAACAATAATAATACAGCAGATCAGTGGTTCCCAACATTTTTTGTTTGGAGGAACCCTTGAAGTATTTTGAAAAATCTCAGGGAACCCCTATCTGGCTGACACATATTAGGTTCGACAGAGGTAAGTCACAAAATTTCACACCTCACGAGCCACATCTATTTCCCACAATCTATCCATGTATTTCTCTCCCATCCGTCTCACTAACTCTCCCCCCTCCTGCTCGCATGTATTTATCCCTTGCATCTCACTCTTACTCCCTCTTTTCCTCACTCACTCCCTCCTGCCCCCTCTCTTCTCTCACTCATCCTTACCTTACGTCAATTACCCCACTCTCGCTCAATCCACCCTGCAAAATACATGCCAAAAAAAACACCCCCGGGGGGGGGTCTGTGGTCTGTTGGAGGAACACCTGAGGCTGCTTCAAGGAGCCCCAGGGTTCCACGGAACCCTGGCTGGGAATCACTGCAGTAGATAGATACTGTATAGAATAGAGTTATATAAATATACAGTGATAACAATATTGTACTGTATACAGGTATATATATATATATATATATACAGTATAACAGATATATACAGTATATAACATATATATAACAGATATAATATTAACGGTACTTTATGTGTGTGTGTCATAATGTGAGTAAACTGTGCACTGAAATGGGGAGTTGTGAGTGCGTGAGTCATAATGAGTAATAATGAAGTGAGTGACATTTATTTTACAGTATACAGTAGTACAGTACTTACGCGGTAGTTACCGTTGGTGTCCTCTTGACTTTTTTGGTCTTACCATAGGCATGATAGCTCATGGTTGCTGCTGGTACAACGAGGCCAGAAGTACTTAGCCAGCGTTGAATATCCGCAATTCGTTGTCCTCTCGTGTACATCTCCTTTATTCTCATGCTGAGATACTTAGAAATCTTTTTAACAGGTATCACTACGTGTAGAAAGAAATACAAGCACAAGAATGTATATTCGATGTTTAGTCAATGTGTATTCAATGTGCAGGGAATCCACAAAATGGATGGTGTATTTATACTTTAATGACTCACATTAGAGTACGCCCACTTTTAACACCTGCACCTCGTCACCATGCATAAAAGGTGACACACATTGCATAGCCTCCCACTCGATGATCTGTATCTTAATATGCCCTTGTCCAGATACTGCATTGTGCCATCTGCTTCCATGGATCAACCTCGATTCTACGGACGCAGGAACCCACTCGCCTCTTCCGTGCCTGCCATGCAGAAAAAGCGAAAGACGGCAGCGGTTTCCAAGCCAAGGCCAAAGCAAAAGGCTAAGGCTAATAAAGAAAACCTTCTGGCGACTCCAAAGGCTACAGGTAAGGCTTTAAAGAAGCCTTATTATGTCAAGAAGAAATTCGGTGATGTACACACAAAGCAAAACAAATGGTCACCTTCTCCATCAGCCCTCGCCGCAGTTGTCGCTTCTCTCCCGGAAAGCCAGAAGACAACTTCTCCATCAGCCCTCACCGCCGCTGCCGCTTCTCTCCCGGAAAGCCAGAGGACACCTTCTCCATCACTCCTCGACGACTCTGTCGCTTCTCTCCCGGAAATTCACAGGGCATCTTCTCCATTACTCTTCGACGACTCTGTTGCTTCTCTTCCGGAAATACACAGGACACCTCCTCAATCTCGACGACGCCGACGACGCTGCCGCTTATCTCCAGGGAACCCCCATCATCCTCTTATGCACAAATCCACCCAGATGTCCACAGCACCCCATGCACAAGATCCAGCTCATTAGACTGCATGCTGAATGGGTTAAGTGCCAATATCCCTGGGAACTCTATGCTGGGAAAAATAGATCTTCTTTTAGAGACCATGCTAACTATGAATCAACGGATGGAGAAGATGGATCAACGGATGGAAAGATAGAGACCGACATAGCGGGGATAAATAATTTGCTTGGTGTTTATGCCCCTGTATCTCGGACGCCGGAGCAGGAGAGTGGCATGGATGATATGAATGGGACCTTCAACCTTCCATCACCAAGCGTACCCCCTCCATCAGAAGAATGTGTGTTCATGTATGCCGTTGATGAGGATGACATGACAACCCCATCAAGACCACGCCAGGAGATAACACTGACAAGGCGACCAAGACAGGAGGAAAGCATCCTCCCAGACAACCTACCCTCGCCTGCCTACACAAGCACACTCGCTCCCAGAAGATCACCCGCTCCCAGAATCCAACCCACATATCCTTGCATTGAGACGGTACCCAACATCATCCTGCGTGAGCTGCCCCAGCCACTCAGGGAGAAGAATAGGTTTACAAGTGCTGGTATACCCCAGAGGCTTTCCATGTTAATTTTCAAGCACCACGTGCCCCACCCGGTGTGCTGCGGGTGGGCCCACAATGTAAACTAAGAAGGGAATCGCGACAAAAAGGCTCTTCCTGAAAATTTAAGAAAGACTATTGTGGAGGAATTGCGGCGCTATTTTACAATTACCGATCCTTTAATGAAAATCGTGCGAGACTTCATTAATGGCATTTTGCGCCATACAAGGCATCGGCCCTGGAAGGACAATCTGCTGGGGATCAAATTCGCTTTGTGATTGGTCGTCTGTTAAAATGTTGACTGTTCACCCCCCCCTCTCACAGAACGATGGAATGCAGTGACTGGCCTGCCACTTCACGGCCCGAGGAGCCCAGGTCGTATGAACCCTTCTTTTCCCAGTCCCCCCGGACTTTTGTCACTATGCTCTTTAAAGCAGCCTAGCAGGGGCAACCCCTTTCCCACTCCCTTACCAACCCCCCCCGCTCCCCTCCCCCCGTGCTCCCCTTCTCCCCCCGTTCCCCTCCCCCCCCGCTCTCCCCCCCGCTCCCCTCTCTCCCATCCCCCCGCTACCTGCCCATCCTCACTCCCGTTTCCACCCCCAACCAACACCCCCCTCCCATATCCCCCCGTTTTTTATTGTCTAGTCTTAAGCAGCAACCAAAAGCAAAGTGCAAATGTGGTATGGTAAAAACCAAATGATCATAACAAAGAAAAATGAGGTAAATCAAACACCTAGAGCAGCAACACAAAACAACAGCAGCCAACAAAATACTAAAGCAATTAAACCAAGCGCGAGCAGCTCTCAAACAAACACAATTAGAGGAAGTAGAAAGGGCCCTAAGATGGACAAAACAAAAATTCTTTGATAAAGGAAACAAAGCCAATAAGCTTTTAGCCTCGAAACTTAGAGGCATACGGCTAAAGTCATAAATATCCAAAATCCGCACAAAATCAGGGAAAATTACATATGACGAAAAAGAAATAGCACAAGAATTTGCTGACTACTACTCTCAACTGTATGAACTACATCCTCTGGGCCAAAATCCGACCCCCTTAGACACAATCTCGAAATACCTGGAGGAGTGCTCCCTCCCCTCCCTTTCACAGGCCGAACTAGATAAACTAAATAAAGACATTACCCTAGAAGAACTAACCGAAGCCATTAGCTCCCTCAAACCGGCAAAAACTCAGGGCCCGGACGGATTTTCTAACACTTACTATAAGACATTCATGCTGACCCTGTCCCCTTACTTGCTTGACATGTTCAACTCTTTCTTACAAGGAGAGCCAATCCCCGCTACCATCACTGCAGCAAATTTAGCCATTATCCACAAGGAGGGTCGAGACCCGCTCCTTTGTGGCAACTACAGGCCAATATCCCTACTTAACTCAGATCTCAAAATTTACAGCAAGATACTAGCAAACAGGCGCAACCCAATTCTCCCAAGACTCATTAATACAGATCAAGTAGGTTTTGTGTCAGGAAGACAGGCCTCCGACAATACCCGCAAAAATAGTGGATATCATCGACCACGTGCATCTCACAGGAACCAATGCAATGATCCTGAGCCTCTACGCGGAAAAAGCGTTCGACAGGATCAGATGGTCCTTCCTAGACCAAACAATGCTGAAGTTTGGTTTTAGTGGTCCCTATTTAGAGGGTGTTAGAGCCCTCTACCAAAACCCCACAGCATATGTAAAAATTTCAGGAGGACTATCAGACCCAATTACAATCAGAAATGGGACCAGACAGGGCTGCCCGCTATCCCCACTCCTATTTGCCCTAACAATTGAACCATTGGCAGCCAAAATTAGACAAGAAAAGGGCATTAAAGGGATTTCGATCTCCACAAAGGAATACAAAATTTCCCTATTTGCGGACGATGTGATCCTGACCCTAGCTGACCCCTACATCTCCCTCCCGAACCTACAAAAGGTACTCCACCAATTTGGAACAGTCTCTGACTATAAAATAAATATAGACAAGTCAGAAGCACTTAACATATCCCTCCCAAACACAACATGGAAGCTTTTGCAGTCCAATTATAAATACAAGTGGAGCACAACATACATCAAATACCTAGGTATAAGAATCTCAAGCTCCCATGGATCCCTCTAGCAATACAACTACCCCCCACTATTTGAAAATTAAAAAAGACTTAGAGTCGTGGAAAAAACATCAAATATCATGGTCCGGGAGAATAGTCTCCCTCAAAATGAACATCCTACCTTGGCTGTTGTACTATTTCCAAACACTACCCGTAGTCGTCCCACTCACAGCCATGAAAAATGTACAGGCCCAAATGTTCCAATTTATCTGGAATGACAAGAGACCGAGGGTCCCCAGATCGGTAATGTTATCAGCCAAACTAAGAGGAGGTCTGGGGGTCCCCGATGTGGTCAGGTACTACCTCGCAGCCCAGCTAAAGCAAGCCGTAGTTTGGAATTGTGACCCAGCAGCGGCCCGCTGGCTCGAGATAGAAACACATTACGCAGCCCCGCTACCACTTCAGCTACTTCTGTGGTCCCAAGGAGGAAAATAAGGAGGATCAAGGAGGTTTGATCTAGGAGCAATGAGATGCACGTGGGACTCGTGGCTGAAAAGCAAAGGGAAGTATGGCCTGCTAAACACCCCCTCACAAATCACCCCGATCTTTGGGAACCCGAACTTCCCGCCCGGGTGCTCCAAAAAGCAATTTTCCCAATTTCAGGGGCTTGGAATAAGGCTGGTTGCAGACTTGCTGAAAAATGGAGAGATTCTAACATTTAAAGAGATACGGGACAAATACCAAGCTCAACACCTCCACCTATTCAAATACCTACAAATTAGACATTTTTTGCTCTCGCTCTCGCAGAACTCCAAATTTCCCCCACCCACCAGATTCAAAACACTATGCAGTAAAGGCAGGTATCAAAGAGGCCTAATCTCTGAGATATATAGGGGGATAGAGTCAACATCAGAATCCCCGACCCACCACTATATGCAAAAATGATCTGCGGACTTAAATATACAAATTGACAATGAGGAGTGGGAGGATATCTGGGAGATGGCAGCAAAAACCTCAATCTGCAAAGTAACAAAGGAGAATATCTACAAAATTTTATTCCGATGGTACCTGACCCCAGCTAGACTGAGCCAGATGTTCCCCGGCACCCCAGACCTGTGCTGGAGAGGATGTGGTCAAAAGGGAGACATGGCCCATATTTGGTGGACATGTCCGGAGATTCAGAGGTTCTGGGTTAGGATCCAGACGTTGCTCTTTGAGACAACGGGAATTCCTCTCTCCCTAGATCCACTGTCCCTGGTGCTGAGTAAACCCTTTGACGACCTACCCCCACCCATGAGTAGACTGGTCTCTGCAATCTTGACTGCAGCCAGGTGCTCAATAGCAGCAGCCTGGAAGCAGGTCAAAGCCCCTGCAAGAAACACAGTCATAAGGCGGGTGGACGAAGTAATGTCTATGGAAAAATTAACAGCTATGCTGCACAAAAAAATGACACAGTTCTGGAACACATGGGACCCATGGATAGGCCCCCAGGGCTTCAGATAAAGACATAAAGCACAAACCCTAGTGAAGGGAATAACCCAGATCCCAAAGGTGGGAGACGTACACTGGCGACACACTTTATTGAAGTGTGGCCAGTTCCGCAAGCCGGGAGATTTCCCGGCTTGCAAGTGGCATCCCCTCGGCGTGCCGCGCGTCACCGATGCGTGGTCACGCGTCATCTGGTGCCTGCGCCCCCTGCACGCGCGTCCCCGAGGGAGCTCTGGTGTCCCGCGATGTGGGGGACGGCGGCAGGGGGTTCCGGGGGACCCGGTGGACCCGGAGAGGAGAGGGGGAAGCCGCGATCGGCAGGCCTCTCCTCCGCTGCTTCGGCGCGCGCCCGGCACCCTCCGGCGCGCGCCAGGTAACTGCTGCGGCCGAGAACGGGCAAATGCTCGAATAAACTCTGCCGCAGCAGTAGACGAGCCAAGGGGGACTTATTAAAACTCATTATCGGTATTTGTATTATTATTATTACAGTAGAACACACATACTGTACTGTAATACATGTACAGAATAAATGCATACTTTTTATTTTTGGGGGTTATTATACAGTACAGTACAGTATGTAAAAAAAGTTTGTAAAAAAGCTCAGTTATTCTATCCTAATCAATAAAAATGGTACTGATTCAGATTCAGCAGTGTGCAAGCATCGTTACAAAAAGCGATATTATCAATCGAAATCCCTCCATTTGCCGTTCTCAGCCTGATGACAAAGTTTATTATCTGAGGAAGAAAAATAAAAGTATTACTATAATGGTTAGTTCAAACTAGTCAGTCCCCTAAAGAAGTTCCCACAGTCAGTCCCCGCAGTCCCCTCGGTCAGTCCCAACAATTATTTTCTCGGGGGGAGTCCCTTGTTCACATACACGCATGCGCCTAGATGTGATGAGGCGCATATGCGTTTCAACAAGGTTCCAATGCGCATGCGCCTAACTGTCCACCAATTGTTCAGTATCTACTGTAGAAGCTGCTCAGCCAATGATATTGCTGGACTACATTTTGGCGAATTGTGACTAAAAGAACTAAATAACTATAAGCAAAGCAATTGATTACAGGAAAATCGCTTTACTGTGTATTGATATTGATATGGTAAAAAAATAATTAAATACGGCAGCTGTACCCACCCTAGACTTTGCCATTCAATTGGCGCCGAGCCACTGCCAGTCCCGTAGTCTTGATTATACACGTAGTTGACAGGTGACAGCGGGCCTGCTACACCTGTAGTTGACAGCTGATGAAGCTGGAAATCGCTTTGGTACATGCAAGCTTGCTGGTATCTGTACGTGAAATCCTGCTCAGGCTGCAGGTATCCAGGCGGGGGCAGATAGCAAGGGCTGCCGGTCAGCAGGTTTTCACAGATGCCGGACCGTTATTGGAAGCCGGTGCTGGCGCTGGAGCATTGCTTGCCTGGGACTGACGATTCTTTGTTGGTCTTACCATGACCTTTCACCTTTTGAACTCTCCATGATCAAACATACTGGAAAATTCAAGGGCAACACACCAATACCCTCCTCCTGTAATTCCGGGTGCAGGAGCAATCCGGAAAAAAACGCGGATCAATACATAACTTTTTCTTTATCACACGCATGAGCATCTGGTGAAAATTTGTAAAAGTTAAATTTTCAATAAAATATTGACCAACTGTGGCCATCCTTTCATCTGCTGAACTAATTGCTGACCATATTATATAAGCGTATGTTATGTTGGGCTTTTTGAACACGGACTGCAGTGGTGTACTTATCTCTGGAACTCTATGGACAATGGAATAGAACACCAGACACTTTGCATTTAGTTTTTAATATGAATCGCCTAAATAGATACAATGTTGTACAACTTCTTCAGGACCAAGGTCAATTCACAAAGGACCACTGTGGTATTTTTTAAACACTTGCAAGTCGACACATTACTGAAGCTCATGCGCATTACAATTCCTGAATATCTCCCATCTTGCGGATACGTGAAGAATTGCAACCAATTAAATCCGAACCATTCCCATTAAACAGATCAAGGGCGGGTGACGCCGGCATGATTGCGACATGAATACGGCACAAGGTCGCATGAACGCCGCATGAACGCGGCAAAGCCCTTGGCATTCGGAAAAAGTCACTGGAAAACATCGGAGAAGTGTTAAAATAAAAGGGGCCGTGGCTGCAAAGCAAATTGGACTCAGTAAAAATATATGCACCTGGATTGAAAACTGGTTGAAGGATAGACAACAGACGGTTGTCAAAAATGAAACTTTTTTAGGTTGGGCTAAGGTTTTGAATGGAGTACCTCAGGGATTGGTACTGGGGCCCCTGCTTTTTAACTTGTTTATTAATGACCTTGAGGTTGGCATCGAGAGCAAAATCTCCATCTTTGCTGATGATACTAAATTGTATAAGGTAGTAGAATCAGAGCAGGATGTTATTTCTCTCCAGAAGGACTTGGAGAGACTGGAAACTTGGGCAGGTAAATTGCAGATGAGGTTTAATACAGATAAATGTAAAGTTATGCATTTGGGAAGCAAGAAAAAACAGGCGACATACTGTAAGGAATCAGGGAACACGCCCCTGCGGTGTGTTCCCTCCTTACCTGCTACATCTCAGATCTTCGCTCTCATTACAGAGAGCTCATGCACCTGCGGTTCTTCTACTTGTGCCACGGAGCCTGGCCCCGCCCCAGGTTGCATCGCGCACCTCTCTCATGCTCGGCGCGTACACATGACGGCATGCGCCACTCTCCAGCGGCGAGTCATGACTATCTAATGTCTGTCTGTTTCCTGAACCCTTCCCTGCTCCACTCCGCCTTCTGCCTTATCTCTTCAACAGGAAGTGACTTCAAGCATACTGAAGCAAGCAACGCCATCTTGCTTTCTGGCAAATCCTGCCCTCTTCCTCCTGACAGGAAGTAAGCCTCACTCTGACTCTCATTACCAACAACTGCCGCTGCCTTTTAAATAACAGGCAGTTGCTCCCTTCACTGGGTCATGCAAAGTACTACTCGAGTACTCTATGCCTCTTGTTCCTGCCATCGCATGCTGTTCCTGCCTGGATTTCCTCTGGGACCTTTACTTGCTTCCTTTGGCTTTCCGGAAGATTGGGACATTCCTCTTTCATTTATGGAGGTATAGTTTACCGTTGCGGGTAGTGTAGGACCTGATGAATAGGGTTTACCATGACGTGGTAGCAGGCTTAAAATACTTTGGCCAAAGCATTTAACTAAAGAACCCTTACGTTGAATAGTACTGCTTCTCTCTTCAGTTACTGGCCCTCTGCCTCTAAGGAGGCTGGAAGTCCTCCTGGATGCATTCCACTAATTGTAGCCTCACGCTCTTGAGTCTCTCTCTCTCTTATCTCCTCACCTGTGGCACAACAGACCCCCGCACTGGTGCCTGAGAATACGCACACCTCCGCCCTGCTAACAGAGCTCACGCGTACTTGCAGCTGTCCTAACTGTACAACGGAGCCTAGCTCCACTCCTCTGGATGCGCCATGCTTCTCTTGCATGCGGCGCACTCACGTGACAACGTGCACTGCTCCCCAGCTGCGTGGCAGCTTTCTCTTATCTTGTGTCTTCTGCGGCCTCCCCACCTCACTACCGGGTTCCCCTTCTTGCGCGTGGGAGCGCAAGCAGTACAACTACAAATTAAATGGAGATAAATTGTGAGAATCCATGATGGAGAAGGATTTAGGAGTGCTTGTAGACAGCAGGCTTAGCAATAGTGCCAAAAGTCATACAGTAGCTGCAAAGGCAAACGAGATCTTATCTTGCATTAAACGGGTAATGGATGGAAGGGAAGTAAACATAATTATGGCATTACAAAGCATTAGTAAGTCCACACCTTGAATAGGGAGTACAATTTTGGGCACCACTCCTTAGAAAAGACATTATGGAACTAGAGAGTGCAGAGAAGAGCCACCAAATTAATAAAGGGGATGGACAATCTAACTTATGAGGAGAGGCTAGCTAAATGAGATTTATTTACATTAGAAAAGAGGCGTTTAGGTAGAGACCTTGCCCTGCTAACAGGGCAAGGTCTCTACCTAAGGGGCTTCCCTAAAGCAGCCACAAACTGAAGGGGAGTTGGGCATAGCTGGGGCCTAGGGGGTAACCTGGCCTAGTGTAAGAAGCCACTTGCTCCCTACACACACCCTCCCCTACCTTATCCCAGCACCAACTGACTCGCATGGTCTGTGCGCAACATTGTATCCTCCTAAATGTATTAATATTGGTATGTGTGAACTGGATTCTACTATCAATTACTACAGATTTTAAAATGTATTAATATTGGTATGTATGAACTGGATTCTACTATCAATTTGCAAGATCCTAAAATTGAATTAACAATTTGGTGTGTCTGGTAATTCGGCAGACCCTTCCCTTAATTATTAGTGAATGTGGCTGTGTTTTAGAATTCTTAAGGCAGGATACCTTGGCTGTGAGCCATATGGTTGTGTAACATCAATGTGTAACATTTAAGTGTATGGCAGAGTTAATCTTGGAGTTGAAATTGGAGGTGAAGATTGAGGAGGATCTGAACTCTGAACAACATCTTTACAACTGTGAGAACTTTACTTTTTAAAAGCTGTGATTCTTTGTTCTCTTCCTATCCTCCAATAACTGGCTAGTCTCTCCTCCTGTATCTCACTTTTCCCTCCCTATTTCTTTTTCTGTTTACTTTTTCCTCACTCCTTTGTGAACATCTCAGTTCTCTCCAACATCCCCACTCCCCACTGCACCATTATTTATACACCTCTCTCCCAACAACTTCTTTACCCCTCAATAAAAAACACCCACACAAATCCTCTATTCACACCCTCTATCTACTCCTTCCTGCTGCTGGGGATCTCCCCTAAGCCTGAACCCAGACATACACACCTGATCTTACCCACGCCTCCCTGCCATCTCTTTCCCTGTAAAGGGTGTTAACCTTTTAATTTAACACTGACTAACCTTAAAACTTGCCCCACAAATCAAGCATCCCAATAGCCTGCACTCATGGCTATTGTCCTGCAGTCACTTATAACACCCATTGTGGCCAAGCACACCCATCTACAGCACTTATTCCCTCACCTGCTGTCTCTGTAAGTTTCCCCACAAACCTCTTAGATTGTAAGCTCTTCGGGGCAGGGATTTCCTTTCCTATTGTCTGATTTTTGCTGCACTTATGGTATTTTTAAAATTCCCTGTACTGTATTCTTTGTGAAGCGCTGAGTACACTTTTGGCGCGATATAAATAAAGACATACAATACAATACAATCCTTCTCCAGCAGGAGAAGCTACCAGCCCTATTTGCTGTCTGGCTGCATGTGATCTGGGTGAAAGGGAAGTCCCCAGAGGCTGCTGGGAGTTGTAGTCCTTTATGGCCCTCTTTTCTATGGGGACCGTGTGCGCGATCTCTACTAAGCATGGGCGAAGCTGAAATGGCCGCCGCTATGCTTAACTGCGCCTGCGCAACTTCCAAGAGCTCCTGCATAATTTTAATGACCACCTCAACCCTTGCCAACCTCTGCGCATTGCGCGAACCTCGCACCAACCACAACATGGCTGCCGGATCGCCTCTGCGCATGCGCAAGTACATCCAAAAGGGCGGAGCCCTGTAACTGATGCCACCGGGAGCCCCCGCCGATGCGTTCACCCCTGCAGCAGCACACACGCAAGGGGGAAAGGAACCAGGAGACAGGGGGACCGGAGAGACCCTAGCTACACAATTACCTCTGTGGAAAAGAGTATCTGCATTGTGGGGTGTACTAAAATGGTGAACCCCGCTTCAGCTAAATATTAAGTAAATGTATGGGGGTAAGGTGCTGATGGGTAACGTAATAAGTGAACCACATGGAGAAAAGAACCCACTTAAAGCACTCAATAACCCCTATGAAGTATAATGATAATTTTTAAAATAATCTTTAATGCTAAACTAATTAAAATAATGGGTGTTAAAATACATCAAATGACACACATATATATATTAACCCTAAGATGAGTATATATGACACTCCGGGTTAATGTAATAGAGGGACAGTTTGAGGTGAATTAGATCAAGCGTGTCCAGAGAACTGATATGCAGTATTCCCTACTTGTGGTAGTTAGGTATGAGCAAAGGTGGGGAGGGGCTGCAAAATCACCTGTTTAGGTAAAAAAAACAGGTCTCAAGGTAATAGTAGTGGAAATGTGAGACTGGTCAAAACGTTGCTATATATAAGCACGAAATAAATGCACACCAATCAGTGTGTGCTCACTAGGTATATAATATATTGCATCAATAATGGAAGATCAATACTGTATATTCTCCCACATGTGACCACCTAAAAAAACAGCTAGTGAACTCCAAACGAATAAAGAGCTGGCTGTAATACACAGAACACAAATCCTATGGCTAATAGGTTCCTATAAACGGTGTGGCTGTTGGTATACCTATGCACATATTCATGAATGTGCTACCACCGTTAGGAATGCTTCTGCCACTAATAAGGCTGTGTATAAGTATAACAAGACCTGTCTAGAGTGTCAAACAAGTCCCAAGGTGGACAACTGGGGAAATAGGAGATAGGAGACTAATCATAGTCCTACTAATAAGCAATATGTACACACTGATCAAGGGGTGCACTCAGCATATGATATATTAATCCACAATTGGACAGTCAGTCACACAAACACCACAAGAAAAACCTTTAAAAATCAGATGATAAACTCCAGGATATTATATAACTAGCTGTCAACAATTAACATAGATACCGTGGCTACTTGACTCCTGTAGAGTCGGTAGACGGTGTGGCATGTGTATACCTGTGCACATATTCATGAATGCCCTTCCACCGTCAGGAATACTAATACCACTAATATGACAGTGTACCCAAAGAGTTAAAGCAGCTCCAACCTCACCCAACGCTGCCGAGTCACCACACAGACTCCTGCCCAGGATAGAAGGATAAGACTTTTATCCTTAAGAGACTGCTTATATCTGCTTATTTTCATGCTATATGTTTTGGGGCTGCGAGACATGCTTAACTAATGGAGATGTGAACTAATTGCATAGGATTTCACTAGAAATAATTCCCAAGTGAATGGAAGCTTTGTTCCCCCCCCCCCCCCCTGTGTTTGGATAATTTCCCGATGAAAAGGAACAGGCACAATAAAGCCTATTATAATTTCACATTATAAAGCCTCCTAATTGTGTACCTCTGTGAATGTCCGTCTACAGAGTTATTTAGTGCTTTAAGTGGGTTCTTTTCTCTATGTGGTTCATGCATTGTGGGGTGGAAAGAAATACGAGCCTTGCACAAAAATAAATAGGGGACGGAGATTAACATTGATACTGTATGACAGGCATACACTACAGTAGTGTCACTGGGAATTAAAGTTAATACTGTACTGTATAGTGTAATACAGTATACTGTAGTACATTATATTTACCTTCATTATAAACTTTGCCAAATGTGTGGAGATGAGCCAATGTGAGAGGTGTATTGTGCGTAGAACCTGGGGTCACAGCTGTAGTCTGCATTATAGTTGATAGGTGCCTGCTGAAGCTGCTGAAGCTGATAATCATGTTGGAAATCTTGCTGGTAATCTGGCGGGGCCAGGTACAGTAGCAAGGATTGCAGTTCACCAGGTTTTCAATGACGGTTGGACCATTATTGTAAACTGGTGCTGGTACATTGCTGGATTGGGAAAAACGAATCTTCAATGGCTAAACCTGACCTTTCTCGTTTTTTAGTTGCCATAAGCAAATAAACGGTCAAAATATGGGATTACAGACCAATACCCTCTTCTATCTCCCGGAGGAGGGGCAGTGCAAAAAAAGCAATCCTCATTAGTTAACGTTTACCTTACCGAATGCTTCCACCGACGAACATTCGATGAAAATTTGAAAGAAAATCATAGTTCGAAATGAAATATTCATATATTTCTGATATAGTCGCCTTCTTGTTGCAGAAAATATTAAAAATGCATAACTACAGTCAGGTTTGGTATAGTACGGAGTTGGCATGGTGTCCATTCAGCAATTGTGCAGGGTTCACAATGTAGGAAAAAGCCCACAGCATTGTGTTTTAGAGATTTTTATTATGAAACGCCTACATTTGATAATGTCTTCAGCGAATTCAGCAACCAAGGTCAATTCACAATGGATCCCTGTGGTAGACCTGCACTCAAAGAAATCAGAATCCAGGTAATTCCAAGAAATCAACAACGGTAAACACAGGTTTGACTGTGTGATTGGCGGCATTCACGGTAGCGTTCATGGAAGAATAACGAGTGAATGCCACGTGGAATACAGCAGAGTTCACGAAAACGGCTCTGTGTAATGTTCGGATAACGGCCACTGCATCTGTACATTGTTTTATATAGCACATTTCCCATTGGACCAGCATAGACCCATGCTTAAGTGCGTATACTTCAATATTTACAATATTACTTTCCACATTTTGTGCGCTTTGGACAGTTTTTTTTCTGAATATCTTATTAGCACTCTTTTCTCTGTATGTGTTTATGTGACATATATAAATCTATATATATTTAGTCCTGAGCCCCCACAGACAGATCTCCCGGGGGCCCAGGACTAGAGTTATGACACCCCCCCAAATGTCAGCGGCCATTTCACACCTCACGAGACCCTTCTATTTCCCTTCCTCTTCCCATGTTTTTTTCTCCCCTCCGTCCTACCTCTCACTCTCCCCCATCCATACATATATTTCTCTCCCCTGTATCTCACTATTACTCTCTCCCTCACCCCTTCACTCCCCTCACTCTCCCCCTGTCAATTACTCCACTCTCTCAATTCCCCTCTTCCCACTCATTCCCTCCCTACCTCTCAAAATCCCCCTCACAAAATCCCCCACCACAAAATACATAGCAAACTCAGTATTCCATATAGTTAAAATGGTATAATAAACCTGTAATGCTGTTTTAACTATATGCAATACTGAGTCATAACGAACCTACTTGCCTCTCGGAGTGAGGGGCCCTTTACTCCAGATGGCTACTAATGCTAAAGATACTCCCCTGTGAACAGGGATTATCTGCTGCATTGCCATCCCGCAGAAGCAAGAGTATGCACAGCAGGTAGATTGTTACCATTTCAGCAAATGTATCCAATGTGTACTTTATGCCCAAGCACCACCCTTATACACTAGTATTATAGGACTTGCATAAGGATCGTGCCTAACTAATATCTGACATATTTATCGTTCGCTTGACCTAAAATCTAGTGACCAATACGGTACACAATTAGAGACAGTGCCAAATAGACCTTTGGCACTAATCACTGTTTTCCATGCATCACTAGTACCATAGGATTTGCATTGGGACAGTGCCTGACTTATCCGGCACAATTATCGCTCCCATTACCTATAACAGTAGTGACTCATACGGTATACAACTAAGAACACTACCTGACAGAGTGCTGGTACTAACTATTTTTTCCCTGCGTACATGAGTACTTAGGAGAGCACCTTATACATCTGGTGTCTTCTGTACCTGATCGAGTATAATTACTGTGGGAATTACTTGTTTTGGTCCAGTCTAACCGTTACCACCACGGTAGTGTTGATTCGGTTTGCCATAACCATTCCAACCATGGTATCTATATTTGGGAGTCTTTGTATCCCTTTTTACTCATGCAGTGGTCCAAGTTACCTATGCATACCGTAACCGTTATTACCACGGTATATCCAGACTTAATCTAGTTTATATTGTAGCGTCGTCATGGGATGGGGGAGTTGGTTTAGAATCTCCCTTCCTCTTAGTCGGCTCACACCAACTCACCTTGCACACCTCAGGATATATTCCCCCTTATCTACAGTCTACTTTAGTACATGGACACCTACCTGGAAGCGAATACCGCATTACTTATCCAGTAGTAGCTACATTGAGCAGCATTGTTGTAGCCCTGTATTTTACATTTTCATACAATAATAGACTTTTTAACTATTCATTATACCATTGATTTGTTTTTAGAGTTAATTCTCTAGCATTCATCATTGTACGTATCCACGTATTAACGTATACCTACAATCCCTTTCCCTACTGAGTGATACTGAGTGCATATTTTTAGGGGACCTTTTCTGAACCACTCTCTCTGCCTGTACAGTAGTTGGGCCTGGCTGCTCAGAAACTATTTTTAAAAATTCTTCCATTTTTAATTGTGTGTGGCCCTTCAACTACAGGGGCCTCCCAACATCCCACTTCTAACACCATATGTTGCAGGGTACATGCAACCACATGTGGGTTTCTTGCAAAGGCTTATTTATTGAGCTTTAAAAATATGGCACAAAACAGCTACTTTTCAGCATATAAAACAGAAAATATGTCCTGAGTGGGGCTTGGCCCTTTTCCCAACAAGGGCTATTTAGATTCCAGCGTAACAGTACAGCAAACAGTTCATCAAAATAGTATATTGAAGACAGACCTTAGCAGTAGTTCGCCCTCAGCAATTCAGTATCTCTCACTGGATCAGACAGACTGCATGTGTGTACAGCCTGGGGGTTTTAAAGCTCTTTGATGAGGCAGCTGGGACCAGACTAATTGACAAGAGCTTCCCAGCTGAATAGTAACCTGGTCACTGCTGCACTGCAGACCTAAACATAGGTCTGCCAGGCATAGGGCTGGTGACATTCATTCACCCTGTCACAGGTGCCCATTGATAGCCACATTGGCAATCTGTGCCCTCATTGAGGGCATATATAACCACAGTGATAATCAATGGATTCAATAGCTATTGTGTTTTATTGTATTAGAATATGTATTTTATTGTAATGTGCAGTACTGTATATTTGGTTAATAGGGCTATTACCCATTCCTCTTCATGTTGTTGGTGGTAGGTTGGTGGTGGTTGGTGGGTGAATGGGGTAGTTTCCCCAGTGTGGGTGGTTAGGCTTCCCAGGTGGGCAGTGAGAGGGGTTAACCCCTTAATTACCTTAGCGGTAGTAGCCACTAAGGTAATGAAGGGTTAAACCCATCCCACAACCCTCCCAGGAGGCCTAACCAACCACCATGGGGCACCTAAAGCTTTCACCCTCCCACTTTACCACGACCAAACTGGGTATTGGTGATTTACTCCTTCAATACTTTAGCGCAGTGATTCCCAACCTTTTTTTTTTTGGAGGAACCCATGAAGTTACATAGTTGCATAGTTACATAGTAGATGAAGTTGAAAAAAGACGTACGTCCGGGAGGCGCATGCGCGATGGCAGAGAGTATGGATGCATGATTCCAGTGCTCCATGCCCCGCTCATAATATAAAGAAATAAAATACCTTTACTCCATACTGAACTGCTAGAATTTAACTACTATAACTCTACTAAACTACCAGGATGTCAAAACGGGCAGCCAAACCGCCGAAATCAAAGGGGCTCCCGCTATATTTTAACAGCACAAGGAGCAGCGCGGCGGAGGCCATAATGGCGCCGAATTCAAATCAGGGCTCTGATTCGGAACGGGAGGGAGAGAAGGAGGACGGCGAGAACGCTGAAGACAGGCCAGTTAGGCTTGGCGATTTCAATCGTTTATATACCGACCTCAAAACCCTCTTGCAAGCAGAAATTAAAGAGCAGGGGAGGGAAATCAGTAGCCTGGGAGAGCGCACAGGTCGAGTTGAGACCCAACTGGACATTGTTACCACCGCAACCAAACGCAATGCAAAAAAAACAACAGAGATGCAGATCCAAATTAATGACCTGAAAGAGAAGCAGGAAGACGCAGAAAATCGGGAGCATCGCAATAATATAAGGATACGGGGGGTCCCTGAAGAAGTGGGGGATTGCGAGGAATTCGTCCTGAGATGGATGGGGGAATTGCTGCCGGATACCCCCAGGGAAAGACTGGAGATGGATCGCTGCCATAGAGCCCTGAGAACGAGGCCGACACAGTCAGATCAACCGCGGGATATCATAGCGCGGCTGCACTTTTACAAGACCAGGGAGGCCATCCTCCAAAAGACCCGCGCTACCCCTACAATAGAATTCGAAGGAGCAAAATTGCTCATCTTCCAGGACTTATCCCCCCTAACCTTGCTGCGACGCAGGGCCCTGCTCCCAATCACAAAAGTGCTGAGGGACAACAACGTCCGATACCGTTGGACTTTCCCTTTTGGATTGTCCACCAGCAAAAATGGACGGGCCTTTCACATGAAGGAGATTGGGGAGGGAGAGGTGTTCCTCCAGAAATTAGGCCTCAAGGGGACCCCGCCAGCGCCGGTGGAAGAAGAGGAGATCCCGGGCCCCAGCTGGGCAACAGCGGGACAAGCGCCCCGGTCTCCACGGAATAAAAGATGAGGTGCAACAAGGCAAAGTCTCTCTAAATAATCCTCAGTGTTTGGGTATTAAGTTTCCCAGTTATCAGTTTTAAGTTCCCTGTTATACCGCTACGGACTTAAGCCCGCTTACATTACAGCAAGATCGAGCTTGATTTAAGGTTCCCGCTGGAGGGGCAAAAATCCTCGTTTTCCCACCTGTAAAAGACGCTGTACTCACCTGGACGAGGGAAACAGGAGGTCCAAAGATGGAGGCACCCACGAGGTGAGAGAAAAACCCAGCTTGGAACGCAGGAGCAGGAAACCACCATCAACCTGGAGGAGAGCGCGAACACAGCCGTCCTGGATGAACGACGCTCCCAAAATGGCGGCGGCCGGATGTCCGGGCGCCAGTAGAGGAAGTGCGCGGGCGGCCATCTTGGAGGAGGCAGAAAGACCTTAAGGACGTCAGGAGGCGGCGACGAGCGTCACGCGGGCGACCCGGCCTGGCGGGATTTTCAATTTTCGCCGGTCCCAAGCGCCGCAACTGCAGGGGCAGCAGCAGTTGCAAGCGACACACCGCCGGAGCGAAGAAGGCCCAGTGGACATACCCCGGGAGGGTATCCAAGGGTGGAAGGCCTAAGAGGGGGGGGAAAGGAGTCCCACACAGGGCTATAAGGGAGGGAAGTTAAGATCAGCGGCGGAAGGCAGGATAGAATAAGGGTAAAGTAGGTGCAGCATATAAGAAGGCAGATATAGCCTGGGGGAGGCAGAGAGGGTGGAAGAGGTAAGAGAGTAAGCGGGGTGGGGCAAGAGGAAGGCAGAAGGGAAGTGATGGAAATAGGAAGGAGACAGATGGAAGAAGCAAGTGGAGTAGCAGAAGAGAGGAGGGACGGGAGGGAGGATGGTAAGAACAAGTGGTTATACCAGAGGGAAGAAGGGAGAGGAAGTATTTAGAGGGCAATAGCAAGTAAATGAGGCCGGGGTAGGTTATGAAAAGGATTAGAGGGGAATGAGACACAGGGAAATGGAAAAGGTCAGAAGAGAGCTCGTCAGGGAAGGGAGTCCGAAGAGAAACTAGAAGGGATTAGAGGGGATTAGAGGGGAATGAGACACAGGGAAATGGAAAAGGTCAGAAGAGAGCTCGTCAGGGAAGGGAGTCCGAAGAGAAACTAGAAGGGAGAGATAGTACACCAAAGAACGTTCTCTAAGAGAGGTGGAAGATAAAGAGGCCACCCGTCCAGTTAGGGAAATAAAGGGCAAGGACGCAAGCGGTAGCACTTAATACTGGGGTTAGCGATAAACCCAGGAGTTATAAGTTATAAGTTATATAGGTATTGTGCAAGTTTTTGGTTTTGGAGCGGGGCGGGAGCTGAGGGATCTCAGCCTGCTCTGCGGTCCGCATGGGCCAGGGGCTGGGAAGGGGTTATCCCAGCGAAGTCCTTTGGGAGGGAGGGGGTTCACGAAGTGAGATAACATCGGAGAGGGCCCAGTGGCAGGTGCCCAGCCCCCAAAGGCAATGGAATCTGAGCCAAGGTGGCAGGGCCACAGCTCGGAGGACACTAATTGTTTTTTGTTCTATGTGTGTCTTTCCCCATGTTTCCCTATTGTTTCCCCCCAACCCACAGGACCCACCATCCAAAGATCAGCGTGAGTGCTACAGGTCGGAGACGGCTCTTCCTCAGTCTCGGTTCCTGGCGAAACACACACCTCCACCGCCCCCTGCTGCAGGTCCAGTCCAAGTCAAGGATGAGTAACGATTTGATCTTTATTTCCCATAATGTCAAGGGATTCAACAACCCAATAAAGCGCAGAATTGCCTTCAGGGACTATGTTCGCAAAAAAGCGGATATAGTGTTTGTTCAGGAGACACACTTCTCCAAGTCGAATCACCCCAACTACCTGGACAGGCACTATAGGACAATGTTTATGTCCTCTGCGAAAGTTAAGAAAAGAGGAGTGGCAATACTAATCCACCGCAGAGTGCCCTTCCAGGTAGTTAAAACATATAAAGATTTGGATGGACGCTATGTTATCGTTACGGGCACAATTAACAACCAAGAGGTCACTTTAAGCTCAATCTATGCCCCCTGCGAACAGACACCGCAATTCTTCACATCATTTTTTGATAAACTACACAAGGTGGCAATAGGTTGTATATTCCTGGCAGGAGACATGAACCGCACCCTAGACCCAGACTTGGACAGATGCACGGGGACTAACTTACCACAGAAACAAGACGTACTAACTATACATCAAGGGCTCCGTGATTGCCAGTTAATTGACATTTGGAGGGAACATCACCCCTCGGAAAGGGCATACACTTTCTACTCACACCCCCATAACAGATACAGTAGGATAGATTACTTCCTGGTCTCTAACAAAGCGGTCTCCATGGTCTCCCATTCTGGGATCCATGATATTTCATGGTCGGACCACGCACCAATTGAGCTGCGATGTGCTCTGCGGCTGCTGGACAGACCGGGGGCGAACTGGAAATTAAACGAGCTGCTGTTAAAAAATCCAACATCGGAGCGGGCGATAGGAGATAAAATTAAGGAATATTTCGAAATCAATACAGGGAGCGTATCTTCCCACTCTACTCTTTGGGAGGCCTATAAGGCGACCATGAGGGGACTTCTAATGAATTTAGCAGCACAATCCAAAAGAGCTAAGGAGTCCCAGATAAAAGATTTGCGAGAGAGACTAGCACACCTTTCCGCACTTCATAGTCTCAATAAACAGGGCGCTACCCTAAAGGAACTCTCTGACATTAAAACTAGACTCAATTTGTTGCTAAACTCCAGAGCCGAGAGGGAGTTGGCATGGTCCAAGCGTAAGTTTTACGACAAAGCCAACAAGCCAGATACCTTACTTGCCAATAAATTACGTAACAAACTCCCTAATTATAGTATCTCCTCAATCCGCACCAAGGGGGGGGACCTCACCTCCGACCCTAGAAGAATTGTCGCGGAATTTAAAAATTTCTATGAAGTTCTCTATGACGGAGATAAGGTCAGCCACACACAGAAAATAGGAGAAAAAACCCAGAAGTTCCTAAAAGAGGCACGCCTTCCCAAATTGAGCAGGGCAGAAAGGGAGGCATTACAGGTCGACTTTACATTTGAAAAATTATCAGAGGTTATAAAGGCCCTTAAACCAGCCAAAGCTCCGGGACCAGATGGTTTTTCAAATTTATATTACAAAAAATTCCTTAAAATACTAGCGCCACAGCTTCTAAAATTATTTAACGAAATTCTAGCAGGAGGCTCCTTTCCATCCCAGATGCTCCAGGCCTCAATCTCCCTGATCCACAAGCCAGGTAAGGACCCGGTAGACTGTAAGAGCTATCGGCCCATATCCCTGATTAATTCCGATGTGAAAATATTTTCTAAACTCATAGCTAACAGGGTGGGCATTGTCCTGCCAGGGCTAATCCACCCGGATCAGGTGGGATTTATTGGAGGAAGGCAGGCGGCAGACAACACAAGACGGATCATAGATTTGATCGATCTGGCCAATAAAAAGAATATCCCGTCTATGCTGTTGAGTCTGGATGCTGAGAAGGCCTTCGATAGGATCGATTGGTCCTATCTGAGGGCAGTACTAGGAGCATTCGGTTTCGAGGGACGCCTCCTAGAAGCCATCTTAGCCCTGTATAAAGGCCCCACAGCTAGGGTGCGCCACCAGGGCTTCCCATCGGAGCAATTTAACATCTGTAGCGGGACGCGACAGGGGTGCCCCCTGTCCCCTCTGCTGTTTGCATTATGTATAGAACCCCTGGCGGCCCATATCCGCCTAAGCCCAGATATAACAGGGATAGACGTAGGGGACCAATCCCATAAAGTGGCATTATACGCTGATGATGTGATCCTGACCCTATCAAGGCCGCTCACTTCCCTGCCCAATGTCTTTGAGATTCTGGGTGTGTTCAGCCTCATCTTCGGGTTCAAAATTAACCAGACAAAATCTGAAGCCCTAAATATTAGCCTCCCACGTCCAATGGAGAAACTAATCGAACTAAATTTCAATTTTAAATGGCAGGCCTCCTCTATCAAATACCTAGGTATCCAAATTACTAAGACATACGACTCATTATACAAAGCAAACTACCCCAAATTATTCCAAGCTCTAAGAGAGGATCTGCGAGTGTGGGCGGGGTTTGGAATTTCTTGGTTTGGACGAATTCATAGCATTAAGATGAATCTCCTGCCAAGGGTGCTTTACCTGTTCCAGGCCCTACCAATACCATTGGTGCGGGCAGACATCCTCGCCTTACAGTCAAAGATCATGAAATTCATATGGCACAAGAAGAGTCCACGAATTGCTAAGAGCATACTGACTAGACCCACGAGTAGAGGGGGACTGGCGGTACCTTGCTTGTTGGCATATTACAAAGCAGCAAGATTGGGTCAGATTGTCCAGTGGCACCTTGACCCGTCCCTGCGGAGATGGGTGGCGCTGGAGAAAACCTGCTGTGCTCCAGTTGAGTTGCAAAACTTAATTTGGCTGCCAAAACGATGCGATAACACAGCGGGGATGTTGTTACGGACCATGGTGAACTCTCTGGCGGTGTGGAGGAGTTCCAAATTCAAACATAAGTTAACGACGAAACACTCCTTAATAACCCCGCTCTTCGATAACCCAGATTTCGCCCCGGGGATGGCCGGAGAGCGGCACTTTAAAATTTGGATACAGTCGGGATATAAGCGGTTAATGAATCTGAAGGGGCCTCAGTATATTAAAACATTCGAACACGTCAAATCAGAAAAAGGCCTTCCAAACACTGAATTATTCCGCTACCTTCAGATAAGAGCATTCTATAACAAATTTCCAATTAGACCAGCTAGGACCAATTTTGAGCAGCTGTGTTCCAGAGCAACGGACACACGGGGACTTACCTCTAGATTATACCGGGAAGTGATCTGTCCAAGTGGACCTGACGCCGACAAACTGAACTACATGACTAAATGGGAGACAGACCTAGGGGAGACTTTAGAGGACAGAGACTGGGAGTGGATCTTACAGGCGGCGGCCAAAAGCTCCATCTGCTCAACGTTAAAAGAGAACGCATATAAAGTCATGATGCGCTGGTATCACACCCCATTACGCCTGTCTAAATTCGTCGGCGGGTATTCCCCGCTCTGCCCAAAACAGTGCGGGGAATCAGCAGACCTAGTCCACATGCTGTGGTCCTGCCCGAAGGTACTCCCGATTTGGGAGAGCATTAGAGCTTGGGCACAAAATATCCTCGATTTAGAGGTTCCCCTGGACCCGTGGCTGTTCTTACTGGGCAGGCGGGCCCGGGGGCTGCCAAAATCGGCACACAAATTGGTGGCACATATGGCCACAGCCACTAGGTGCGAGATCGCAGCAGTGTGGATACAGCAAGATCCACCAGTCATCCCCAAAATCCGAAACAGATTATGGCAAGTTTGCCAGATGGAACAGTTGACTAGCTGGGTCAACGACTCTGGCCGAAATTTCTTAAAAGTGTGGGAGCCATGGCTTACCCAATCCGACATCCCCGGGGTAGATGCCAGCACAATTTTGCAATAATAAGTACAAGTGCGTTCTCTGGTGACGGAGCGGAACATACCATAACATAGGCACGTAACAGGTAGGATCCCCTCGACTATTAAAACCAGAACCAAGAGGAGGAGTCGCCAGGTGTCTCAAAGAAGGGCGCAGCACGGACCAAAAGCAGACCTTCCACTACCGAAGAACACGGTGGCAGTCCATTCCCTCCCCCCCTACCCCCCTTCCTTCTCCCTCCTTGTGGTTTTTTCCCTCTGTTGTCCAGTCTTTGGTCAGGTGAGTCAGGTTTGTCTAGTCCTGTGAGTGCATGTTGTAAGTCCCTTACTGCTTTTGAGTGATCTTACCCTTGATTGTGAGAGCGAAAAGGGTAAACCTCGGGGGGTTTCAAATTGTTTTATTATGGGATGTGGCATAGTGTACCTGTTGTGAAACCCAATAAAAATCTTGAAGTTGAAAAAAAAAAAAAAGACGTACGTCCATCAAGTCCAACCTATACTAAATTTAGACAACAAATATTTTATCCTATATCTATACTTATTTATTGATCCAGAGGAAGGCAAACAAAAAGCCCCTGAGTCATATCATCCAATGATATCTCATAAGGGAAAAATAAATTCCTTCCTGACTCCAAAAATTGGCAATTGGATTAATCCCTGGATCAACATCCTTCCCATGTATACTTATTTGGTATATCCCTGTATACCTTTCCTATCTAAAAAGATGTCCAACCTTTTTTTGAACAAATCTATTGTATCTGCCATCACAGTCTCCATGGGTAATGAAATCCACATTTTAACTGCCCTTAGTGTAAAGAATCCTTTCCTTTTTTGCTGGTGAAATCTCCTTTCCTCCAACCTAAAGGGATGCCCCCGAGTCATTTGTACTGCCCTTGGGATGAATAGTTCTTTTGAAAGCTCCTTGTATTGCCCTCAAATGTATTTGTATATAGTTATCATAACCCCTCTTAGACGCCTCTTTTCTAACATAAATAAATCTAATTTAGCTTGTCTCTCCTCATAAGTTAGATTCTCCATCCCCTCTATTATTATATAAGTATTTCGGAAAATCTCTGGGATCCCCTATCTGGCTGGCACATATTACATATTACAGTACATACATATTACAGTATGTCGGCCGTACCAGCCGACCCTTAAAAGTTCGAATACTAGAGCATATTGGGAACATTCGACGGCAGCTAATGACCCATAGCGTGTCCAAACATTTTTCAATAAAACACCAAGGAGACCCCTCCGGCCTCACCTATAGAGCCATAGAACAGATCCCACCCCTCTGGCGAGGAGGCGATAGACTAACCAAACTAGCCAAGAAGGAAACTCTGTGGATCTACAAATTGAAAACGCTAGCACCCCTAGGACTCAACATTGATATAGATATTGGGGCATTTTTAGAGTAAAGATTGCGTTCATTCAAGATACACAGTACTAATCATGTTTTCTCTCCTTTTCTCCCCCTCTCTCCACCTTATCCTCCATTCCTTCTCCCTCTTCCCTCCCCCTTCCATACCCCATTTCCCTTCTCTCTTTCTATTTTTCACCCTGCATCCCCTCTTTTCTCTTCCCCCCTTTTTGCACTAGTACCGGCGCAACTATGAGGATCTACTTGTGACAACTCACCTCTCAATGTACCACCAAACATGCACTGTAATATCAGCATCTGTGTAGCCTAACCCACTAAGCACACAGATATTGAGTGACTAATAATTGTGACCCTGGATTCGAATCCCCGACACGGCACATACATGAACACCCAGGTATCTTAAGTCTTTAAGTCTTTAATGAGTGGAATACAAACTCATACACTTTAAAGACATCCCTGAAATTCATATTTCCTATTGAACCCTGAGAACACCCAATTCTGATACCATATATTTTATCCCTAATTTATATACATTTTTAGCATACATTTTCTTCACATCTTTTTCATTTTTTTCATGTTTTATATAAAGCCATTAAGCATTTTATTTCTAATGAAGAGACGTATGACGTGATTCATTCACCATACATGCACTCCGACAAATTTCCTCATTCCATATTAAATTACATTTTATATCTTTTTACCGCATATCCCCTTAAACTACTAAATCACCTACCAGCATAGTACAAAGCTATGTATATCCATATAAGGATTCGAATACAAGGCTTTAGTATAAAGTAAATACGTCACAGCACCCATTTTAATGAATTTGTATAAAGAAGTATGTACTGTTTTATGAGCACTTTGTATTTTATATATATTTTTTATTTTTCTTGAGTGCCTAATTGCACACCCACATGTGAAACAATCAAGCTCCAGGCAATCCTATATGAAGGAGTGACACCACATGTAAACAATTAACTGTTTGACCCATTTTAAATAACTGTGTAAACTTCGCATCTTTAATGCATTCACCTTTTTTCCCCCATTCGCTCATTACAATCAATGTACAAAACAAAAAAGACCACCAATTGATGTATAAGCTGTTTTAATACTGTAATTATATGGAACACCAAGTGATTGTAATTAATCAATTAACCAGCTTCTTTGACCTATAAAAAGGGAAGATCCAGGGCATCCGGCAGGAACCTGACGAAGCATCACTGCGAAACGCGTAGTTCCCTGCCGGAGCCCATTACCTGAAGGACCCAGCCAGCCTGTTGACATCCGGTAAGCCCTCCCCTTCCGGTTCCCGCCATCGGACGCGGTCACGGGGGATACACCGGTCGGAGGAGCGCCATCGGACGATCAGGCTGCAGCTGGGCTATTGCTAAAGCTGTATTGTAAGTGTTTTTATTCTTTTTGCTGTATATGACTTAATAAACTCACCTTAACCCACTCACCGGTTTCGGCCCTTTTTCTTTGAATCGGGCACCCGGGAGAGAAGCCACTTACATACCACCTCCATAAGGAGGAGAAGGCAGCCACCCCTACACCAGAAAACTGCGTTTTACTTTATTTACCAGCACCGCATACCACCTCCAGCAGAAGGAGGAGGAAACCACTGCTTCTGGCAAACACCCAAATATAACGATCACTGCCAAACAAGCATCACCACTTTTGCCAGACAGCAGGCTGTTTTTTACTGTTCTTTACTGCATAAGCAGCATCACTTTTCCTGTTTGGCAGCAGGCTGCACACCAGCGCGCCAATCACCGGCCCCCACAGTCCCTCTATATATATTTTTATATTTTCTATGTCCCATCCCTCACATCACCACCAACCACAGAAACCTTTTTTCCATTGAAGTATTTTTACTTAGACATCTGCATCCAAGCCCCAATTCAGTCTTTTAACAAAGTGTTTTAAAAGATTTTTATCCAAGCATTTTTTATCCAAACATTTTTTATTCATTTTTTATTAAACAACCACAGTATATTACTGGTTAAATGTTTTGTATGGCTTGACACTAATCACGTGTCCCTCGTTTTCTCTTTTCATCCTGTGAGCGAAAAACCCGTGCGCTGACCAATCCACCGATTCTACTGGCACATATTAGGTTTAGTGGTTAGCCACTAAGGTAATGAAGCTCTGCTTTTATTTTATTTTTATTACATAGGATTGAAACAGGGGGCCATGACATTCAGGTCCGGGGACCACTTGCTTCCCGAAGTACAGGCGCCAGTGTGGGGATTAAACTAATGCAAGTTTAAATGTCCCATTCACGTGATATGAGAGATTTAAACTTGCAGGAGAAACTAACACCCGATATGGAGGCTTGCTCCTAGGGAAGCAGGCAGTGCCCGGACCTGAAATGAATGTGGTTCAGCTTTGGAGACCCCCTGCTTTTATCCCATGTACTAAAAATTGAAATAAAAACAGTGCGATCACCCGTAAGAGATATGCAAGGATATGCACCTTCTCTCTGTTTTTTCTTGGCAGCTCTTCCAGACTGGTGGAGGGAAATTGTACCTTAGGTCATTTCACATGTAAAGCAACTACAAACTAGTGCGGTACGTCATTTTTTAAAAACAAATAGTATATAAAATGTGATTTGCAATAGGCAATATCGTTTTTCACAAATTTCATACCGCGAGCTATGAACATGCCAACACATTCGATGTTGCAATAAAAATATCTAAACTTCTAGATTAGGCCCCTATACCGTTTATCATCTTTGTTTCCTTCCCTGAACTTTCTTGAACTGCTTTCTGAACTGAGTATTCAAAAAGTGGAAACACTATGAATTGATATAATGGTACTGGAATTAAATTATAATCACGTGAGTCAAACAAGACATATATATAGCAAGTACAACATGACCCTTTGATGCATGAACAATGGGTTTCTAGCTCATTTTGCAATGAAAGGGGTGAGCCGTAACCGCTTTCATTTATATCTGCTAACCAACCTACTGCCAGCATCTGATGCACAAATGGACTAACACCGTGATATACTGTATATACAGACAAACTAGTACACAGGGGAATGTTCATTTAACTTTTGCTAATGGGGGCAACTTTCACAGATACTGCTATAGAAGTATTTCATTCAACCCTGACACTAATGCACAAAGATACTGAGATACATGGGGGAGTCATTTAACAAAGTCCCATGGCTGCAAAGTCAGGGTCAAACTGTATTAAAAAGTAGTACAATGTTTCATAACCTGCATCATAAAGGCTTCATACATATGACACAGTTGATTATTTGAAGCAAATTTTGTGTCATGTTGACTACCGGAGTAATATAATTTCAATTATGACCAAATTAAGTGGGTTTTTTAGTTTATAATTACTGTTAGTAAATATAAATTATTAATGTAATACAATTTTAATAGTAGCCATACTGTATGAATATTATTACATTTTGTTAACCTATATAATGAAACACCCATGCTGCTTCAAAAAATATTTGGTAAATACATACTAACGTAATTCTGCTCTAACAATATAAGCAGACTTTTTAGGGTTGACGCCCTGTTCAACATGGTGGACGATTTACATTCAACTTTTTTTTGGAGCACAGAAATATTCTTACATTACATACCATTTAGATCTGTACACGTAGAGCAGTACATTTCTGTGTGACCAAAAAATGTGAAAACAAATTTTTGGTGCTGATTGTGCAGATAGAGACATTTCAGTTTAGTACAGAGGCACAAACTATCTCAATTTAAAGTAACATTTCTATTCACCAATTTCACTACACAAAAGGCATTTGTGACGCTCAGCATATACTGCTCCCCAGTGAGCACCTTGTTATCTGTTATACAGAAAGTAACTGATGTTTTACTAATTGGAAAAAAAAACAGATTAACTTACCTAAGTATTTCCTTCCGTGTAAAGAAAGTACAGTCCTGTGAAAAAAGCCAATATATAAGATCAGTGCTCACTAAATATATGAGGTGACATATGGTGACCTGTCAAGATGTTTTAATGTTTTTGGGGTCAATATGAACTGACATCAGATGAATGCACAGTGTTATTTGAGTTCCTCACATTTTATAATCATGTCTAGAGGTCTTGCAGATGCAAACTTTGATACATCCCATAATAATATTGATCCCGACTAAGGCCCAGATCAACAAAAGGGTGCTAAGCTTTAGCATTCCTCAGTTCCCATTCATAAGAATAGGAGCAAATGTTTGCTCAATCTTAGCACCCTTTTGTGGATCTGGGCCAAAGTGCTCCGTTCACCACAAATTGCACTAAACCTAATAAGATGCTACGTATATAAACTGGAAACAATCCCCTGATTTTCAAGTAAGCAAAGTCTACTAGCTGGAAAAACAGCAAAAAACAGCACCTGATTTAATGCGATAAAACATTTGTATTAAAAACAATAGGATTTTCTTATTTAATAAATTTGGATTTGTAAGTAAATAAATACAATTTTTTAGTTAATCTATTTTTTAACGAAATTTCATTTCAGAAGAAGGTGGGTACCTATAAAGATGATGCAATGTGCTCCACAGTGCATCAATATTTACATGCCTACTTATTATGAAATATGAAACTTTCTAGTCTTGCTTTTTTACATTTTCTGCAGATTTCTAGGGAGCAGAGAGTAAATTCACAAGAACCTGGACAAATTATCTTACGTGGGGGGCAGAGGAGTTGTGGGGGCAGAGGAGTTGTGGGGGGCAGAGGAGGTGTGGGGGGCAGAGGAGGTGTGGGGGGCAGGAGGTGTGGGCGCAGGAGGTGTGGGGGGGATGGAGGGGCAGGAGGTGATGGTGGCATGAGGTGTGGGGGGCAGAGAACGTGTGGGGGGCAGAAGAGGTGTGGGGGGTGTGGGGGGCAGGAAGTGTGGGAGGTGTGGGGGATCAGGAGGTGTGGGGGCCGGTGGTGTGGGGGGCAGGAGGTGTGGGAGGCATCAAGATATATTTTGAGAGAAATTGCTGCAAATTACATCACTTTCACTGTATGTCTTTTTGCATCAATGTATCAAGGTCTTTGCTCTGAAGTTTTTCACCATGTGGATGAGTTTGTGATTGGGAGAGGGCCAATAGGCTTTTGATTGAAAATACTTGACACAGATTATAATGAGATGTACTGTAGTATAAAGCTATGTGTCTCCATGGTTATGTTTTTGGTTTGTCTCTGTGTATCAAAAGAATCTGCCAGGTCATTTTTCTGGCTAACAATTTGAGTGAAATGAAGGCAAGAGGTTTTTTTTTTTTTTTTACATTTGATGCAAAAGAAAGCATAACATTAAGTAATTTGACAAAACAAATTTCTATGCACACATTCTTTACCTTGAATTAATACATATTTCCACAGTTATGTAAAGAATTTTAAATATCTTATGCATCTCCCCTCATGAAATCCCTCTCCTGGCTTCCGATCAAATCCCGCATCTCACACTCCATTCTTCTCCTCACTTTTAAAGCTTTACATTCTTCTGCCCCTCCTTACATCTCATCCCTAATTTCTCGTTATGCACCATCCAGACTCTTTCGTTCTTCTCAAAGATGTCTTCTTTCTACCCCTTTTGTATCTAAAGCCCTCTCCCGCCTTAAACCATTTTCACTGTGCCCCCACACCTCTGGAATGCCCTTCCCCTCAGTACCCGACTAGCACCCTCTCTATCCACCTTTAAGACCCACCTTAAGACACATCTGCTTAAAGAAGCATATGAATAGCACTGGACCAGAACTCCCTCCTACTGTCTCTGTTCGTTCTACCTACCTACCAACTAGACTGTAAGCTCCTCGGGGCAGGGACTCCTCTTCCGAAATGTTACTTTTATGTCTAAAGCACTTATTCCCATGATCTGTTATTTATATTATCTGTTATTTATTTGATTACCACATGTATTACTACTGTGAAGCGCTATGTACATTAATGGCGCTATATAAATAAAGACATACAATACAATACAATGTTGGTGACTAATTCTTCTTATTCTACTTATAAGCAGACAGATCACTTGTGCTAGAGAGCAGCATTTATATTAAACACCTGATACATGCTGTAGATGCAAAATATTTTTTTATGTAATAAAAAATAGGTGGAAGTGGAACTGAAAATATTATAATTGCCATGATCATATTGACCAAAATGTTATCTTTAAAAAAGAATTGTATTCAGAGTAATTACAATGTATAAATACTGTGCTATTCTGCATATAACAACAAAATAATATAACAAAGAAATAAAGTATTATAAAGTATAGTAACAATAATTAGGGAAGGAAGGTTAGAAATATATATATATAGTATATAGTTATATATAATACAAACATAAATATCATACAGATTGGATTAAGTACATTTCTATTACGTACATATTGTCTAATGTATCTACATTTTATAATTATGCAATTCTGTATAGTCCGAATTACTTTATATTTAAAATGAGTAAAAGTTATATTTTTTGACCTGCATACTAAAAAGTGCCGCAATCTACTTTTATATTTTCCTATATGGTATGATTATTGAATCCCAATAGAATATGTATTTCTGAAAAAGGAATATGTTTTTAATCTCACAGATTTGAGAGACCGATCTTTGAACATTAACTTACAATATTAAATAAATATCCATTTTGCTGAACAAAACTCCAGCAATTGTTTTTTTTAATTAAGAACGCTGAAGAACCATCTTATACGTGAATATAACATTTAACTGAATGTTATCATTTTGCTATTTTCTCTCTAATAAAAAGTTTCCTAATCCAAGTGAAGAGATCTTGCTCATTGTTCTACCAGGTAAAAGCTTTACTATATAGGACAGTAAAGTATAAATTATCTTATTCATTTTCTTTTTCGAGTCAGTAAGTTCTATGCACTTACCTGATACGTATCAAGCTGCTCAGCAGTGAAAATAGTTTGTTTGTTACCCATTCTTGTATGTGGTTTGGGAATCAGGTTCCATTACTTTCTCTCGTCCATCAGCTTTTATACTAACGCTGAATATTGAGATATGAAAAGCTGCAACAATAGGGGTCAGACACAGGGAAGGATCGGATAACACAGGCTCTTTCTTCTTGCATTTCGAAATCATAATAGGAGCATTTCATCAAATCTTTAGTCTGAATAAAGAACCTAGGCAGATAAGGCTATTATCCAGCATCATTCAAGAGCATAAAAATAAACTTCTATAATTACACTGCCTGTTGTATGTCCAACAGATGATTATATTACACCATTTAAGATGTCTATTACTACAGTAAAGCAGTATACTCTTTTTAAAGATATCTACATATCACCAACATTAACAAGTGACATTTAATTTTAAATTAAACTTTTCTGGGCACATGTACGAAGCATTGCAAACGCCTTTTTGGTGCAAAATTGGCACATTAAAATATCACTTTAGATTGTGCTTGTGTGACCCTATGTACTAACCTGAAATGTATGCACCATTTGCGTCAAATGATTATTTATTTTACTTTTGTTGATGCACAGAATTGGACTGCACTAGGTGTACAGATGAAAATGGTATGTATTAAAACAATTATGTATCTGTGCACCCTAAAAAAAATGGAAAAAGTGAGTTAATATCATCCACCAAGTTTAACCTGCCGTAAACAATAACAAGTCTATGTATATTGTTAGCGCATAATTACAGTAAAGGCTATTATAAACATTATTAACAGTAATAATTTATATTTACTAATGTAAATCCCTTGTAAGAGTATGTAGCTGAGACACACACTGCCCCCTGCCTGGCTCCTCTCCTTGGTGGGCTGGGATAATATGTGTGACGGTGGGGGTAGCCGGCCTTCATACATAAAGGTGAAGCCCGGCTGCCCCTATTGTTTGCGGGTCCATGAGGGGAATTATACCGGGCTCTCCAGTGTCCCCCTGAATCCTGGTTTTAGAGCCCAAGTATCCCACACACATTTCCCTCACAGGTATAAGGTCCACCAAGACATATACTTTATTAAAAAATGTTTTATAATGTTTTAGACACTCTGTATAAATGTCTATTCAGTAAAATTAAAATAAAAAGAGAGACAATTTCAATTAAAGAAAGCGGTACTTTATGTAAAAAATAACAAGTCACAAAACTTACAATAAAAAACATTCAGATCTCCCAGTCAGGTCACAGATGTAATCTGCAGCAAGTGGATAGTCCCACACACAAGGGGGGCAGGAGTGGGATGGGGAAACAATAATGTCCAAACTGAGACAAAGTCCTGGTGAATAGTCAGAGCAGCAACAACTGCAGTCACAGGCAGCTGATCATGGCATCCCTGTGGGGGAGTGCAGGATGCCGGAGTCAGTCATCACAGTCTCAGGCGTCACGCATTACTGAAAGCAAACTCTACCTCTACGCGTTTCGTGTTGATTTAAAACTTCATCAGGGGGTGGCGTGACTAATCCTGGAGGGTGTGTATTTATACCACTCCAGTAACTTAAAAAAGGTGGGCATTCTTCCAGTAATTAACCACTACCCTGTTCTACATCAGGTAAGAAATACAGACATCAAAAATAAAAACAAAATAAAATGCGATATTCAATTGGCATTATAACACAAGTTAATAACACAAATAGAGTATATGATATAAAACAATACCTCATTACTCATGTTCAAGTGAAGAAATCATTATCTGCATTGCATTGAGGTATATGAATTCCTACGTATAAATCAGTGCAGTATTTAATCTATAGAGAAAGTTCCAATATCCCCAATGCATTTAGAAATAGGTGCTCATAATATATATTTATATTTTATATTTATTTATATTTATAAAATATTTTACCAGGAAGTAATACATTGAGAGTTACCTGTCGTTTTCAAGTATGTCCTATGCTACACAGACCATGATTTTAAACAGATTTCCAAATGATTCAACCAATAAATATTTAAATCGAAATAACCAGTGTTGTCAGGACATTAATTACCGTCTAACCCTCTATTAGGTGTATTCAAAACCCTGTATCTTACAACAACCAATGTTGTCAAACATCAAAGACCATATATACAGTGTGTTCAAGTCTTGTATAGTTCTATGAGGATTCGCCATTCCGGCAGTTCTGTCCCCTTAACCCTCACCTGTTCGTCAGGATCAAGAGGCACTCATAGAGGGCATTTCAGCGATTGTTCGCATACACTGGCGACACACTTTATCGCAGTGCGGCCAGATCCGCAAGCCGGGAGATTTCCCGGCTTGCTAGTGGCCGCCCCTCGGCGTGCCGCGCGTCATAGACGCGCGGTCACGCGTCTTCGGGAGCCTGCGCCCCCTGCACGCGCGTCCAGGGCTCCCCGAGGGAGCCCTGGTGTCCCGCGATCGCGGGACAGCGGCAGGGGGTTCCGGGGGACCCGGCGGACCCGGCAGCGGTAGGGAGAGCGCCCCGATCGGAGGGCGCTCTTCCGCTGCTTCGGCGCGCGCCCGTCACACTCGGGCGCGCGCCAGGCTACTGCTGCGGCACAGAACGGGCAAATGCTCGAATAAACTGTGCCGCAGCAGTACGCAGCGCACAGGCTCCATCCGTCCCACTGGTCCCATCCCCAGGACGCGTTCCCGTCCCAGTACCAATGACGCGTGACAGATACACGGTGCACACTCTCCCAGGCATCCTGTGGTCTCCGCCTCCTGACTCCGCTCCCGCTCTGACAACAAGGGTGCGCGGCACAGCAGTCACGTGCAGGACTCCCATCTCTCATCGGGTTCCGCCTCCGGTCTCTGCCCTCGCACTGACACGGATCCCGTGACGCGCACGAGTGGCGCGTGGCCAGGTTGCCAGCATGATGCGCGGGTTACGTGCGGGGCGCAGTCACTAGTGGTCCCACCCCACTCCTAATCAGGTGCACAATAGGTCGCACTGCACGATCCAGCAGCCTATCAGTGAAGGTGCCACTACTTCCTGGTTGCCTCCCATTGGAAGGAGGCCCTTTATATACCCTGTCAGCACTTCCTTTCCTTGCCAACCAAAATCTTTGTTTTTGACGCTGCATCTCGCTGTAATCCAGTACCCTGCCTTGCCTGCCCCTTATCCTTGCTTCCTGACCCTGCCTTGGACCTTGGATTCTGTGATACTCTCTTGCACTGACCCTGGCTTTGGAATATGATGATCCTGCTCTCTCCTGTCCTGACTCTGGCTTTGGCTTTACGACGACTCTACTCTCTCCAATCCTGACCACGGCTACGTACCCCAATGTTCCACTACTCTCCACTCCTAGATCCAACAAGTACCACGTTTACGCTGTCCTCTATAACCCTGATCTGGCTTGCAAGACCACCCTACACTCTAGACGCGCCCTCGCGGTTGTGGTAGATGTTCTATACAATCCCTACCTCAGCCCCGCGGTCACGCCTCATTTGTGGTGAGCTACACGTTACAGTATGATCGGCCAAACAAACTTCGACCCCGCTGAGGTAGGAAGAGTCCTGAGCACGCACGCCAACGTCCTGTCTAGTCTTGAAAACAAATTAGAATCTAGTGACCAACACTTGAGAACCCTTCAGGAGGAGTTTAGGACCCTGTCCTTCTGTCTACAAGGGCCACACATGGACCCCTCGCAGTTGGGCACTAGCACCAGGGCCATGCTTTCTTATTTTTCCGAACTCCGAATTCCCACGCTCAATCGGTACAGCGGGGATCCTCACGAGTGTCGGAGTTTCCTTAACCAATGCTTCATTCAATTTGAGATGAATCCTTCCCGCTTCACTTCTTATCATTCCAAGGTAGCCTACATAATCTCCCTTCCCACAGATGATGCACTTGCCTGGGCTTCTCCTATCTGGGAGCGAAGATTCCACCTCACCCAAAGCATTGGAGCCTTCACCAAGGAATTCCGCAGTGTGTTCGATACACCGGGTAGAAAGGTTTCTGCAGCTTCTGCTTTATTCTATATTTCCCAGGGTAATCGGCCAGTCGCTCGTTATGCACTCAAGTTTAGGACCATTGCCGCAGAGACGGCCAGGAACGGCGAATCATTGCCTGCTGCCTTCTGGCAGGGTCTGTCTGAAACCTTGAAAGATGAACTTGCGACTCACGACCGGCCCACCAACCTGGAAGACCTCATTGCTATCTGCATCAAGGTGGACCCAGCCAGGTGAGCCAGTTCGAACTACCTGTCATGGACTTATCTGAACCAAAGCAGTTGTGAGTCACTACTCTCTCATGCTCAGAGAAGCAACTCTGCATAGATGCAGGACTTTGTCTGTATTGTGGGGGTCATGGACACTTCGCTCTCTCTTGCCCAGCAAGGCGGGAAATGCAAGGTCCCCATGTGGTCTAGGGGAATCTCATTGGGAACGATCTCGTTATCCCCTATAGCCACTTCTAATCCCGCAAGGATCCTTGTTCCTATCTCCCTGTCAGGAGAGGGATTTGCTGTCTCCACATTGGCCTTTCTTGATTCTGGATCCGGTGGCAACTTTATTGATCAGAGCTTTGCAGAGAACTATAATATTCCTCTTGTGCGCAAGAAGAACCCCATTGCCTTGGAGGCTATTGATGGCAGACCGCTCCAACCCGCGTTCATTTCTTTAGAGGCTCAAATTCTCCAACTGAGGTCAGCAGATAACCAATGGAAGATATTACTTTGAATGCCATTCACACTCCTTCCATAGCAGTGATCCTGGGTCTACCCTGGTTACTGGTCCATAACCCTCAGATCGATTGGTTGAACAAAGATAAACAGATAATGCTCCGCGCTGGTGCTGTCCTAAAAGTAGTGTTGCACTGATGGGGTTAAAACTCTTGCAGCCATCTGCCGGAGGAACTCCACACCCCCTAAAAGAAAGTGAGCTCCTTTGTAGGAAGCTCACAAAACAAAAAAAGAAAAGGCAGAAAGCGCACTGAGCAAACAAAAATAGTCTTTATTTAAAGCAACCCCAAACTCAGAGGTTGCACACATAAACACATAATGTGAAACATATAGGACTCAACTTAAAATGTCCAAAGGACACAGAACTCCAGTGCTATTAACAAACAAATATGACAATAAATTAAGAGTTTAACTTACAATTGCCCAAAAATGGGAGACAGCCTCAGGAAGCCTTGGTTCACACAGCAAGGGTTAGTAGATGTAGGTGGTCCGGACCAATACTATACAAACGCGCCGCAAGGAACCTCTGCCCCACAAGGTATGTCTCTTTCTCACTCCAACAGGTCAACGATGCACCCTCACGGGACCTCTACTATTTTCTCATGTAGTGCTTCATCAGGGGTCACGTGATAGACTGCTCGTGGAGTTTAAATACCCTATCTGTTGCACAAGACTACAGCACTCAGAGGTGAATCTAATCCTTCTTAATCAGCCTGTCAGCAGCTGCAGAGATGACTGTAATCTAACCTGCAGGATAATGCTGCATTAAACAGGGCACATTTAAGCAACTACAACTACATCAAAAAACATAGGACAAATAATGTAACATCCTAAAACATAACAGTGTATGCTTAATAAAAGTTAATAAAAACATGCTGCCATACATACAGTTAGGTCCGGAAATAATTGGACACTGACACAATTTTCATAATTTTGGCTCTGTACGCCACCACAATGGATTTGAAATTAAACAACCGAGATGAAATAGAATTGCAGACTTTCAGCTTTAATTCAAGGGGTTAAACAAAAATATCATATGAAACGTTTAGGAATTGCAACCATTTTCATACACAGTCCCCTTATTTCAGGGGCTCAAATGTAATTGGACAAATTAACAAAATCATAAATAAAATGTTCATTTAATACTTTGTCAAGAATCCATTGCAGGCAATGATTGCTTGAAGTCTGTAACCATGGACATCACCAAACGCCTGGTTTCCTCCTTTGTGATGCTTTGCCGGGCCTTTACTGCAGCTGTCTTCAGTTGTTGTTGTTCGTGGGTCTTTCTGCCTTTAGTTTTGTCTTCAGCTAGTGAAATGCATGCTCGATCGGGTAGAGATCAGGTGATTGACTCGACAATTGCAGAATATTCCCCTTATTTGCCTTAAAAAACTCCTGGGTTGCTTTCGCTGTATGTTTTGGGTCATTGTCTATCTGTAAAGTGAAGCGCCGTCCAATCAACTTTGCTGAATTTGGCTGAATCTGAGCAGATAATATATCCCTATACACTTCAGAATTCATCCGGCTGCTTCTGTCTTCTGTCACATCATCAATAAACACTAGTGGTCCAGTGCTATTGTAAGCCATGCATGCCCATGCCATCACACTGCCTCCACCATGTTTTACAGATGATGTGGTATGCTTCAGATCATGAGCCATTCCAAGCCTTCTCCGTGCTTTTTCTTCTCATCATTCTGGTACAGGTTGATCTTAGTTTCATCTGTCCAAAGAAAGCTGTTCCAGAACTGGGCTAGCTTTTTTAGATATTGTTTGGCAAAGTTTAATCTGGCCTTTCTATTCTTGAGGCTTATGAATGGTTTGAACCCTGTGGTGAACTCTCTGTATTTGCTCTCGTGAAGTCTTCGCTTTATGGTAGACTTGGATAATGATATGCCTACCTCCTGGAGAGTGTTCTTCACTTGGCTGGATGTTGTGAAGGGGGTTTTCTTTACCATGGAAATGATCCTATGAGCATCCACCACTGTTGTATTCCGTGGACGTCCAGACCTATTTGTGTTGCAGAGCTCACCAGTGTGTTCTTTTTTTCTCAGAATGCACCAAACTGTTGATTTGTCCACTCATAATGTTCCTGCTATCTTTCTGATGGATTTTCTTTTTTCTTTTGCAGCTCAAGGATGCCCTGTTTCACTTGCATTGAGAGCTCCTTTGACTGCATGTTGTGGGTTCACAGCAACAGCTTCCAAATGTGAATGCCACACCTGAAATCAACTGCAGACCTTTTACCTGCTTAATTGATGATGAAATAATGAAGGAATAGCCCACACCTGTCCATGAAACAGCTTTTGGGTCAATTGTTCAATTACTTTTGGTCCCTTGAAAAAGAGGGGGCTACTTATTAAAGCGATGTAATTCCTAAACCCATCCTCTAATTTGGATGTGAATACCCTCAGTTTAAAGCTGATAGACTGCACTTTATGCCCACATTCATTATTTAACTGTAACTTGAATTTATTTTGGTACACAGCCGAAATAACAAAACTTGTATCAGTGTCCAATTATTTCCGGACCTAACTGTATGTACTGAATGAAACTCAGTCAAGGTTCAAGATTTGGGCAAACCTTTTAAAACTTTTGTAACACAGTTCCCCCCCCCCCCCCCAATCGCAGATAGAGTGCATGTGAGGGGAAACAATGTGTATTACCAGGTGTGTGATGCTTTTACCTGTCAGGTTCACAGTAGGCCTGAACCTCCGCCAGTGAGAGCCTGGGCTGTATCCTCTGGAACAATCTTACATAAACAGTGCCTCCACCTGTGTAGGATTCGAAGGGTAGAATGACCCCTAACAAGGGACCTCATACACAGTAAACACATACACCGGAATATATATAAAACAGTTTACTGTATATGCAACAGAACACAAACATATCCCATTGCAATATGACATCAACAGAAACCTTAGTGTCACCCTGTAACACTGGCCTCACGGGCCCGTAACCCACACCATATATCAAAGTCCCAAGTGTCCCCAGAGTCCCCCTTCCACCCAAGTGTGAGACAGCGGTGCCCACTAACAGGAGATGAGGTTGGTGTACTTGGTGACTTGACTGTTACCTGCCAGGTGTGTCCACACCTGGGCACGCAGATGCTTGCTTGGAATCCCTTACTCCAGGGGATGATCCCAGATGCCTCTGCCTCAACGGTGGGTGGCTCCCGCCTGGAGTGATCCACCTTTGGACAGTCTCTGCCTCTGCTACAGCAGAGGATAATTCACCTTCACAACAGCAAGGCCAGGAATTCCACGCTTCCTGGCTGTGACCCTCACTGAAGCTGGCTCTACAGGACCCTGTCCCTATCATAGGGGGCGTCCCAGTAGCAGCCACAAGCTGAGGGTGAGAAGGGCCTAGCTGGGGCATAAGGGGAGACTTCTGGCCTAGTGCAGGAGGCTACTTTCCTCCCTGCACAAACACACCCTCCCCTCTCTGTGTCCCAGCTTCTACTGACTCGCATGGTCTGTGCACAACAATTTATCTCTCCAGCAGGAGAAGCTGAAAGCCTTATTGGCTCCCTGGCATCAGGTGGCCTGTCTGCCCTTAAGTACTCTGGGGGCTGTAGCCCCCCATGGCCCTCTTTAACATTGGGGCCGTGTGAGCTATGTCTGCTGCACCTGCGCGATGTTATAATGGCCGCCGATACTCCCCTGACACTCCACTGCTCAGGGTCTACATGTAATGGCAGCCGCTGATGTGTCTGTGCATGCGCAACGCCCCGTACACGAGCAACTTTGCGCGCCAACCCTATCATGGCCACCGCATCGCTTCTGCGCATGCGCATGCGCAAGCCTCCGCACATGTGCGCACACTGAAAACATGGCGGCACCCTACATACAATGGCACAGGGAGCCCCCGGCGATGTGCACGCCCCCGTAGCTGCTCTCACTCTATCGGAAGTAAGGGAGGGGAAACCGAAGGTCCGGGGAGCCAGAGGGGACCTGGCTACACTTAAAACAAAATACTTTATAATAAAAATGTTAAAAGATAAAACTTGATCATCTTAAGATAAAATATCCTAACTATTCAATGTATAAAATAAGTTAATAATATATTAAAACTTTAAACATTTATAAAAGATTTAAAAAGACTTAAAAAAAGACTTAAAAAATCATGGCTGTTATCACATTTATAAATTTGCACTCACTTCAATCTCCAAGGAAAGGGATCATCAGTTCAATATAATCATTTAAGCGTTGGGGATGTCTGGATTGCATGGTATAGATCCAGCATTGCTCTCTTCTGCTTAATCATAATTTTGAGTGAATAATAATACTATGTCCATACTATCTCTCAAAAATGATGGTAGTGCTGCTGTGAGTAGTGGTAGAAAAGTATTAACTTATTCATATAAATTAGATGTGACAGAACCAATTCCAGACACAATGGGACAGCCAGGTGGATCGATCAACATTTTATGTATCTTTGGGATGTGATATATAATCGGTATACGCAGAGCTGTAGTATAAATCTACTGAAATTCCCTGGCCGATAATATCCCTTTTGTTTGGGATTGTATTAAATGATCCCTTAATAAACAAAGATATTCCATAGTAGGATCCTTATCCAACTGCTCATATGAATTCTCATCATTTAACAAGCAATGCGCTTCTTTAAGATAGTCAGCACAGTTTTGGAGTAGCATGCCTCCTCCCTTATCCACGTGTCGAATTAATTATAATGTCTCCATTCTCATTCTTTCTTTGACATTGAGATTATCATTAGTGGTATAGTAATGGGTATTATTACATAATCTTTTAAAAATTCCTGTTCAACCTGCTTACCAGCTCTATATATAGCCCTTTCGCCTCATATGGGTAAAAAAAGGATTTGGACTTCAACTCTGTTTGTGTAATCCCTTTAGCACAATCGCTATCCAAATATAGACAGCTCAGGTCAGACAGTGTAATCTCATCCCTTAAGGTCTAAGAATGGACTCTACTCTCGTATTGTCATTCAGCACGAACTGGAGATCCATAAGGGTTTTGTTGTCAATCCATTCTTCATCTATGTCAGTATTTTTGCAATCAAATGTGTCTATAAATCCCACAGTTAATTCATCTATTATTGACAATTGTTTAAAAATAAATATGATATAATATTTGTATGAAGTGTTTGTGAAAAAAACAAAAAGGGGGGGGGGAGAGGAAGGGGAGGCAGAGGGCGGGAAAAGGGGGAGGAAGGAAGTAAAGAAACAAATGATGGATAGGAATTGATGCATAAATATGTGTAAGGGGGTCACCCCCGGTTCCCCTGATCTTCCTTTGCCCCCTGCCTTACCCCTGTGGCAGTGGAGGATGGGGACGGCGACTTCTCCCGGCGGGCCCCGCCCTCTTGGTTATGGCGCGAGCTTCGCCCATGCGCAAGAAAGATCGCGCACGCGGTCCCCATAGAAAAGAGCTTTGCCAAGGACTACAATTCCCAGCAGCCTCTGGGGACTGCACTTTCACCCTTGTCACAGGCAGCATTGAAGCCAATAGAGCTGGCAGATTCTCATGCTGCAGAGTTGCAACAATGTTGTGTGCAGACAGGGTTTTTGTCAGTTGCAGCACGCTAGTCAGTCAGAGACCGGAGCAGCCCAGGGAAGGAGGTAGGGAGGTAGGGAGGTAGGGAGGTAGGAGGACTCCCTGTACTAGGCCAGTACCCCCAGGGCCCGAGATAGCTCAGCTCCCCAGTAAAGTGAGTGTTGCCAGGGACAGCCCTCAGGTTAGGGACCCTGTCACTTGCATTAGTGGGAGCTGGGGAACAGAAGGGAAGAAAGGCAGCAGCGGACTTAGTGTTAAGTTGCAGGGTGTTGCTGCATGCGCTGATAGTGATCAGTTAAGTGAGTTGGAGTCAGGGAGCTGTGAGGGAAGGAAGGGTGCGGGGAGCAAGTGCAGCTCCTGCAACCATATTGGTACCCACACCCCAGGTAGGCCCCAACTCCCCACTAGTTTAGTGGGTAAGTGCTGAGGGAGGCCCAAGATAGGGACGCTGCCCTTAGTGTAGTGCTGGCTTGTCAGAGTCACGGCTGTCAGTGCTGTGAGGGCTGACAGGCAGGCACCTTGTTGTGTAGCACATTGTCTACACCCATCCAGTGGGTCACAGCTTGTTGCTGCAGGCGCTGGGATTAGTTTAGTAACAGTCAGGCTGGGAAGAGTTAGGGGAGTGGGGCAGGTTATTAACCCCTGTAGACCCCTAGGAGTTCCCCCCAAAGCCATTTCAGGTTGCTGTGCTGTAGGGACGGCCTATAGTGCAGCCCCTTAGGAAGATAGGGACACAGTGAAGGTTGCTGTTCCGTGAAGCGGTTGGACCCACATTGGGGTCCACAAAGACTGTTCCGGAGTGGGACCGCTCTAGCGGTCCACGTACAAGGAGTTCGGTTGGAGGATCAGAAGGAGGCATCGCCCGACTGATCCTTTGTGAAGTTTCTGATCCGAGTACCGGAGTGCTCGGCAGGTATCTGATCATATGTGCACCACCGGGCCCTTAGTGTAACTGTGACTGTGCAGTCACCCACGTTCTCTCCAAGAGTGCGGGACATTGGGTGGGATTCTCGGGACACTGGGTGGGATCACCTGGTGTTGGGGAAGCGTCCTGCCCGACGCAGTAGGTGTCTCCTCTAGAGAGGGACACAGGTTATATTATTGTATTGTAGTGATATATGTTGTTTGCATGTTAGTAAAGTCCTTAGTTATTATACCTCACTGTGTATGTTATTATTGATTGTCCTGCGAGGAACCACTCCCCCTCTGGTGGGAGCCATCGCAGGTGGAGGCGCTGAATTGAGTAAGTGGTTACCCCTAGTATAATTGCCCCAGGTTCCCTGTGGCGGAAGCTCAGCCCTCCTGCGAGCCAACAGGTAACGCACCACACCCGAGTAACATTGTATGTTCTCCTTTGAAAAAGTCCATAGCCTGGACGAAACATGTTAGAGTGGTTGCCTGATGTTTGCTGCTAGCGATCAATAAAGTTTTTTTTAGACATCCATGCGTTGGCTGCTGAAGTTGCTGTGAACCACGGACCATCTTACCCCCCCTTCTTCCTATGTTCTCCTTCACTACACTAAATCTGCGATTGGGGGGGGGAATACCCGTTACATATGGATAATTACTGAAAGGTCAAAAGGTCGAGATCTTCATTGAGACCTCCTGGACAAGATGTTTGTAATTTAAAATTCCAGTAGGTCTCCTGTTGTCTGAGTCTTAGAAGTCTGTCCCCTCTCAATGTACCTTTATCGATGTGTTCTATGCCTTACACAGAAAGTTCATTAATATTCTTATTGATGCAGCCACGAGTATTAGAACACTTACCTGAGAAATTCCTGGGAGATTCTGGGGCAATCTAACAGTAAATGCCTCAACATTTCTGTAAAATTCTTAATGGCCCATCGGATTAACACAGCAGGGGTTCATTGCAGTCCCATTCAGTTTGTAGGGACCCCATGCTGTGTTAATCCTATGGATTAAGTCTGCCAATGGGGAGGCGGAGCTTGGAAACTGTGGTGCATGGATGCTTGTTAGCTGAGCTCCAGCCCGTCAGTGCAAACAACTAACTAAATATCAGCATTTTAGGCACGAAAATTTACAAAAAGACACCCTCAAGTATCTGAACAGCGGGGGATGCCGCTGACAACAAGAAGGGGCAGAAAGTCACTTCAGTAGCAAGCTACTTCCATAAAACCCCTTGCAAGTCTCCTGCAGCAATGGCGACGGGCGGGAAAAGCAAGGAGAGCAGGAATAAGGAAAGACCTCCCCCCAAATGCCCAACGATGAGACTGACAAGGACACAGAACCGGGGGCTAACAGACCACCCTCAGGAGCAGGAGACCAGGGGTGGGCCAGGGTTAAAGACATAAAAGAATTATGTGGGGAGATGAGGACATTCTTCAAGTCTGAACTATGGGCCCTGCGCAAAGACCTGGATGCCCTTGGAGAACGGACTGACACACTGGAGGTAAAATCTGATGAAACTATATCAGCCCCGCAGCAAACTAAAGTGGAGGTCGCTTCCCTGTCGGCCCAGGTGCGGGAGATAGGGGACAAGTTGGAAGACTCCGACAACAGGGACAGGAGAAACAACCTCCGTATCAGGGGGATGCCGGAAGCTGTAAAAGACCCAGAGGACTTCATCACACGCTGGGTTCAACACCTAATCCCAGACGGATCTGAAACAGATAGACACCTGGATAGGTGCCATAGGGCGCTCCACTCCCGCCCCCAACAAGGGGACCCCCCCAGAGACATTATTTTCCATTTCCATTTTTTTTAAATGAAGGAAACCATATCCCAAAAGACCAGGAACCAAAAATATACTGAATTCGACGAGGTCCAGTTCCAAGTATTCCAAGATTTAGCCCCAGCTACGTTGGCCAGGAGGAGGAATTTATGGCCGGTCACAAAAGCACTGTGGGACAACAGTATAAAGTATTGCTGGCTGTTCCCCTTCGCTCTGCTTGTGATAAAAAATGGCACCCTACATACCTTAAGAAGACCAGAGGATGGTGATACTTTTCTGCGCAGGTTGTGCCTTGAGCAGTCTTCGGGGTCCCCTGGGTCCTCCCCACGTACTTCCTCAAGGGGGGTAGGGGGGGAGGCTCTGGTGACTTCCTGGAGAAGGGCTGGTTCCGTTGCTGCCCCACACCAAAGCTAAAAGATAAAGACTAATCTACGTCAGCCATACCTGTAACATACCCCAATAGCCAAACAAGACACCCCTGGGACGCTGACTCGCCTAGAGATGACATCACTGCTGCCCTGATTAGAAGGCCCAGAACGCAGATGAGCCACCGGGATGCGTCGTCATGGACGTACCTGGCGATCCGTCGTGGATTTTCGAATGGCGGCCATCTTCCCTCCTTCTTCCTGCTGAGCTGAGCGGGAACCTCCGATGAGTGGCGCGGACCCGTTGTCCGCGCCTCCGACAGGATCAACAACCTCCAAAATGGCGGCCGCCCCTCTTCTGCCGGACCCGCCCCCTCTGCTTCCGGCGCCCTGCGTTGGCGCGGGCGGGCGCGGACGGGATGTGCCGGGCGACTTGCCACGGGTTCTGGATCGGCAGCCGTCTTCCCTCCTGTGCGGTGCGGGTGCCTCCGAGGAGACGAGAGGCACGGGCCTGATGGCCGCGCCTCTGACAGCCACCTCTGGCCACCACCAAGATGGCGGCCTCCCCTCTTCCTGTCCCGCCCCCTCTGCTTCCGGTGCCCTACATGAGCGGGCGCGGGCACGGATGGGAGGTGCCTGGCGACCCGCCGCGGGTTCTGGAGGGGCGGCCGTCTTCCCTCCGGGGCGGTGCGGGTACCGCCGAGGAGAGGCGCAGGCCCGCTTGCCACACTTCCAACGGCCACCTCTGGCTGCCCCCAAGATGGCGGCCTCCCCTCTTCCGGTCCCGTCCCTCCACTTCCGCCGTTGCTGCGGGCAAGCACATGCGCACACAACTACAGGTGAGGGGAGCACGAGTGGGGGGGAGAGAGATGAGGAGGGGGGGAGAGAGACGAGGGGAGCGCGAGGGGGGGGAGAGAGACAAGAGGGTGGGAGGGAGAGACAAGAAAGCAGGAGGGGGGAGATATAAAAGCAGGAGGGGGAGATAAGAAAGCAGGAGGGGGCAGATAAGAAAGCAGGAGGGGGGAAATAAGAAAGCAGGAGGGGGAGAGATAAGAAAGCAGGAGGGGGGAGAGATAAGAAAGCAGGAGAGCGGGTGAGAGACAAGAAAGCAGGAGGGGGGTGAGAGACAAGAAGGAGGGGGGGAGAGCCCAAAAGTTAAAGATGTAAATACATCACCATAAAGCGTAGATGTGACAGGCCAAATTACAAATAGCCAGAGCCTCCTGTCATGGAAAAAGGTAGGGGTCCCACTCCACAGACTCCCACTCCAACGCGTTTCGGCTAAAACGGTCTTCTTCGGGGAGTGATGAGGGGAGGAATGAGCTAGTATATATAGGCAGACTATAACAGCAGAATTCGCGCCAAACACATTTAAATTACACACAGCTGTAACAGAGGAAAGATTACATGGAGCATACTCGCATCATAGGGTCTGTTGTGGCATTGCTGACCTTCTCATTGGTCTAGCGCAGTCAGGTGGTACTACCTGTGTAATCCCGTATGTAAATCTGGAATTGACGCATATTACGTCATCACGTAATGCACGTCATTACGTGCTGTTGTCATAGCGACCAAAGGGGAGTATACAAAGTGGCTGCGCATCAGGAGGAAGTAAAGAAAGACCGCAGTCAAATGGTACTATCTGCGTCATCCCGTATGTAAATCGAGAAATGACGCGTGTGACGTCATCACGCTAATGCGTGTCAATACGTGCGGTAGTCATAGCTACCGCAGGAACGTTGCCAAAGCAACTACGGGCCAAAGAAAAATAAAAAAAAGCCACCATTAGACTGCAATATTGATGGTGAGACTACAAACACAATTATGAATACAGGATCTTAGAGAATCATCAAGAATGCGCAATAATACAAGAGATAGAGAGTTAGCGATCTTCACACAGCACACAATAGTATGTTGTATTCATGGTGACCGCAGAAGTATAGGCAAAACAACCACAGACCTAAGGAAAGCCAAGTAAAGATAAATAACACTGGCATTATTTGGTATTATATTATCATTACATGTATGAATAAGCAAGATTAGTAAATTGCAAAGAACACGAAAATAGCAATAACTACAAATATTTATAGAGATGATGGATGTCCAGAACTAAATGATTGTAATATTACAGAAAGCTGTCATAAAAGAACAGTGTCTGTGTAGATTCAAGTGTCTTCTTGTTACTAGGATGGTATATGGAAGCTTTATGGTCCAGGATAATTTGCCCAGGCTCTATGGCCAAGCACAATCATGCCATAGAGTAGTGCAAAGGAGGTAACATAATCCATACAATTCAATCATATTGATAAATTTCAAATGTCCGAGATTCTGTCTTCCTTGATGAAAAATATCCTGGAGATACACCATATTGTTGAGAGCGTAAGAAGCTTCCATCACATAATCGAAAATCGCAAATCTTGATCCTTAGTTGAGTCTTGTGTGGGTCGCACGTCAAGAAGAGTGGTATCACAGGGGTGCAGGATAAGCGGGAACACGAGGCAAAGTATCCCAAAATAAAATGCTGGTCCGTAGTATATGACATAGGAAAAAAGAAAGAGGAGAGCCATATATTAGATCATCTCATGTATAACAGAGGAGTATAAATTATAACAAGGAAATCACGCTATAAAAACATAGCAAAGTGCAGATAGTCGTTGAGCCCCTGCGGGATCATGGTGCCCAACTGCACGATCCACCTACATTCCCTTCTCAACAGAGCCTTCTCAAGGTCACCACCATGGGCACCAAGAAAGACCCTGTTAAAGGCAAATGCAGTGAGGACCGCACAGTCGGACCCATGATGACGCAAAAAGTGACGAGCTACTGAAGTAATTTTTTTAAATGAATCCAAATCACGTTGTGCATTCTTAATATTGCGCGTGTGTTCGAGCACATGGAAACGTACTTCCCTTGTGGTCATGCCCACATAGACAAGACCACAAGGGAAAGAGAGATGGTAAATTACTCCCTTACTTTTGCAATTAAGGAAGGAGAATATTTTATAAGTGCGTGACTTGGCAGTATTAGTAAACGATGTTGTTTGGTATATGTACCTGCAAGCTGAACAAGTCCCGCACTTGAAAAAAAACGGTTTATGTTGTTTGGATAAAAAAGTGGGATTGACCTGAGGGGTAGTGACTGCGAATTAGCTAATCTCGCAGATTCGGAGATCTGCGACTGGCAAGGCTGACTTGGTTTCCCAATACATTTTTGAGTTCCACATCTTTCATCAGAATACCCCAATGCTTCTGTAAAATGCAAGAAAAAATATTGAGGTGGGGTTTCCCAATTGACTAGTGCTACAGAGCTTATTAACCCACTCATGAAAGAATGAGAATGACTCACTGCAAACCGGATCACATAATGTCCTTAATACATGCTTGAAGCTGTAGGCATTAACCCCTAGATGGAACACGGTCTAGCAAGGATGAAGAGAGTTGTATGGGGGAAGTCCTGGAACCCCTCCAGACCTCTCATAACCATCTGAGAACAAATTAAACCAATGAACCTGGGGCAGCTCTCATTAAGCAGTAATGTACTCACATATGTCCATGTGTTTCCGGGTCTGTGTGCTCCTTTGCTGAGTGCAGACAAAATGAAATCACCTGTACCGATGAGGAGAGGTGAATCAGCGGGCACTAGGAATCAGGAAAAAACTCCTGAGGCTGGACTGTGCTGTAAATTATTTCCTTTATTCAAACATGGATAAAAAGAGGAGGGGAAGCATACCCCTGCACCTCTAACGCGTTTCACCCGGCGATTGGGCTTTTTCCTGCATCGTAGTGCCCGCTGATTCACCTCTCCTCATCGGTACAGGTGATTTAGTTTTCTTCTGTAAAATGCCCCTATTTTTCTTTGGCCCGTAGTCAAACGCGTCTGTAGAGGGAGAGGGGGTTGGCCCGGTATTAAAGGGGTTGCACCCCATATGGCCATCCCCTGACCACACAAGGGAGGCAAAGGGTTAACTGGACTGCGGTCCAGGAATGTGGTTTACACCTTGTCATGTCATGAAAATGTATGTTCCCCTGTTCCCATCTTTCATTATAATCCTGTATTTTAAAGATGTTTTAAAGTGTATTTCTGTATCTCCAGTTCTGGAGGTCGCAGAGAGTTGATATTTGGTCAATATGTGGAGTCACTGTAGGCCTTAAAAACTGGCAAATTTCGACCCACTGAGCCCACCAGAATGGAACTTATTAATATGTGTAGATATTAAAGTGTATATGTATGGTATTTTGGATCTGTTCTGAAAATGCAGACTCCATCTGCTATGCTAATAGGTCATGAAGGGCAGCCGGCTGATTGAGCCTAAGCACTGTGATCAAAAGTTAACTGCCCTGATTGTTTACACTAAGTACTAATCAACAGACCAAGTACTAATCAACAGACTCTGCCACTCTAATTGTTACCTGAGGGTGGAGAATTATCAAACTGAAGTGGTTTGTAAGTGTTATGTCTACACCTACAAACAATGCAGATACTTCATTTGGTAGACTGGTCGTCGCCCCTGATTTAATTATGGGGCTACCCATAGAGTCCCAGTACACATGGGCTAATTAGCTGGGGGGCATGGGTTAATCTGTGTCTCCACGATAGGGATTGGATACAGATAATTGTTCACCAATAGTCTGTATTCAATGTTAAGAATAGGGTTACACAGGTATATAAACTGTGTCAACCCTACAGTTTGTAGTTGTTCTTCTGATTCCACCTGTAATGTCACCGGGTTGCTGGAGAATTGCTAGCTGATACTTCTCCATCCCCCAACCCTAAGTAAGTGTTACCTTCTTGTCTGTTAATTGTACTATATTGCTGTGTTCACCTTTTTTTTTTTTTCAACTTATATTTTTTATTATTTTGTTCAGTACATAATATGCATACAGTGAAAAAGCTCGTAAGAACAAACATTATCAGCTTACTGCATGTGTCATTCAACTTTGTAATTGGGTAGAGGGTTTTGGACATACGGGGTAGACGGACAGACAGACAGGGGGGGTCTCCGGCCAGAAGTCAGAGGGGAGAGACAAACAAAAAGAGGGGGAGAAGAAGAGAGAGAAGGAGGGGGGGGGGAGTTCGGAGGGTCTCCTTCCATGATTCCGCCTCTGCCTCTGTCATGCTGGTTCTCTGCGTCTGAGGACTTTGTGCATACCCCGTAGGACCTCTAACTTTTGACTAGTTTGTCTCTCTCATTTTCTTATAGGTCCCTCTTGGGGCCGGCGGGGTTTTGGAGTGGGGGGGGGGAGGGGGCGGGGGGGGTGCTGCGTGCATCTAAGTGTGGTACGGGTTCCACCGTTAAGCACTTCCTCATGGGAGAACACATTTGTCCTTATCAAAGCCAAATTGAGGTCCTCTCCACTCCCTGGATTTCTTTCTGGGCTAACCATGGTGCCCAGACTTTTTCAAAATTTTCGCCAGTGTCATTGACCAAGCTTGTCAGCATTTCCATCTGGCATACCGTCCAAATTCTATGTCTAATATTTGGGATTGAGGGAATTATGTTCTGTTTCCAGCGTGCTGCAGTCTCCCCCCTCATCGCCATAGCAAAGTGAGCTATCAACTTATTTTCTCCTTTAGTGAACCCGATTGCTGGTCTGTTCAGGAGGAACAGCCATGGATCTAATGGGACGGGTTTACCTGTGATAATGTTCAACCAGTCTTTAATTGAGTCCCAGACTGGGATGATTTTGGGGCAGGACCACAGCATGTGCAACAAATCTGCCTGCTGTCCACATTGTCTTGGACACAATGGGAAGTAACTGGGCAGGAATTTAGCTAATTTTGTGGGAGTGTGATACCAGCGCATCATTACTTTATATGCGTTCTCCCTTAAGGTCGTGCACATTGAACTTTTGGAGGTCGCCATCACTATCTTTGTCCAGTCCTCTACCTCCAACTCCTCTCCTAGGTCTGTTTCCCATTGGGTCATATATCTGGTTTTGCCCTTTACTGTCGTGCTAGAACCGGTCACTTCTTTATACATCTGCGATGTAAGTCTCACCGTGGATGTCCCTGATCGACAGAGCTTTTCGAAATTTGTCATAGGGGATTTTGGCTGAACTTTTTGATAGAACGCCCTGATCTGGAGGTACCTAAAGATCTCGGCATTGGGGATATGGTAGTCTGATTTGACTATTTCGAAGATTTTTATTCCTTGTCTTCCCTCCAGATCGATCAATCGCTTTATGTTATTTTGTTTCCAGATAGAGAAATCTGTGCTGGACTGGCCCGGAGCAAAGAGGGGGTTATTCCAAATTGGTGTCATGCCCGATACCCTGCTGGTCAGGCCATATTTGAGCCTTGTGCTTTCCCAGATTAACAGCGAGTTGGTCATTGAGGATAGCGGCAGTTTGGTGCTATTGCGCACCTTCTTAGGGTACCAAATCAGGTGCTCTAGTTCCAATGGGGAGCATGCCTCTCGTTCTAACGCGACCCACCTTTTAGAGTCGGGGTTAGTGTGCCATTGCACAATTTGACATAATTGGGCCGCTCGATAGTATGACAACAAACAAGGTACCGCTAGCCCTCCCGCCCCCGTTTGTGTGCGCATTATCTGTTTGCTCACTCTCGCTTTTTTGCCTCCCCAGATAAACTTATCTATCTCAGTTTGGAGGGAGAGAGTTTCCTTCAAACTTAACGGCACTGGGAGTGTTTGAAAAAGATACAAGAGGCGAGGGAGCAAGTTCATTTTTACGCAGTGGATTTTGCCAATCCATGAAATTTTATTTTTGGCCCACCTATGGAGATCCTCTCTCAGGGTCCGTATCAGCCGCGGGTAGTTAGCTTGGCCAATTGTATTATATGTCCGCGTGATATTGACCCCCAAATATTTAATTTGCTGTTTTTGCCAGCGGAAATTGAAGTTAAGGGCAATTAGTTTTTCTACGTGTTTAGGGAGGTTTATGTTAATAGCCTCCGATTTGCTCTGATTGATTTTGAACCCGGAGACCCTATTGAAACGTCCCAGTAGATCGAGCAGGTTCGGCAAGGAGGTGAGGGGCCTGGATACTGTCAGGAACACGTCATCCGCATAGAGTGCCACCTTATGCGTGTGGTTTCCGATGGCAATACCTGAGATGTCTTTGCTATCCCGTATCTGAGCCGCCAGCGGCTCCATACACAATGCAAAGAGGAGGGGGGAGAGCGGGCATCCCTGTCGCGTACCACTCTTAATTTGGAAGGGTTCTGAAGCGAATCCCTGGTAGGTAACCCTAGCCGACGGGGTCGAATATAGCGCAAATATAGCTTTTGTTACTTTGTCACCCATTCCGAACGCTCCAAGCGTGGCTTCCAAGTATGGCCAGTCTATCCTATCAAACGCTTTTTCCGCATCCAGACTGAGCGCCATAACTGGTATGTCTTTATGATTGGCTATTTCTATCAGATCAATAATCCGTCGGGTGTTACCTGATGCTTGTCGACCCTGGATAAACCCGACTTGATCTGGGTGCACCAGTCTGGGTAGGATAAGACTCAATCTATTGGCCAACAATTTAGAATAAATTTTGATGTCCGAATTAATTAGGGATATAGGTCTATAACTTTTACAGTTCTGTGGGTCTTTCCCTGTCTTGTGTATTACTGAGATGGACGCTTGGAGCATTTGGCTAGGGAACTGGGAGCCGTTCAGCACTTGGTTAAACATACGGAGTAGATAAGGGGCTAGTTGTTTTCTAAATTTTTTGTAGTAAAGGTTCGAGTACCCGTCGGGGCCCGGGGCTTTAGAGGGTTTCAGGTTTTTCATAACCTCCGATAGTTCCTCCATTGTAAAATCTCTACCCATCACCTCTCTGTCCACCCCGCTCAAGCAGGGTATATTTGAGCTATCTAGAAAATTCACCAGGGCCTCCTTGTTCGCTGGAGATCTAGCTACTTTATCCCCGTCATATAGTTTTGCGTAGAAGTCTTTGAATTCCCTTACAATTTGCTTGGGGTTGGCGGTAATTTCCCCTGATTCTCGCCGTAACGCTTGGATATTATAATTGCGTGTTTTGGAATTAATCATATTGGCTAGTAAGGTATCTGGTTTGTTTGCCTTCTCGAAAAATCTTCTCTTTGACCAATTTAACGCTTTCTCAGCCTGGGAAGTGAGCAGAAGGTTTAGTTTAATCTGGGTGTCCTTTATTTGTTGCAGGGTCGCTGCATTGGGTAACCTTCTATGTTGTTCCCAGTGCTGCTTTAGCTCTGCTTGCACCTTAATAATTTTTGCATTGCGCTCTTTTTTCTTGCGGGCTCCCATGCTAATCAAAACCCCCCTCAGTGTTGCTTTATGTGCCTCCCAGAGGGTTATATGTGAGTCAACGCTATCTTTATTCTCACTGAAGAAGTATTTAATCTCCTCTTTGATCTTTCTCTCAAGGTCTGGGATCTTTAGAAGGGAGTCATTTAGTTTCCAGTTTGCTCTTGGCCTTTCCAGCCCTATCTGCGTGCACCTTAGCTCGATCGGTGCGAGGTCCGACCATGAAATATCATGGATCTCTGTATGGGTGACCGCGGAGACCAGTCTACTAGACACAAAGAAGTAATCGATTCTACTAAATGAGTCGTGTGGGTGTGAGTAGAAGGTGTAAAGTTTTTCTAGTGGGTGGGTTTCTCTCCATGCGTCCACTAGTTGGAGGTCTTTTAATTCTTGCTCTAACGCGGAAGATCTGGGATTGGCCTTGTGTTTGTGAGGCCCTGAACGATCCAGAGTTGTGTTCATAGCCACGTTGAAGTCCCCCCCCAGGATTAAGGCTCCTTCACTGAATTTTTTTATGACGCCGAATGTCTTCTTAAAGAATTCTGCCTCATGGGTATTAGGGGCATACAGCGTGGCTATTGTTATGGGTAGTGCATTTATGGATCCTACGAGCATCAGGAACCTGCCCTCTCGATGTTTTTTTACCTTATCTACTATTAGTCCTACCCTATTGTGAACTAGGATTGCTACACCCCGCTTCTTTTCTAGGGCGGAGGATAGGAATACTTGGTTATATTGTTTATCGAAGTATTTGGGAGCGCTAGTGGTACTGAAGTGCGTTTCCTGGAGAAGGATGAAATCTGCTCCCTTTTTTGTGTAATCAGTAAGAGCTATCTTTCGTTTACATGGGGAGTTTAGACCCTTAGTGTTGTGGGATATAAATGTTAGAGGCATGTTGGTGCGGGGTACTGACCTTGTATTCTTAGTGTTGCTCTTGGGTGTATCGAGCCGCTACGGTGCTGCTTCTGTACCTCTGCAGTACTCAGCTCTGTGCGGGGCTTCGGCGGTGGACCACTTGTGTGGGAGACAGTGTGGGGGAGGGTAGACACAGTAGGTACGTGGGATACATGAGGGCAGGAAAAAAACACATATAAAACACATATCAACTTGGGAGAGTGGTCAGCGGCATAGTACCACTTTCTCTCCCTTGCCTGTGGGTCGGTGGGCCTCTGGAACATGCCCTCCATCTCCTTCCTTCTCCAGAGGGCCGTGTCACCCCACCTCTTCCCCAGGGCTTCCTCAGGTTCTAGGGCAACTGCCCCAGCCCGAGGGTAGACACACACGGCGACTGTAGGACCGCCGTTCCAGCCGTCTAATTATCAACTTTATTAGTCCTAACTTGGATCTCGCTAAAGTTCGCATGTGAGATAGTCTGCGTAAAACCTCTAGTGTGAGAATAAACCCAAAACTGACCATGTAACCATAACTTTCCACAACTTGACCCACTTTCCTCTGTATTTGTGACGCCCCTCCTATTGCCTGCTGAGCTCAAGCTATCTGCTACATCCTGTAGATATAATCTCTTCCCTTTTAGCTCCAAGCTTTGATTTAGTTCAATTTAGCTGCACTTAACTTAATTGCCCCCCCCAGAGGTACCTGTCAGTCTGGACCTACCCCTGAGCCTCCCCATCTCCCCTCTCTTGCCGATGTTGTCGCTCCCTTTTCAGGTTTCTACATTGGCACCTCCACTTCCTAACTTACTGGTATTACTTCATTATCTGTTGCTTCTGTGGGCACTCCAACCTTTACCTCCCTCCCCCCCTGCTCCTTCCTTCCTCCTCCTCCTCCTCTCAGAAGGCTCCTTCCGCTTTCTCTTGCTGCTCTCCGCTCTAGCTCCCTGCTTTACCTTGCGGGGCCCCGTATCTTAACCCCCCTGCGCCGCTTTGTTAGTGTGTGTTGTGTTGCTGCTGTCCACAATCTCCCTTCGGCGCCTTGTGATGCTGGATTGCTGGATTGCTGGGCCGCTTCCGGGATCTTGTTCCTGCTCCCGCCTCTTCTGGTTTGTTACGACCGCTGCCATCTTGGATGTGGCGCCTCGATCACGCACCTCTCGCGTGAAGTGCTGCCTCCTTCCTGCTGACGTCGTCTGCTGCCGCCCCTTCTCAGTTGGGCTCCGGAGCTGGTCCAAGATGGCCGCTATTCCTCTTCTGCTGCCGTCGGGGTTATAGGTAAGTGGTGCAGTGATGCTGTGAGAGATCAGGACCTTGTCTCTGCCGGGTTTTGATGAGAATGCCGTGGGGGGGGGGGGGGTGTAGCTCTGAGAGGGCTCATGGTGGGGTTTTCATGGGCATCTTAGGCGAACGGAGAGGTAGGGTCAACTGTAACTGTGGAGGAACATTGATTCTTTATTTGACCATTTACCGTGGGCTGCGGGCTTGGTTGTTTTTGTTGGTTCTTCCTGCCTCCCGCCATGTTGGGTCCGGGGCTGCTCTGTTTCCCGCCACTTCCTCCGTAATTTTATCTTGCAAGCCCAGTTTTGTAAGAAAGGCTCCCCCATCCTCAGCTTTCTTTATTGTGGTAGATGCCCCATTTCTGGACACCAGGAGCCCGAAAGGGAAGATCCAGCGGTATTTAACCCCTTCGTCCCTGAGGATCCTGGTGATTGGGGTAAGTTGCTTTCTTTTCAGCAACGTGGTGGGGGAGATGTCCTGAAAAACTTGAATCTTGTGTGACTCAAAGGACGGGTTATTTCGGGTCAGCTGGGCAAACAGTTCTTTTATTCTGAAATAATGGAAGCGGGCGATGATATCCCGCGGGGGGTCTCCCGGTTGTGGCCTGGATCTCAGGGCCCTGTGGCAGCGATCCAAATGCAGCTCCTGGGACGTTTTGTCCGGCATCAGCTGGGTCAGCCACCGGGCCAAGAAATCTTCTGGGTCGGTCTCCTCTTCTGGGACCCCCCTTATCCTCATATTATTTCTTCTCTCCCGATTTTCGGAGTCCTCCTGCTTATCTAGGATGTCCTGGATAGTGTCCTTCACTTGGGCCAATTGCTTGTCTGTTCTATGGAGTGCTTTCACAGTAGTGTCCAGTTTCCTTTCTAAGGAGTCAGTTCTGGACCCTATACTGCTTATATCTGCTCTTAGGGACGCCACTTCGGCTTGCAGGCATCTCTTAATGTCCGCGCAGAATTCCTGCATATCGTGTCTACGCATGATTCTGTTGCCGTTATCTTTCTCTCCCTCTCCCTCCGAATCGGAGCCACTTAGCGGGAGGCCCTCCTGGCTGCGGGCGCGTGGCTGATCCCCCTTGCTACACTGGCGACACACTTTATTCGAGCTCGGCTAGTCCCGCGAATTCGGGTATACTCGGGTGTATTCAGGTTTCTGATAGTTTTCTGCCAGAGTGCATTGCGTTCTTTTCCGGCAGGGATTTAAGCTTTTTATTCCGGCATGCTGAAATACTGCAATGCCGTGAAAATACACATGGTGGCGCTTGCGAGCTGTTCTCTGTGAAGCCGTCCCCTATAATGAATTGTAATGCAGTATATATACTGTATATATATATATATATACTGTATAACAACAACCCCTATAAGCCCTAACATACAGTACTGTACACATACAGTACTGTATACTATATGCATATACATAAAAGATACTACTGTATGGGCGGCGGTGGCGTGATGTGTTTGCAGCAGAGAGAGATCCGCTGCTCTCTCTCTGCGCAAACATCGGCACAATAAAAATTATTTGAAATACATTTTTATTGATAGTGTAGATGTGCAGGGGGTCTCCGGAGCTGAATCATGTTGGTTTTAGGTCTGGGGACCCCGTGCCCCCCGAGATACAGGCCCCTTTAGGGGGTGCCGGTATCCCTCTGCTCTGCTTGGTTTAACAGGCCGCGGTCACGTGATCGGGGCTTTTAACGCAGAGGGATACCGGCACCCCCTAAAGGGGCCTGTATCTCGGGGGGCACGGGGTCAATATTATTAAAAATACGGAAAATGCTGCGTCATTACCATAGCGGATAGCCGCTAAGGCAATGAAGGGGTTAAGGCATAATAAACAATTAATACATTCAATACATATTTTTCACGTCTGTGTTAAAACTCCCTGCCTTCTCTCTAATCTATGTAAAACCCCTTCCCCCTATTCTCGCTTTTAAAACGCCCTGCCTTCTCTCTAATCTATGTAAAAAACCCTCCCCCTATCCCCCTATTGTGTGTGTGCGTTAAGCTTCCCTGCAATCTATGTAAAAAAACCTCCCCCTATTGTGTGTGTGTGTTAAATCTGCCTGGCCTGTGTTTCTGAGTGCTGAGTGCTCTGCGTTAAAGGCCCCGATCACGTGATCGCGGCCTGTAAACCAAGCAGAGCAGAGGGATACCGGCACCCCCTAAAGGGGCCTGTATCTCGGGGGGCACGGGGTCCCCAGACCTGAAACCTGTGCGCTTCAGCTCTGGAGACCCCCTGCACATCTACACTGTGAATAAAACACACACATCATTAAAGAATCATTCTTTAGCTTAGCGGCTATGCGCTATGGTAAAGAAACAGCATTTCTGTATTTTTAATAATATTGTACAGTGAGCAGGGGGTTCCCTGAGACAGAAATCTAATCTCAGGGGACCCCCTGCTCCTGCACAATATTATTAAAAGTTCAGAAATGATGCTTCATTAGCATAGCGTATAGCCGCTAAGGTAATGAAGGGGTTAAGGCATAATAACCAATAAATACATTCAATACACTACCCACTACCCATGGCAACCTCCGCTGCTGTACAGTAAAACAGAGAAAAAAATTAACACTTTCAAAGTAATGTCCCCTAACCCCTTAATCACCATAGCGGTTATTAACCGCTACAGTCATGAAGGGGTTAACCCACCCTCACCCACCACTCGGGACACCTACTGTACATACCCTCCCACTCTAACCCCCCACCCCGTGAGGCCTAACCACCCTCAACCCTCACCCACTAACTACCCACAAGGGAGGCCTACCCACATACCGTTGGGGAACCCCCCACCCCCAGTCCCCGCAATCAAAACAATGCACAGCCCCACAATAAACAGCATTCTATTTATTAAATACATTACCCACCCCCTGTGCCCCCCCCCCCCCATAAATACAAGATTTATTCTTTTACATTCAGGGTCCATAACGCAGCCCCACGCTAGTCCCTGGTGGGCTGGCAGGGCACCTGGACAGACCTACAGTTTACCAGCAGCATTCCACAGGTTCTGGAGGCCTGCTGGTGGATCCTGCCAGCACCATAGCCCTCAGGTGGTCTCCTTGGGTTACTGTGGAACACAATTGGGTCCCCACGGTAGGCCCAAGGATGTCTGGGAGCCCCGGGTCAAACCCACAGGTGTCTGCGGGGCCTCGGGTGGTTCCCATGGGGGTCTGGGGAACTCACGGGTGCTCACTACGGGTCCGCGGTGCCCCCACAGAAGTGGGACCACACATCATCATCCCCGCACCTACGGGTCGGAGGTGCCCCCACAGAAGTGGGACCACACATCGTCATGCCCGCAGACTACGGGTCCGCGGTGCCCCCACAGAAGTGGGACCACACATCATCATCCCCGCATGTGTCACCCGTGGAACCACCAGCCTGATACCCTTTAGGATACCCGAGGATTCCCCGCGGGTGGTCTCTAGAGGTCCCACGCAAAACCACGGAAGTAACCCTGAATGTAAAAAAAATAAACCTGGCCTATACATTCAATACATACACCCTCCCCCCCCAACACCTACAGTACAATAATGTGCAAAATAACTATTATCCAGATATGGATAATAGATTAATTGCCCATTATTAAAAACATTAACTAGCATATACAAATAAATAAAGTACTACTGACCTCATCAATACGAAGTGTCCGTTGCCAGCAAAATCCTTGTCTTGTCCACAACATACTGTACATAGCAAATACAAAGCCAATACATTGCAATTACATTCAGATATCAATTAACCCCTTAAACACCTTATCGGATAATAACCGCAAAGGTAATTAAGGGGTTAAGCCACACAGGCACGATACCCACCCTTCACCCATGAATTTGTACTGTGGCTTCATCATGCAACTATACTGTATATATATATACTGTATATATATACATACAGAGAGACAGAGAGAAAGAGAGAGAGAGAGAGAGATATACAGTATACTGTATATACTGTATATATATATATATATACACACGTTATATACCTTATATACCTGTACACAACCATGATAAACCAATATACAGTACAAATAAATGTAGAAGGGTTATCAAAAGCATACTGCCCTACAACCAAACACTTCTTCATACAGACACTACATTAAAATCAATTTCCTTTAAAAATCCTAACTGATCTCACAATCTACTGTACTGTATATGATCACAAACCAATGAAAAAACTCACATTCCAAAATGCATAAAATCAATGCACCATATACATTCTGCAAATTAATCAAACGTAAACAAAAATCAATTAGCAATCATTATTTACATCCCTAAACAATTCACACTCAATCACGAACAATGAAAACATTAACAGATTCACGCCTAGAGCAGAACAATTAAGCCTTTGAAAAAATATAAGTACCGACAAAAATACAACCTTTACAACCAAGGCTATCTACAGTATCCCTGACCTTCCTCAAACACACAATACAATACCAAGGAATACATCTATCTAATTTTAAAATACTTTAAACTCACAAAATAATTAAAAACACATCTAATCCAGCTTTTAAAACATCATCATTTCTTACCCTGAATGTATACTGTACAGTATATCTCTCTAGACATATATATATTGTACATACATACATACATACAGTGGCAAGAAATGATATACCACAAAAAAAAAAAATACACATGTTAAAAAACCTTTTGAAAAAATTAACAAGTTAAATAAAATACATTTCTTTACTGTAGTTCACTTACCATTACTTGCCCCCACCGACTCCCGTTGCGCAGCTTACTCACGAACCAATCCACGATCAGGAACCCATAAAATAATAAACCATTCAAAATAATAAACATTAATCTAAAAATCCAAATCAATCCACGGGTCTTCTACTTGTAATCCATCTTCATCTGTATTCTTCTTTCTTCTATCTCCTTCCGGGCGGGGCAGGGCGTGGTCTTCTTTCCATCATCGGCCACGCCCTTGTCTTTTTTCTTCTCCGGAGGTCCTTCCTCCGCGGCGTCTGGCTGCAAAATGAGACGACATAGGCTTTTAAAGGCCTATGACGTCACATTTTGCGTCATGGTTCCCACGGTCCTGATTGGACCGTGAAAACCATGTGTTTTGGCCGATAAAAAAAAAAATGATGACGTCACTTAAAGGGAATGAAAGCACAGCCAATCAGAATGGCTTTGCTTCAATTGCCTTTAAGATGACGTCATGAAAAGGCACATGGCTGCCCTCACATGGTATGGTAGCCAATCAGAGCGTGGGAACTTTATCCCTACTCTGATTGGCTCTGGTATACCATGTGTCAGGGGCTTGGGGGAGAAAGGATGTGACGTCAATAAGGATAAAGTTCCCACGCTCTGATTGGCTACCGTACCACGTGACAGGTTTTCATTGACGTCACATCCTTTCTCCCCCAAGCCCCTGACACATGGTATACCAGAGCCAATCAGAGTAGGGATAAAGTTCCCACGCTCTGATTGGCTCTAGTACCATGTGTGCACGGCCATGTGCCTTTTCATGACGTCATCTTAAAGGCAATTGAAGCAAAGCCATTCTGATTGGCTGTGCTTTCATTCCCTTTAAGTGACGTCATCATTTTTTTTTTATCGGCCAAAACACATGGTTTTCACGGTCCAATCAGGACCGTGGGAACCATGACGCAAAATGTGACGTCATAGGCCTTTAAAAGCCTATGTCGTCTCATTTTGCAGCCAGACGCCGCGGAGGAAGGACCTCCGGAGAAGAAAAAAGACAAGGGCATGGCCGATGATGGAAAGAAGACCACGCCCCGCCCCGCCCGGAAGGAGATAGAAGAAATAAGAATACAGATGAAGATGGATTACAAGTAGAAGACCCGTGGATTGATTTGGATTTTTAGTTTAATGTTTATTATTTTGAATGGTTTATTATTTTATGGGTTCCTGATCGTGGATTGGTTCGTGAGTAAGCTGCACAATGGGAGTCGGTGGGGCAAGTAATGGTAAGTGAACTACAGTAAAGAAATGTATTTTATTTAACTTGTTAATTTTTTCAAAAGGTTTTTTAACATGTGTATTTTTTTTTTTTGTGTTATATCATTTCTTGCCACTGTATGTATGTATGTATGTACAATATATATGTCTAGAGAGATATACTGTACAGTATACATTCAGTGTAAGAAATGATGATGTTTTAAAAGCTGGATTAGATGTGTTTTTAATTATTTTGTGAGTTTAAAGTATTTTAAAATTAGATAGATGTATTCCTTGGTATTGTATTGTGTGTTTGAGGAAGGTCAGGGATACTGTAGATAGCCTTGGTTGTAAAGGTTGTATTTTTGTCGGTACTTATATTTTTTCAAAGGCTTAATTGTTCTGCTCTAGGCGTGAATCTGTTAATGGTTTCATTGTTCGTGATTGAGTGTGAATTGTTTAGGGATGTAAATAATGATTGCTAATTGATTTTTGTTTACATTTGATTAATTTGCAGAATGTATATGGTGCATAGATTTTATGCATTTTGGAATGTGAGTTTTTCATTGGTTTGTGATCATATACAGTACAGTAGATTGTGAGATCAGTTAGGATTTTTAAAGGAAATTGATTTTAATGTAGTGTCTGTATGGAGAAGTGTTTGGTTGTAGGGCAGTATGCTTTTGATAACCCTTCTACATTTATTTGTACTGTATATTGGTTTATCATGGATGTGTATATAACGTGTGTGTATATATATATATATATATATATATATATATATATATATATATATACTGTATATATATCTCTCTCTCTCTCTTTCTCTCTGTCTCTCTGTATATATATATACAGTATATATATATACTGTAGTTGCATGATGAAGCCACAGTACAAATTCATGGGTGAAGGGTGGGTATCGTGCCTGTGTGGCTTAACCCCTTAATTACCGTTGCGGTTATTATCCGATAAGGTGTTTAAGGGGTTAATTGATATCTGAATGTAATTGCAATGTATTGGCTTGGTTTTGGCTATGTTTTGTGTGGGCAAGAGAAGGAAGGCGCTGGCGTCGGACACTTCGTATTGATGAGGTCAGTAGTACTTTATTTATTTGTATATGCTAGTTAATGTTTTTAATAATGGGCAATTAATCTATTATCCATATCTGGATAATAGTTATTTTGCACATTATTGTACTGTAGGTGTTGGGGGGGAGGGTGTATGTATTGAATGTATAGGCCAGGTTTATTTTTTTTACATTCAGGGTTACTTTCGTGGTTTTGCGTGGGACCTCTGGAGACCACCCACGGGGAATCCTCTGGTATCCTAAAGGGTATCAGGCTGGTGGTTCCACGGGTGACACATGCGGGGATGATGATGTGTGGTCCCACTTCTGTGGGGGCACCGCGGACCCGTAGTCTGCGGGCATGACGATGTGTGGTCCCACTTCTGTGGGGGCACCGCGGACCCGTAGTGAGCACCCGTGAGTTCCCCAGACCCCCATGGGAACCACCCAAGGCCCCGCAGACACCTGTGGGTTTGACCCGGGGCTCCCAGACATCCTTGGGCCTACCGTGGGGACCCAATTGTGTTCCACAGTGACCCAAGGAGACCACCTGAGGGCTATGGTGCTGGCAGGATCCACCAGCAGGCCTCCAGAACCTGTGGAATGCTGCTGGTAAACTGTAGGTCTGTCCAGGTGCCCTGCCAGCCCACCGGGGACTAGCGTGGGGCTGCGTTATGGACCCTGAATATAAAAGAATAAATCTTGTATTTATGGGGGGGGGGCACAGGGGGTGGGTAATGTATTTAATAAATAGAATGCTGTTTATTGTGGGGCTGTGCATTGTTTTGATTGTGGGGACTGGGGGTGGGGGGTTCCCCAACGGTATGTGGGTAGGCCTCCCTTGTGGGTAGTTAGTGGGTGAGGGTTGAGGGTGGTTAGGCCTCACGGGGTGGGGGGTTAGAGTGGGAGGGTATGTACAGTAGGCATCCCGAGTGGTGGGTGAGGGTGGGTTAACCCCTTCATGACTGTAGCGGTTAATAACCGCTATGGTGATTAAGGGGTTAGGGGACATTACTTTGAAAGTGTTAATTTTTTTCTCTGTTTTACTGTACAGCAGCAGCAGCAGCAGCGGAGGTTGCCATGGGTAGTGGGTAGTGTATTGAATGTATTTATTGGTTATTATGCCTTAACCCCTTCATTACCCTAGCGGCTATACGCTATGGTAATGACGCAGCATTTCTGAACTTTAATAATATTGTGCAGGAGCAGGGGGTCCCCTGAGATTAGATTTCTGTCTCAGGGAACCCCCTGCTCACTGTACAATATTATTAAAAATACAGAAATGCTGCTTCTTTACCATAGCGCATAGCCGCTAAGGTAAAGAATGATTCTTTAATGATGTGTGTGTTTTATTCACAGTGTAGATGTGCAGGGGGTCTCCGGAGCAGAAGCGCACAGGTTTCATGTCTGGGGACCCCCTGCTCCCCGAGATACAGGCCTCTTTAGGGGGTGCCGGTATCCCTCTGCTCTGCTTGGTTTAACAGGCCGCGGTCACGTGATCGGGGCCTTTAAAGCAGAGGGATACCGGCACCTCATAAAGGGGGCTGTATCTCGGGGGGCAGGAGGTCCCCCGACCTGAAACCAACGCGATTCAGCTCCCGAGACCCCCTGCACATCTACACTAGGAATAAAAATGTATTTCAAATGTATTTATTTGTATTTATTTATTTATTTATTGCGGGGATGCTGTGTGTGATTATTTTTTATTGTGTGTAGCGGGGGTGGGTGACGGGGTTTATAAATGTGAGTTTATAAATAAAATAAATAATATTATTTCTAGGGGCCTTAGAACAGAAGTTCCCACGCAAATTGCGCGCTCATTGCTCTTTTGTTACAATGTTGCTGGTCTTGCGGCTTTGCAGTCTGTCAGCAAAAAGCAGTTTGTAGTACTGAGTGTGAGATAAATTAACCAGTTCTTTTATTGCTGAAGTCGCCACCAAAAACTTTTATTTACAAATACAGTACAAAAACCGTGCAACACACAACAACATACAGTACAGTATCCTTTGTTTAAGTACAGCAGGTACTGTAGGGTAAAACATGTACTGTACAGTACAGCACAATATTACAGTATGGTCTCACTGAAAGTCCTCCCCATTTTCCATCCATGGCCGATGCCTTGCATGGCGCAAAACGCCATTAATGCAGTCTCTAACGCCTCTCATTACAGGATCTGTAACAGGATAATAGCGCTGCATTTCTTCCACAATCTTTTTCCTTAAATTAGCAGGAAGGGCCTTTTTATGGCGATTCCCATCGTAATTTACTTTGAACACCCACTCGCAGTACAATGTGTAGGGAACATGGTGTTTAAATATGATCAAGGCATACTTGTGTGGTATACCAGCACTCCTCACCCTATACTTCTCCCTCAGTGCCGGTGGCAGATCGCACAGGGAGATGTCGGGCACTGTTTCTATGCGAGCGGGTGTAGGAGGTCTTTTGGGAGTGGGTGTACTTGAGGCGACGGGCAATGGTAGGGTGTCTGGCAGGAAGCTTTCCTCCGGTAGTGGTCGCCGGGTTGTCTCCTGGCGTGGTCTTGACGGGGTTGTCATGTCCTCCTCAATAGCATAGTACACTGCATCTTCTGGTGGAGGGGGTGTGCTTGGTGATGGACGGGGGCCAAAGGTACCATGCATCACATCCATGTCACCCCCCTGCTCCAGCGTCGGGGAAACAGGGGCATTAACACCGAGCAAATAATGTATGCCTGCTATGTCAGCCTCTATCTTGTCCATCCGTTGATCCATCCGTTGCTCCATATGTAGGATCCGTTGATCCATCCGTTGCTCCATATGTAGCATCCGTTGCTCCACATGAAGCACCGACTCCAGAAGCAGATCTAGCTTTGCCAGCACAATAGAATTCCCGGGGAGATCCACAGTTAGCCCATTCAGGATCCGGTCTAACGAGCTGCTTGTGCATGGCATCTGGAGATCTGGGGGGATGGGTGCAACGGAGGATGAGATGGGGGTTCCCTGGAGAGAAGCGGCATCGATGGAGAGTGGAGGAGGTGACCTGGGGATGCCCGTACTGGAGAGAAGCAGAGTCGTCCAAGAGCAAAGGAGACAGTGACCCGTGGATTTCAGAGGCAGCAGCATCTTCAGATGGAACCGGAGAAGATGGGGGTGGAGAAGCCAGGCTGAAGATTTCCGGGACAGCTACAGCAGAGTCGTCGAAGCTTATGGGAGCAAGTGGTCTGCGGATTCGGTGAGTTGGCTGCCATTCGTCTTGCGTACTGAGCACAGTACCGTATTTCTTCTTCACATAATAAGGCTGACGTGTTTTAAAACCCTTAGCCTTTGGGGTCAGCAGAAGGTTTTCTTTATTGGCCTTAGCCTGTCACTTTGCCTTTGGCTTGGAAACGGTAACTGCCTTTCTCTTTTTCAGTGTGGCAGGCACAGCAGAGGTGAGATGGTTCTTGCGTCCATAGAACCGGGGATGCTCCATGTAAGCGGGAGGCACAATGCAGTATCTGGACAATGGCTCAGATAAAGATCAGCAAGTGGTGGGCTATGCAACGTGTACAACCTTTTATGCATGGCGGCCAGGTACAGGTGTTGAAAGTGGGTGGTCTGTAATGTGAGTCATTAACATATAAATACACCATCCATTTTGTGGATTCACTGCACATTGAATACACATCGACTAAACATCGAATACACATTCTTGTGTTTGTATTTCTTTCTACTCGCAGCAACGCCTGTTAAGAAGATTTCCAAGGATCTCAGCATGAGAATGAAGGAGATGTACACGAGCGGAAAACGAATTGCAGATATCCAGCGCTGGTTAACTGCTTCTGGCCTCGTTGTGCCATCAAGCACCGTGTGCTATCATGCACAAGGAAAAAATAGAGACCGCAAAAAGGCACCAAAGGTAACAAATGCGTAAGTATATTTATAAAACTTAACCAAAAAAAATATAGAAAACTGTAGTGTACATCTACAGTATACCGTATTTATATAGTATATTTACATTACAACAGTATATACTGTAGTGTACTGTATGTGTGGTCAATTTATATTTTTTGTGCAGCAGTATACACTTTTGTTATATTGCAATTCATCTTACAACGGAATATACAGTATATGATGTGTATTTATTATGATATAACAACAGTATACCGTATTTATATAGTATATTTATTATATTACAACAGTATATAGTGTATGTGTGGTCAATTTATATTTTTTGTGCAGCAGTATACACTTTTGGTATATTGCAATTCATCTTACAACGGAATATACAGTATATGATGTGTATTTATTATGATATAACAACAGTATACCGTATTTATATAGTATATTTATTATATTACAACAGTATATAGTGTATGTGTGGTCAATTTATATTTTTTGTGCAGCAGTATACACTTTTGGTATATTGCAATTCATCTTACAACGGAATATACAGTATATGATGTGTATTTATTATGATATAACAACAGTATACCGTATTTATATAGTATATTTATTATATTACAACAGTATATAGTGTATGTGTGGTCAATTTATATTTTTTGTGCAGCAGTATACACTTTTGGTATATTGCAATTCATCTTACAACGGAATATACAGTATATGATGTGTATTTATTATGATATAACAACAGTATACCGTATTTATATAGTATATTTATTATATTACAACTACAGTATAGTGTATGTGTGGTCAATTTATATTTTTTGTGCAGCAGTATACACTTTTGGTATATTGCAATTCATCTTACAACGGAATATACAGTATATGATGTGTATTTATTATGATATAACAACAGTATACCGTATTTATATAGTATATTTATTATATTACAACAGTATATAGTGTATGTGTGGTCAATTTATATTTTTTGTACAGCAGTATACACTTTTGGTATATTGCAATTCATCTTACAACGGAATATACAGTATATGATGTGTATTTATTATGATATAACAACAGTATATTTATATAGTATATTTATATTACAACAGTACTGTATACTGTATATTTGGTCTATTTATATTTATAGTACAGCAGTATACATTTTTCGTATATTTATATTTACTGTATATTACAACATTACATGTACAGTATACAGTATACATTTTATATTGCTGCATATTAATAACACAATATAATTTCTTTGCATTATAGGGAGACTACTCTTCTGGTGGACAGAATAAGTGAGGAGAATGATGAGAGGAGCGCATTAAGGGTTAAAAACACTCTGCAGGAAAAGCACAATCTGACTGTATCCGAGAGCAGCATAAAGAAGATGAGACGCAGAATTGGATGTAAATATGGACGTGTGAGGTTAGTACTGGACAGTACAGGAGGTACTGTAAAGTAAAAGTGTTGTTTTGCAAACTGTACTGCGCTGTGACGCTAAAAATTTTTATTCATTGTCATTACAGAGCGTACCCCATGATACGGGACACAAACAAAATCAAAAGAGTGCTACAGGCCCAAGCATGGATCGACAGCGGTGAGACTTTCCAGGATTGCATCTTCACTGATGAGTCTACTGTGTCGCTGGAGAGATTTGCAAGATTTGCGTTCCACAAAAAAGGCTGCATATCTTTGAAGCCGCGGCCAAAACACCCTGTGAAGCTGCATGTGTGGGGTGCCATCTCTAGGCGTGGACCGGGATGCATTGTCATCTTTGAAGGTACAATTTCTCAAATATAATGCCGCCTAATGCACTGTACTTGACTAGTGTTGCCTTACCGTATGCACTGTACTGTACTATTGAGCCCTTTTCTTTTCTTGCTATAGGAATCATGAATAAAGATTTCTTCCAAGACAACATTGTGCCCGTGATAGTGCGATACATCAGACGTGACTTTAACAATGGGCATCGCTTTTACCAGGACAATGATCCCAAGCACACCGCGTCGACGGCGCATATCCTTGAGCGCGGCATCAACTGGGTGAAGACGCCAGCGAAGTAAGTGCAGTAGACCGTGTCCCATTTATGCTCCCCACTGTTTTTACTGTGTACTGTATCTCTTAAACTAATTGTCCTTTCTTTCCAATCACAGATCGCCAGACTTCAATCCGATCGAAATGGTCTGGCATCATCTGAAGGACCACATCCGTAAAGAGGCGAAACCCTCCAAGAAGGACGAGTTGTATAAAGCCATAATGAGTTTTTGGAACGATGTACTCACCGTGGAACGATGCAATAAATATATAGACCATATTGCCACTGTGTTGCCCATTGTCATCGCGCGCAATGGGCAAGCATCAGGAAAGTAGTACAGTGCTGTAGTATTGTACAGTAAGTACAGTATGATACAGGTAAGTATGGCACAGATTTTTTCTTTCCCAATAGTCAGAGTATACAGTAGTTCCAGTATACAGTACAGTAGACTAGTTTGACAGTACTACAGTAACTGCCTACTAACTGCTCCATTTTTTTCTTTCCAGAGAAAGCTGCACCAGCCACCTACTGTACAGTAGTTCTACCATAATACAGTACGCACATACAGTACAGTACAGTAACTGAACAAAGTTTTTGTTTTCTTGTCGTTCCAGGAAAAAGGGTGCCCAAGGGGGAGGGGGAGCCTTGTGTTCCGTCAAATCTGCTTGTGCAGTCAAATGTACAGTATATAAACAGCAGTAATGATGTACACAAAACCTCTCCTCTCTCAATGAACTACTGTACCGCAGACACAATGAGGATACTGTTACAGTATGAAGGGGAAAAGAACAGGATGGGTTATTTAACATTATACTGTGCAATATGTATACTGTATATTTATATATACTGTATTTTTATTCTAAAGGTATTCGAGAATGTACTGTACTGTATGAGGACCTGGTGACTTTCAACCCTCTCAGACCCACAGAACGGATTATTTCACATTACTGTATATTTATCCTGTATATTTTCAGTAATTTAGAAGCAGTGGCTGTTCTGAACAGAACAGTTACTGTAAGCAAACGGATGCACATCAGATTTACATTTCCAATTCGAGAGGGGATTTTTCCAAAGCAGGCAGGCCTCCCTCTAAGGGAGGGGGATGGTGGGATCATACGCTGGCTGGCCTCCTGCTGAATCTTGTTACCGTAGCCAGCCCAGGGCCAGATTAACAAAACAATGGCTTGGATTGGATTAGCCAGACGATTGATGCTTGGCCAGGGAGGGATTAAAAACTCTAAGGGAGGGGGTGGGGTGGCTGAAATACTAGCTGGGACTGTACTGTGTCAGTATTTCCAACGGCAGGTCACCCTAATAATTGCATGAATAAACCCCCAAAGACAAGGCCCAAATATAGTACAGTATACTGTATACTGCATATACAGTACAGAGCTGTATACTGTATTATAAATAAATAATCATACAGTACTGTACAGTATGTATTATTGTGTGTTGAGGTTTTGAATTGCTGTTAACTTGAAATGTTTCACCATTGTATTGTACTGTATTTGTAAATAAAAGTTTTTTGTGGCGACTTCAGCAATAAAAGAACTGGTTAATTTATCTCACATAAAGTACGTGAATACGACCGCAATCACCATTGTAAATGGGTGCATACTGTAGGATGGAACGACAGGTGCTAAAGGGGTATACAGTAAATATGATATTTATCAGTGTTGATCAAAGAGAGTTGATCAGAAGGATTCCCCTTATAAAGTATACAGCACTCTACTGTCATTCATACAGTATAGTAAAGGGTAGACAACAAATGGTCTTGCAGTATACTGTATTACTACAAATCTGTCAGGTTGACCAGAATCACTGCGGATATCGGAAAATAATACAATTTTATTAATTCTATGTAGAATTAATAAAATTGTATTATTTTCCGATATCCGCAGTGATTCTGGTCAACCTGATAGATTTGTAGTAATATACTGCAAGACCATTTGTTGTCTACCCTTTACTATACTGTACTGTATGAATGACAATAGAGTGCTGTACTGTACTGTATATAAGGGGAATCCTTCTGATCAACTCTCTTTGATCAACACTGATAAATAATTTATCTCACACTCAGTACTACAAACTGCTTTTTGCTTGCAGACTGCAAAGCCGCAAGACCAGCAACATTGTAAAAAAAGAGCAATGAGCGCGAAATTGGCGTGGGAACTTCTGTTCTAGGGCCCCTAGAAATAATATTCTTTATTTTATTTACAGTATAAACTCACATTTATAAACCCCGTCACCCACCCCCGCTACACACAATAAAGCGGGCACTTACAGTACAGTATATATTTATTTCTCTTCATGTATTTATTTATTTATTTAGATTTATTTATTAATTGTGGGGCTGCTGTGCGTGATTTTTTTTTAGTGGGGGTGAGGGGGGTGTTTGGCCCTTGGTGTGAGTTTAGGACTTGCAGCAGCAGCACAATTAATAAATAAATCTAAATAAATAAATGAATATAAATAAATACATTTAAAATACATTTTTATTGATAGTGTAGATGTGCAGAGGGTCTCCAGAGCAGAAGCGCACAGGTTTCAGGTCTGGGGACCCCCTGCCCCCCGAGATACAGGCCCCTTTAGGGGGTGCCGGTATCCCTCTGCTCTGCTTGGTTTACAGGCCGCGATCACGTGATCGGGCCCTTTAAACCAAGCAGAGGGATACCGGCACCCCCTAAAGGGGGCTGTATCTCGGGGGGCCGGGGGTCCCCAGACCTGAAACCAACGCGATTCAGCTCCGGAGACCCCCTGCACATCTACACTATCAATAAAAATGTATTTCAAATGTATTTATTGTCATTTATTTATTTAGATTTATTTATTTATTTTTTGGCGGCTGCTGTGCTGTGTGTGTGTATTTTTTTATTGTGGGTAGCGGGAGGGTGGGTGAATGGGGTATTAGCCCCAACGATGGTTGTTTAGGGCTTGCGGGGGGGGGGGTAGCGGGAGGGATTAACCCCTTCATGACCGTAGCGGTATTAACTGCTACGGCCGTGAAGGGGTTAAGTGCACCCGCAAACCCCCCCCGCAAGTCCTAAACTCACACCAAGGGCCAAATACCCCCCCTCACCCATCCCCACTACACACAATAAAGCGGGCACGGTGGGTTAACCCCTTCATTGCCTTAGCGGCTATCCGCTATGGTAATGACGCAGCATTTCTGTATTTTTAATAATATTGATCAGGAGCAGGGGGGGTCCCTGAGCATTAATTTCTGGCTCAGGGAACCCCCTGCTCACTGTACAATATTATTAAAATACAGAAATGATGCTTCTTTACCATAGCGCATAGCCGCTAAGGTAAAGAACGAGTGTTTATTTATACTGTATATTGTATGTGTTTTATTGATACTGTACATGTGCAGAGGGTCTCCAGAGCAGAAGAGCACAGGTTTCAGGTCTAGGGACCCCCTGCCCCCCGAGATACAGGCCCCTTTAGGGGGTGCCGGTATCCCTCTGCTCTGCTTGGTATACAGGCCGCGATCACGTGATCGGGCCCTTTAAACCAAGCAGAGGGATACCGGCACCCCCTAAAGGGGGCTGTATCTCGGGGGGCCGGGGGTACCCAGACCTGAAACCAACGCGATTCAGCTCCGGAGACCCCCTGCACATCTACACTATCAATAAAAATGTATTTCAAATGTATTTATTGTCATTTATTTATTTAGATTTATTTATTTATTTTTTGGCGGCTGCTGTGCTGTGTGTGTGTATTTTTTTATTGTGGGTAGCGGGAGGGTGGGTGAATGGGGTATTAGCCCCAACGATGGTTGTTTAGGGCTTGCGGGGGGGGTAGCGGGAGGGCTTAACACCTTCATGACCGTAGCGGTATTAACTGCTACGGCCGTGAAGGGGTTAAGTGCACCTGCAAACCCCTCCCCCCCCCCCGCAAGTCCTAAACTCACACCAAGGGCCAAATACCCCTCCTCACCCATCCCCACTACACACAATAAAGCGGGCACGGTGGGTTAACCCCTTCATTGCCTTAGCGGCTATCCGCTATGGTAATGATGCAGCATTTCTGTATTTTTAATAATATTGAGCAGGAGCAGGGGGGGTCCCTGAGCATTAATTTCTGGCTCAGGGAACCCCCTGCTCACTGTACAATATTATTAAAATACAGAAATGATGCTTCTTTACCATAGCGCATAGCCGCTAAGGTAAAGAACGAGTGTTTATTTATACTGTATATTGTATGTGTTTTATTGATACTGTACATGTGCAGAGGGTCTCCAGAGCAGAAGTGCACAGGTTTCAGGTCTGGGGACCCCCTGCCCCCCGAGATACAGGCCCCTTTAGGGGGTGCCGGTATCCCTCTGCTCTGCTTGGTTTACAGGCCGCGATCACGTGATCGGACCCTTTAAACCAAGCAGAGGGATACCGGCACCCCCTAAAGGGGCCTGTATCTCGGGGAGCAGGGGGTCCCCAGACCTAAAACCAACGCGATTCAGCTCCGGAGACCCCCTGCACATCTACACTATCAATAAAAATGTATTTCAAATAATTTTTAATGTGCCGATGTTTGCGCAGAGAGAGCAGCGGATCTCTCTCTGCTGCAAACACATCTCGCCCCCAGTATGTGCAGTAATTTACTGAACATGTACTGTAGAATAAATGCATAGTTTTATTTATTCGGGTTTATTACACAGTATACTGTTCGGCCGGAAAACATCAGCATACAGTACAGCACAATATTATCCGTCGAAATCCCCCCATTAGCCGTTTTCTTTTCTGAGGAAAAACAAAATGAAAAGTTTTAATGTGCAGTAATGGTCAGCCCCCTAAAGAAGTACCCAGCCAGCCCCACCAAAATAATACGGCAGCTTGCGCCGGCGCCGGTCCACTGCCAGTACAGCTTTCTTCATCACACACGTCGATAGTTAGCAGCGGGACTAGCCCACCTGTAGTCAGCAGGTGAGGCGGGAAATCGCTTAGGTACATGCAAGCTTCATCAAAACTGGCCGCGAAATACGACTCTGTCTCAGGGTTGTCACTGACAGTGGGACCGTCATTGGAAGCCGGTGCTGGTGCTGGTGCATTGCTTGGCAGGGACTGTCGCTTCTTAGTTGGTTTTAACACAACCATTCGCCTTTTGCCGCCTCCATGATCATAGATACGGGAAAAACCCTGTGACACACACCAATACCCTCCAACAAATTGGGGCTCAATACGGTGAAAACAGGGGTCACTACATAACTTTTTCCTTATTGCACGCACCACAAATGAGGAGTTGGCGAAAATTTGTAAAAGTCATAGTTTTCGATAAAATACTGATAAATTTGAACAACTGTTGCCATCTTATACTCTGTTGCATTAATAGCGGCCCATATCAAATAAGCATAACTTCTGTCAGGTTTTTGGAACACGGGCTGCTGCACTTGGACACTTAAGGTGGGTCTCTGGAGAATAGTGTAACTGAAACTGGTCTTTGTCTTTATTTAATATGTAAAGCCTAAATTGATACATTTTTGCAACTCTTCCTTCAGTCTCAAGGCCAAGGCCAAGTTATTGTACAATGGCACACTGTGGTACAGTATCTTTTTTAAACGAAACAACTGCAAGCCCACACATTACTGATTCGGCGCTTTACAAGTCAGGAATTTATGCCATCTGGTGGACACGCGAAGCATTGCAGCCTAGTAAATCCTTCTCATTATCATTTAACAGATCAGGCCCCCGTCAGCCAGGCATGAACCGTGGCTGGGAAGGCAAACGCAACGAAGCATGCAAGAGGTGAGCAGCGGCGGATTCCAGGTATCTGCCAGGTACAAACTGGGCATTTGCTCGAATAAAGTGTGTCGGTGCAGTACCGTGACAAGCTCTATAATTAACTGGTGGCAATGGCGGGATTGAACTGAACCTGTATTACAGTGTACTGCGGGACCCTGTAATATACAGTGGCGGCGCCGCTGAGTCTAATGCGGCCGCCACCGCGGTTAAAAAAACCTGCGGGCGCCCCGCGGCAATCTCCTGCCGCAAACCGGGCAGGTTCGCAGCCGCTTTCCCGCGCCTCGGGCGCTTTCAATAGTAAGCGCCACTGGAGAACGGTCCCGCGGCTAGCCCGCTATGCACCCAGCCAGCTCCCGGCAAGGTTTAGACTCAGCTTAGCTGGGACAGTAGTGGGAACTCAAAGGGAATTGCGAGTTCCTGGGACTAAAGATATTGAACACACAGTAGTGCAACAGTTAACACAAGTTGTAACACCACCTCCCTGCTGCGACCGTGAACCATGAGCGAGGCTGAAGGCACATCCAACATGAGGACCCGAGCTCAGCTGAAGGACAAGTGCCGTGAATATGGACTGCCCTATGAGAACCAGGAGGTCTCAGACATGGTTGACGCAATCGGTGACTATGAAGCCCGGCATGCAGAGCCTCAGGATACGGCTCAGCTTGCCCTTGTACAGCCACCTGCAGATCAGGGAAGGAACCCAGTGCCGGGGCGGCGAAATCTCGGGGAGGGAACGAGTGCACCTCCCGGGAGCAGTGCAACAGGAGGGGTACTGGTTGCTGCGGCTACCAGTCCGTTCACCCCTGAAATGTTGGCACTGATTACTGCATGGGGAGACAGAGGGACACCGGAGGAGCGGCTGCCGTTTATCACTATGGCAGTAAACAGACCCGCTTATTGCCCCCCTGTCCAACCCAACAATGATGAACTCAAACTGGATCAGCACAGTCTCACCAAGTTCGTGGAAGGTACTGATCAGATCGACAGTTTTTTAAAGAACTTTGAGACACAGTGTCAGTGCTACAAAGTGCTTCCCCAGCATAGGGTTGCACGTTTGGACCCCTTACTGTCCGGCTTGGCTAAGCAGACGATGATGGCGCTTCCAGGTGGGTATGCTGATGACTATGACCACCTGAAAGAACTGTTATTGTTTCAGTATGGTTTTAGCCCTGAACCCTAACAGGGTAAATTCCGTCAGGAAGAGAGGCAGCCCCAGGAGTCCTATGTTACCTACGTGACCCGCATGGCTTTGTACGGGATACGCTGGGTGGAGGGCTATGAGGCACGGACTTACCAACGCCTGCTGGACCTCATCTTTCAGGAGCTCATGCAGCAGTGCCCGCCGGGGGTGAGGGCTCGGGTGTACAACAAGAAGCCCAAGACTTACCAGGAGGCGGCGAGGCTTGCAGGCGACTATGTGGCCAGCAGAGCCCTGATGATCGCCAAAGCAGTAGCCAAGGCGGCGATGGCGGCGGCACCGGCCAAAAAGTCTGCCAATGGGGAGGCAGAGCTTGCAAGCCGTGGTGCATGGATGCTTGTTAGCTGAGCTCTAGCCCATCAGTGCAAACAACTAACTAAATATCAGCATTTTAGGCACGAAAATTTACAAAAAGACACCCTCAAGTATCTGAACAGCGGGGGATGCCGCTGACCACAAGAAGGGGCAGAAAAGTCACTTCAGTAGCAAGCTACTTCCATAAAACCCCTTGCAAGTCCCCTGCAGCAATGGCAACGGGCGGGAAAAGCAAGGAGAGCAGGAACAAGGACAAACCTCCCCCCCAAATGCCCAACGATGAGACTGACACGGACACAGAACCGGGGGCTAACAGACCACCCTCAGGAGCAGGAGACCAGGGGTGGGCCAGGGTTAAAGACATAAAAGAATTATGTGGGGAGATGAGGACATTCTTCAAGTCTGAACTATGGGCCCTGCGCAAAGACCTGGATGCCCTGGGAGAACGCACCGACACACTGGAGGTAAAATCTGACGAAACTATATCAGCCCTGCAGCAAACTAAAGCGGAGGTCGCTTCCCTGTCGGCCCAGGTGCGGGAGATAGGGGACACGTTGGAAGACTCCGACAACAGGGACAGGAGAAACAACCTCCGTATCAGGGGGGTGCCGGAAGCTGTAACAGACCCAGAGGACTTCATCACACGCTGGGTTCAACACCTAATCCCAGACGGATCTGAAACAGATAGACACCTGGATAGGTGCCACAGGGCGTTCTGCTCCCGCCCACAACAAGGGGACCCCCTGTAGACGGACGTTCACAGAGGTACACACTTGGAGTCTTTATAATGTGAAATTATAATAGGCTTCATTGTGCCTTTTCCTTTTTATCAGGAAATTATCCAAACACAGGGGGGGGGAACAAAGTTTCCATTCATTTGGGAGTATTTCTAGTGAAATCCTTATGCAATTAATTCACATCTCCCTAGTCAAGCATTTCTCTCAGCCCCAAAACATATAGCATGAAAATAAGCAGATATAAGCAGTCTCTTAATAATGAAAGTCTTATCTGGTTATCAGCTGTAGAGTAAGCTTCTCTGCTCTTCTGGAACCACACCCGTGCGTGCACAGAAAAATATCAGCATCCAGGTTTAGAAGTCTTATTTGGTGTCTTGCAATCAGCTCTGCTGGGCAGAACTCAAGACATGTGCTGTCTCCAAAGGTCAGCTCTCAGTCAGAGCTAAGGAGTTTTTGTAAACAATCAGGCAGGTGGTGTTTGTTTATTGACTACCAGCAGTTAACCACCACAATGCTGGATTAAAGGCACATTACTGAACAGGGATAAGTCCCCTGTTACACCCCCCAGAGACATTATTGTCCAATTCCATTTTTTTTAAATGAAGAAAACCATATCCCAAAAGACCAGGAACCAAAAATATACTGAATTCGACGAGGTCCAGTTCCAAGTATTCCAAGATTTAACCCCGGCTACGTTGGCCAGGAGGAGGAATTTATGGCCGGTCACAAAAGCGCTGCGGGACAACACCATAAAGTATCGCTGGCTGTACCCCTTCGCTCTGTTTGTGATAAAAAATGGCACCCCACATACCTTAAGAAGACCAGAGGATGGTGATGCTTTTCTGCGCAGGTTGGGCCTTGAGCAGTCTTCGGGGTCCCCTGGGTCCTCCTCACGTACTTCCTCAAGGGGGGGGGAGGCTACGGTGACCTCCTGGAGAAGGGCTGGTTCCGTGGCTGCCCCACAGCAAAGCTAAAAGATAAAGACTAATCAGCCATACCTGTAACATACCCCAATAGCCAAACAAGACACCCCTGGGACGCTGTGCTACCCCTGACTCGCCTAGAGATGACATCACTGCTGCCCTGATTAAAAGGCCCAGAACGCAGATGAGCCGCCGGGATGCGTCGTCATGGACGTACCTGGCGATCCGTCGTGGATTTTCGAATGGTGGCCATCTTCCTTCCTTCTTTATGCTGAGCTGAGCGAGAACCTCCGAGGAGTGGCGCGGACCCGTTGTCCGCGCGTCCGACAGGATCAACAACCTCCAAGATGGCGGCCGCCCCTCTTCTGCCGGTCCCGCCCCCTCTGCTTTCGGCGCCCTGCGTTGGCGCGGGCGGGCGCGGACGGGATGTGCCGGACGACCCGCCGCGGGTTCTGGAGGGGCGGCCATCTTCCCTCCTGGGCGGTGCGGGTGCCTCCGAGATGAGAGGTGCGGGCCCGCTGGCCACGCCTCCGACAGCCACCTCTGGCCACCTCCAAGATGGCGGCCTCCTCTCTTCCTGTCCCGCCCCCTCTGCTTCCAGCGCCCTACATGGGCGGGCGCGGGCATGGATGGGAGGTGCCTGGCGACCCGCCACTGGTTCTGGAGGGGCGGCCGTCTTCCCTCCGGGGCGGTGCGGGTGCCGCCGAGAGGCGCGGGCCCGCTGGCTGCGCTTCCGACGGCCACCTCTGGCCGCCCCCAAGATGGCGGCCTCCCCTCTTCCGGTCCCGCCCCTCCACTTCCGCCATTGCCGCGGGCACGCACATGCGCACACAACTACAGGCGAGGGGAGCGCTAGGGGGGGGAGAGAGATGAGGAGGGGGGGAGAGAGACGAGGGGAGCGCGAGGGGGGGGAGAGAGACAAGAGGGCGGGAGGGAGACAAGAAAGCAGGAGGGGGGAGATATAAAAGCAGGAGGGGGGAGATAAGAAAGCAGGAGGGGGGAGATAAAAAAGCAGGAGGGGGAGATAAGAAAGCAGGAGGGGGAGATAAGAAAGCAGGAGGGGGGAGAGATAAGAAAGCAGGAGGTGGGGGAGAGATAAGAAAGCAGGAGAGGGGGTGAGAGACAAGAAAGCAGGAGGGGGGTGAGAGACAAGAAGGAGGGGGGGAGAGATAAGAAAGCAGAAGGGGGGGAGAGAGACAAGGAGGGGAAGGGGGGGTGGGAGACAAGAAGGAGGGGAGGGGGGAGGGAGACAAGAAGGAGGGGAGGGGGAGGGAGACAGGAGAGAGAGAGAGACCAGAAGGCAGGAGGGGGGGGGGAGAGAGACAAGCAGGCAGGGGAGGAGACAAAAGGGCTGCAGTATACTATTAAATAAGACCGAGCGGTTTAGGGGAATGATACTAGGCGAAGCTCAAGTTAGCCACAAGTTGGGATGTAGTTACGCTTTACACAGAAATGTCATATAGGGGTAAAGGTTAAGGTATGCAAGATTCAGAGGGGAAGTTTAGAGGTGGGATTTTCCACATATCCCTATAGTTACTCACGATACCCCTCTGAGTGTTGTCGTTTGAGGGGTTTGTAAAAGTTTTTATTACTTACAAAAGTTATTAATTGATGTATTGCTGGTATAAGTTTATATAAATAATGCTTTAAGATGCGTTGGCGGGGACTACCCCCGCTGCAGGCTTCTCCTATCTCGACCCATTCCCCAGTAATGGGTCGTACCCTAGTCCCTAGGAGGCTGGTCCCTCGGGACACAGACAAGTCCACTGTTACGGACGGTCTGTCAGGCCATACCTATGGGCATAAGGATCTCCCTGGGTCCATCCCAGATGAGATCTTCTCAATACTATGTATATTCACTGTCAGAAACACACTGTTTATGCTGTCATTTTTGTCTCTTTGTTCGTTATATGTTATATGTTCCCCTGCCCCTTCCTACCTTCATGTGTCCCCCCTCCCTGGGCCCTGGCCTCCCACTTCCCCCAACCCCCCCCCCCCCCCCCCAGAGGAAAGAGGAGCGGACGGCAAGGGAATAGGCGGTAAAGACATCTCCACATCAGCAGTCAATCCATCAGATGGATATCTCGGCCCTAGAAACGGGGAAAAGAGGGACCGACGACAGAATCGGCGTAGAAGACGGCACTGGACACCTGCAGCAGATGGAAATCAACGAGTTAGCCACTGCACAAAGTTCAAGAGTCAGAAACCCCATAAAGTATGTTGAATAAAGAAATTAGGTTTATTTCACACAACGTTAAAGGTTTCAACAGCCCAGCAAAACGTAAGTAGGCCTTTAAAGAGTATAAACGCCGAAAGGCAGACATTATTTTTCTCCAGAAGACCCACTTCTCTAGGAGCTGTTTCCCTAAATTTCTAGATAAAGATTTCAGAACAGTACACATAGCCTCAGCGACAGAGAAAAAAAGAGGGGCAGCTATTGCAATCCACAACAGAATAACATTTCAGGTAGACAAAACGATAGCGGATAGAGAAGGGCGATACCTCATCCTGGTGGGGTCCATACAGGGTCAGCCCCTCACGCTGGCCTCTGTCTACGCCCCATGCGAGCCAGCTCTGACATTTTTTTCCCTTTTTTCCAGAAACTCCACAGTGTAGCTCAGGGAAATATAATTGTAGCTGGGGACCTCAATAGGACATTAAAACCCATCTTAGATAGGTGTACGACTACTAACCTGCCCCCTAGACAGGACATACTAAACATTACCCACGGACTACGAGACTGTCAATTAGTAGATATTTGGAGAGAGCAACATCAGCAGGATAAGGACTTTACGTTTTACTCCCACCTACATAACAGATATAGCCGGATAGATTATTTCCTGGTATCCAATAGACTGGTCCCGGTGGTCTCCCATACGGTGATCCACGATATTTCGTGGTCAGATCACGCACCAATCGAGCTGCGGTGCACGTTAAATTCACTAGACAGACCTGGAGCAAACTGGAGACTTAATGAGCTGCTACTCAAAATTCCAGCCATTATGAAGGAGATAGGAGACAAAATCACAGAGTATTTTGTGGAGAACGAGGGTAGCGTGACATCACACTCCACGTTGTGGGAGGCACAAAAAGCTACCCTCAGGGGATCTCTGATGTCTCTGGCGCCTCGGCGCCGGAGGGAGCAGGACCGCCAGATTCAGGAATTACAGGAGAAATTGGCATCACTCACTGCAATACATAAGTCCTTAAAGCAGGACGCCATTTTAAAAGAGATCTCGGATATCAAACACCAATTAAACATTCGATTAACCTCCCAGGCGGAAAAGGAGTTGAGTTGGACTAAACGTAGGTTCTTTGAGAAGGCGAACAGGCCGGACACCGTTTTAGCGAACAAGCTAAGAAATAAAACACCAAATTATCACATCCAATCTATTCGTACACAAGGGGGGGAGCTAACCTCCAATCCTAAGCGAATTGTGGAAGAATTCAAATCCTACTATGAGGCGCTCTATGATGGAGGTAAGGTCACACAAAATCAGAAAACGAGGGACAATCTGCGGGAATTTTTAATGGGGGCAAAGTTGACAAAGTTGAGCAGGGTGGAGAGGGAGGCACTACAGATAGACTTCTCTTTAGAAGATTTAACGGCAGTTGTAAAGTCTCTCAAGCCAGCCAAGGCACCAGGGCCGGATGGCTTTTCAAACCTATGCTACAAAAAATATCTGAAAATATTAGCACCATATATGTTAAAACTTTTTAATTCGGTCTTGCAAGGGGCCTCGTTCCCAGCACAGATGCTCCAGGCTTCCATCTCCCTGATCTATAATGTAAAAGAACACTAGATGGCGCTCTACTAAACCACAGACAGTGATCAAATTATATAGTGCATAGAAAATATATCTAAGTGAAAAACAAATTATGTAAAGTGTAATAAACAGTGATAAATATTATTAACAGTGTATAAAAGGCAAAAACAACTTATCACTCGACCCCGACAAAAGACTGTTCCAAAAGTCTTGTAGAAGTAGTGTAGATGAGGTTCCAGGGGAGCGTCGCCGAGTGCCCAAAAAAAGAGAAAACAGTGGATAGTGTAATATTGTAGGATCGTGTCAAAGTATATATAAACGTGACAAATTCCTACTCACAAAAGTAGCAGGAACGCAAGCATGTGAATCAAATAAATTCTGTGGTGTAGCCCGTTCCGGAGGTTTGGTATATGGGTCAGCACATCTTAAGAAACCAGAAAACAGCCATAGTGTACTGCACCGACACACTTTATTCGAGCAAATACCCAGTATGTACCTGGCAGATACCTGGAATGCGCCGCTCCTCACCTCTGACAAGCCCCGTTGCGTTTGCCTTCCCAGCCTGGGTTCATGCCTGGCTGACGGGCGGCTGATCTGTTAAATGATAATGATTAGGATTTAATAGGCTGCAATGCTTCGCGTGTCTACCAGATGGCATAAATTCATGAATTGTAATGCAGTATATATATATATATACTGTGCAGTATTGCAGCCAGAGGGAATAAAATGCTTCAATCCCTGCTTGGAAAATACCTCAATGCACTCGGGCAGAAAACAGTCACAAACCTCAATACACCCGGGTATACCCGAATTCGTGGGACTAGCCGAGCTCGAATAAAGTGTGTCGCCAGTGTAGATGGAAATACAATTTATAAAATGTAAAAGACAACTGGAGGCTTACGGCTTTACGAGGAAAAACAGCATTGGGAATAAAGTCTCTGTAGTAGTATAGCTCGTCTCATGCAGTCTTCTTTCCATCGGCATCCGCGAACGTCACTTCCGGAATGTGACGTCACCGCTCACCGGAACTGCAGACTGCGGAGGTTCCCCTGCTTCTTTCCTCTCCCAAGATGGTGGAGAAAGCCCGACTCTACGCGTTTCGACATGGTTACGTCTTCTTCAGGAGTGGCTTGTGGGTGCTAACAGCTCGGTATATATACCTGATACCTAGCTGTGATTGGTGTTAACATCGTGATTGCGTAATTAGCAATAACATGTCCTGTTACATAAATCTAAGTGTATAATCATTAATTTAACATCATCATCAATATAAATAATCATTATATCTCACTATAGCACTATTATATCTATTATTCACAATAAAATGGACTTAATACAATTCAATTATAAACTTCAATTATAAAATCGTGCTGATGCTGCCCCCAAACAGCATGAACACATACACAAATCTAAAATAGCTATCTAAAACTGAAATTTTAAAATAAACGACGATTGGTGCATTCTAATGATAATGAGAGAAAAAAGAAACATGTTAGAAAATAGACACATTATAGAATACAATTTATCTCATATGTTAAAAACTTCTAATAAATTATATAATTTTATTAAATCATAAACTACATGATGATATGTACAAGAAACAACCTGAACCGATATTTATAAAAATGCTTTAAAATCAAACTCAGCATTCAAACCATTTGGAACTAAAGTTTTTAATATATACAGTAGATCTCTCCATCCCAGTTGGCTTAAAAATGTACCTTATGGTCAATTTAGGAGACTTAAAAGAAATTGTACCGATGATGCCAATTTTAAAATTCCTGATCTATAAACCAGGTAAGGACCCGGCATACTGCAAGAGCTACCGGCCCATCTCTTTGATCAATACGGACATAAAAATATTATAAAACTTATAGCCAACATAGTGGGTAACGTCCTTCCTAGGTTGATTCACCCAGATCAGGTGGGTTCACCGGAGGAAGGCAAGCGGCAGATAATACCAGACGAGTAATCGATCTTATTGATTTGGCCCAAAACATAATATCCCGTCTATGGTACTTAGTCTGGATGCAGAAAAAGCCTTCGATAGGATTGATTGGCCCTATCTAAGAGGGACACTGGAGGCATTTGGCTTTGAGGGACGCCTCTTGGGAGCCATTATGGCCCTATATGAAGGGCCGGCAGCAAGGGTGAGACATCAGGGGTTCCCTTCAGGACAATTTCAAATCCGTAGTGGCACGAGGCAGGGTTGCCCGCTGTCCCCCTTGCTGTTTGCCCTCTGTATCGAACCCTTGGCGGCACACCTGAGATTATGCCCAGATGTGTCAGGAATAATAGTAAAAGAGCAGACGCACAAAGTGGCGCTGTACGCGGATGATGTGATACTGACATTATCCAGACCTCTCACCTCCCTGCCCAATATGTTCGCAATATTGGGGCAGTTTAAACAAATATCGGGGTTCAAAATGAATCAGGCCAAATCAGAAGCCCTCAATATAAATCTACCCAAACCAATGGAAAAACTAATTGGATTAAACTTTAAATTTAACTGGCAACCCTCCATGATCAAATATCTAGGGGTATATATAACACGCGATGTCAAAGTGTTATACAAGGCAAATTATCCCAGGTTGTTCAAGACACTGAGGGAGGATCTCAGAAGATGGGAGGAGTATGGCATCTCTTGGATTGGAAGAATTCACAGTGTTAAAATGAATCTTCTACCTAAGGTACTGTACCTCTTTCAGGCCCTCCCTGCCCCCCTGCTGAAAGATGACATCCTCTCGCTGCAGTCTAGAATAATGAAGTTTATCTGGAATTAAAAAAGCCCACGGATAAAAAAAGATATCTTGAGGAGGCCGACCTCGAGAGGGAGGTTGGGGGTGCCTTGCCTGTTTGCCTACTACGAGGCAGCCCAACTGAGCCAAATCATACAGTGGCACTCAGACCCGGATCTCCGGAGATGGGTGGCCCTAGAGAAAGATTGTTGTGCGCCCATTGAGCTGCAGAACCTTATATAGTTACCTAAAAAGTGTTGGTCGGGAATTCAGACTCCGCTACAGGCTATATCAAACTCCTTGAAGGTTTGGGAGGCTACCAAATTTAAATGTTCTCTCACAACACTAAACTCCTTGATGAAGCCCATTTGGGGCAATCCGGACTTTGCTCCAGGGATGGATAGCTCACCTTTCGCAAAATGGTTTCAATCAGGGTATATTAGACTGAATGATCTGGAGGGAAGACAGCATATCAAAACTTTTTGATCATATCAAAGAAGAAAAAAACATGCACAATACAGAATTTTTTAGATACCTCCAGATCAGGGCATTTTACAACAAAACCCCAATTCGGCCTAGGAGAACAAACTTCGAGCAGCTGTGTTCTAGAGGCACGGACACGAGGGGACTGACCTCTAGAATGTACAGGGAAGTAATCTGTCCAGAAACAAAAGACGAACCCCGACTTAGTTATATGAGACAATGGGAAACCGACTTAGGGAAGACTTTAAAGGGATACACACCCAGGCAGGAAACTTACACTGTATTGAAAATTACAAAAACACAGATGGACTCTTTGCCCCAATCCCAAGAGGAGAGAGACTGCTGAAGCAGGTAAAACCTTTAATTACCTATCACAAAGTGTAATACGGTCATTGAAATAGGGATTTTGCCTTCTAGCCATAGTCAGGATTCAAGAAGTGCGTCAGCCCTTAAAAAGGGATAGGTGTTTGTTGTTTTCAAAAGTTTCGCTGAAGCAGTGAATACATATGGTGACCCATGAGTGGTACTGATTTTGCAAATAAAGGTTGCCACACCGCATAGGGCTACCAGCTGTGAATGGAGTATATGCAGAAAAGTGTGAAAATGGATACAAAGACTGTGCTGAAGCAGGGGAATTTTTAGCAAACAAATGCTGAGTGTAAAATTGCCCTATAAGGGGAAAAGGTATTTCGAAGCCAATTGCTGAGTGTTGAGTCACCCTGCCGGGAATGAAAGAAATAGTCCCCTCAAAGAATGTTTTTCTGCAAGTAAAAAAAAATACAGCCTACTGTATATACTGTATATCTTGGGAGAAAAACAGACACCCAAAGTGTGAAGTGTGAATGCCATAATACCCAAAGATGAGACTGAAAATTACTGAACTCAGGCAGAAAACCAAATTCTGTTGCTGAAGCGGAGGCATTGCACCTAGCAAGAAAATGGTGTGAAGCAAATAGACTTTTTTACCTAGCAACTGCACATCTTGTATACCTGATAAGAGAAATGCATGCACAGCACTGCTGATATTGTAAAACTTAACCAAGAAACAGATATTCTACAGAGATGCCTGTGAGAGCTACGACCTCTACACGCAAAATATGCCCACCTGTAGGACTACCACAATTGGGGGTTCTAGCAAATACAGTGGCAACAGCTGCAATAGCGCCTCCTGAGGTCACGAAGAAAAGTACACCTGATAGCCTAAAAATGGAGGACAAGATGCAGCATTCTGTAATGAACCCTACCCCACGGAAAGTGGCCCTTCCAGTCCGATAAGGAGGAAGACATCTCTTACGGGGAACCCGAACTGAGTCACACCCACAAAACACCCCAAGAATGGTGGGGGTGCCTGAACTCGGCACGAACAGAAAAGACCGCTCCCTTTGATGACGAATATGATCAGCAGGAGACAGAGCTGGAGCAGCGGATCACCGAATATATCCGTCAGCTACTGCTGCGGCACAGTTTATTCGAGCATTTGCCCGTTCTGTGCCGCAGCAGTAGCCTGGCGCGCGCCCGAGTGTGACGGGCGCGCGCCGAAGCAGCGGAAGAGCGCCCTCCGATCGGGGCGCTCTCCCTACCGCTGCCGGGTCCGCCGGGTCCCCCGGAACCCCCTGCCGCTGTCCCGCGATCGCGGGACACCAGGGCTCCCTTGGGGAGCCCTTGGACACGCGTGCAGGGGGCGCAGGCTCCCGATGACGCGTGACCGCGCGTCTATGACGCGCGGCACGCCGAGGGGCGGCCACTAGCAAGCCGGGAAATCTCCCGGCTTGCGGATCTGGCCGCACTGCGATAAAGTGTGTCGCCAGTGTATTACAGTTGCAAGAAAAGCCGGGTGGATCCAGTGACGCTGCTAAAACTTCAAATGAAGATGGAGACCCCAGTATCCCTGAAGGGACGGCGTCATCCAAATCAAAAAGGAAGAAAAAGAAAAGCGGTTCTTCACTTACCGTGGAAGTAACAGAGACGTCCGCAGTTCCTGTGGAGGAAAAGAGGGACCGAGTGGCCCTGCAGCCTAGAAAAAATGGAGAATTCGTCCCGCAGTTAACCGAATATCCAGAGGGCCCAAGGCAGAAGTCGTGTACCCCAAAGAAGTGTCTGTCCGGTGCCAACAGTTAGGAACCCTCAACCAATCATCCCAGGGAAGTGGAGCCGGAACCAGTGAGTGACGATCCCTTGACCAGCCCTGAAGATGCCCTGAAAAATGCCAGGCATGACTGTGATATGCTCCGTGAACAATTGAAACAAAAGGAAGATGGTTACACAGAGCTACAGAAAAATAACGTGAAGCTACAAGAAGATGTGCTCACAATTTACTCTTTAGCCAAGACCGAATAGAAGGATCTCAAGACTGAGCTAGATACTGCAAAGGCTACTATTTCCGCCATGGATGAAAAGCAGAGCCAATCTGATAAAATGGTGGCTACACTAAAGCGGAAGTATGAGGAGGCACTGAAGCAGATGACAGTCTTTCAGCAGGAGGTTCACACTCGTCGCATAGAGCTGAATGCCTCACAACAGGAGGTCAACAGTGTCCGGATAGAAGTGGACGTATCTCAGAAAGAGGTTCAGACACTCCGCAGAGCACTGGATGCCTTATATCATGAGACCAACAGCTGCCACACAGACCTGGAGGTTTCCAGAAAGGAAATACACAGTCTCACTGAGGAGCTGGACATTGCTAAAGAAACTATTGGTAATCTTGATACAGATCTCAAAGTCTTTCAGAAAGAGCTTCAGACCCTCAACCTAGAGAAGGAAGTCTCATGCCAGGAGACTGTCATTCTCAAAGCAGATGTGCATAAATGGAAGGAGGACTGCAAAGAGGCCCTGAAGAATACAGAGACTGAAAAAGGAGAAAATTCAAGATTAAACTGAAAGAAGAGAATTTTCAGTTGACAGAAGAAATCAAGGAAAAGTTTGACGCAGAGCACCGACTGCAGAACCAACTGCAAGGTCTGCGTACACACCTCCAGTATGCTGAATGCTGAGGAGAAGCAGCAAACGCTACAGGAAGAAAAACTGCAGGCTGCTAAAGAGGTACAAGCACTGCAGGAACGTCTGAATACCCAGTACGTCCCCACAGAGCAGTATGAGGAGCTAAAGGCCACGCTGCATGTCTTCAGAGCATCATTGGAAGCGGAGCTTCGATACCAGGTGACTCTGTATGAGAGGGAGTGTGAGAAGGCTCATAAACCGGAGCAAGAGCTGGAGAGACAGAGAGACTGTTCCATTCCCTTGAGTCAGTACACCAAGGAGAAAACAGACGCAGCGGCAACCTTGACGACAAAAATTACAGAGCTCCAGAATATGAAGGAGACTCTGATACAGACTGTGCAGACCAGTAACTTACAGATTCCTCCAATACGGAAAAAGGTATTGGCTCTGCCAAAGCACCAGTATCCCACAGTAACTAATGCCCGTGAGGACAAGGGTACAGTGAGAGTTGGGGACTCCACGCAACTTCAAAACAAAATTACGAAGTTTGAGCCACCTAAGGAAGCACTAGCCCAACCTACAGCTGCCCAACAGGCAACAAACAGAGGTAGGAGTGCAGAATTGAAGCCAGAAGAATCCTTAGCTGAGGAAGCTGAAAAAATAGGACGTTCTCTGGAAAAGGAGGTGGAGGTTCAACTCAGTCCCAAAGAAGCTGAACTGGCGACTCCGTGGTGTGGAGCAGCTGCAGAAAGACCGCTTCAAGAGCTGAAAACTCTAAGGGCTAGTCCTAAGTGCTCTACAACTGTTGCCATACACTTTGTCTACAAAAAGAGGAGTGCCCGACGCAACAGAAATCTCATGACCGCGCACGCGATAAAAGACTTTACGTGGAAAAAGTCCTCCTCGAGCGACTGAGGAGTGCTGATCTCAAGCACCTTCGGGAGGAGACAAAAATAAACTGGAGAAAGGGCTCCAATCCCAGCGGGACTGAGGGTTCTCTTCCTCCATCCACTCTCATTCAAGTCACAGAAAGATCTCGAATGAGAATGGAAGGATGGGCTTTTGGCCGTGGTAAGCCCGAGCTTCCCTCAAACAGGGGAGGTATGTAACAGGGGACTTATCCCTGTTCAGTAATGTGCCTTTATTCTAGCAGTGTGATGGTTAACTGCTGGTAGTTAATTACTAAACACCACCTGCCTGATTTAGATTGCTTACAAAAGCCTGTCTGATTGAGTCAGGAAGAGACTCCTTTGCTCACACCTGAGCTGAACTAGGAGACACTTGTCTTGAGCCCTGCCAGGAGAAACAGCAGAGCTGCTTTCAAGACACAGGAGAAACTTCTAAACCTGAATGCTGACAAACCCTGAACAAAAGGTAGCAACCAGGGACAGAGAAGATTTTCCCTCCAAACCACAAGGAACAGATAAGACTTTTATTTATAAGACGTTCTATATCTGCTTATTTCATGCTATATATTTGGGGCTGGTAAAGAGCCTAGCTAACCAACCCAGTCAGAGAGGGCTGAGCTATATGTGTAGATAGTCTCCAAAGCAGAGATAGGTTTTCTTTGTTTGGCTCACTATTTCACTTATGTTGATTTTTGCTGTTTTAAGCGACAGGCACAATAAAGCCTTGTTATAATTTCACCTTACAAACAGTCTCCATTGTGTACCTCTGCACATGTCCTCCTACAAGGACACATAGATATTGATTGGTCTTAGGCTGACAAATACTTAAGTAAAAAGTATGATGCACCCGGTAAAGAGAACAGCTATGGTGAACTTAGTTCTGAAGAGCCTGCACCCGCATATGGTGAGTTTGTCTGGAATGATCCCCGTACTGTTTCCAAAATGTGGGATCTGTTGCAGCAATATTTTTTTGATAAGGGCAGATCAAGGAAAAATGTAGGTCTGATAATGACCATTAAACAAAAGGAGGATGAATCAGTTACAGATTTTTGCCGTAGATTTAAAAATGAATGGGTGAACACTGCAGGTATGCAATACCCTAAGGCAACAGATGATGAAATGAATATTTTATATGTACAATCTTTACTTAATGGTTTATGCGAACAACATAGGCAGATTGTTTACATGACAGTAACTGGATGGCAAACAATGACACCTGAGAAAATAGTAGGTGACCTGGCCATTAAGGATGGTGCAGGTGCTTTTCCAGATCGTACTCCTTTACCCCCACCTCCTCCCCCACCTGCCACTATAATGCATGCTCATGATGGCTCAGTGCAGACATATATAGGCAATAATTACAGACGCAGGGGAGGACAGAATAGAGGAAGGGGACAGCAAGGGAATAATCAGCGCAAACCAGGTGTTTGTTTTAATTGTGGGAAACCAGGACACTGGAGAAATGAATGTTGGGCCCCTTCTCAGGGTAACAACCAACAACAAAATCAACAGCAAGATTATCAGAGTCAGGGAAATAACAGGCAAAATCAGGGCTATGGTCAGCAGAGCCATGGTAATAATCACCAGCAGAATACCCAGAAGCAACATCAGAATCACAATTATCAGGGGCAAAATGCTTCCAGCCCTCAGTTTAATGTTGCATGGAACCAAGAGATGCCCTATAGCCAATAGGGATGGCCGAGGACAGAAAACCTCGTCTGCCCACAAGCCTCTGTGTCTAATGGTTGGTTAGATATACCACTATTGTCATTGTATGTCAATGGAAGATTAACTGATTTTCTTGTAGACACAGGTGCAACGCGTTCTTGTCTTAATAAACATTCCTACAAGGGTCCAATGAAGCAAGCAGACGAGTCCTCTATGGGTATTGAGGGTACACTAACCAAATGTTACAACACACCTATTTTGTCGGTACAATTAAATCATAGGTCTGACAAAAAATGGGATCACCCTTTTAGGGTTATTCCACAATGTCCAGTAAATTTATTGGGACGTGATTTAATGGCCAAAATGCAAATTGATATAACTATTGATGACAAGGGGGGGATTATTGTAAGTTCTCCACATCTCTCCCCCAATAATTATGATCTGTCTCTCTTTCAGCATGACATCAAACAGAAAGCAGACTCAAAGTTCGAAGGTTAACAATGCGAGACAGATTAGTTGAACAATTTACCAAATTGTCAGATTTTGCTACCCATGGGGATATGTCTTACAAACGCATGACATTTGCTAATCCTGTTTCATGTATTATCTATGATCCAGAAGCAGAGATGCCTGATCCTGAAGCACACACGGATGTGTCTGCTCGAATTGAAGGTGTATGGATCACACCAACTACTATATACATTGCATCAGACAAAGGAACCTTCATATGGGCTCAGGGACAGCAGCTTGTATTACAGGACAAGTATTTACCTATTGACGAGATATGGGATATAGAATGGAATCTTTTTTCTACTGACATACCTTTATCATTACAGGATATTGACCCACGGGTATGGGCGACTTCTAACACTGACCCAGGTCTCATCTCATGCACACCATATGAGGCTACACAAAAGCCAGGAGTAAGTCCAGTCTACATCAAACAGTACCCATTATCTGCAGAGAAGGAAGCAGGGATAGAACCTATTATCAGGGAATTACTTGCAAAGGGAGTGATAGAACCAACTGTCTCCAACACAAGATCTTTGTTTGCTTTCACCTATAAAGGTGAACAATTTCGCTGGTGTCGCCTCCCAGAAGGGTATTGCGATTCACCAACGGCTTACAGTACCGTCGTGCGTATGACTCTTGCTGACTGGTGTCCGCCCGGTGACTCTGTTTTGCTGCAGTATGTGGATGATTTGCTTCTCTGCAGACAAACGGAAGAAAAGTGCACTCTGGACACTCATAGTCTGATAGAGCATCTCGCTGCTACGGGTCATAAGATCTCACCACACAAGGTACAGATGGCGCAACAAACTGTCAAATATTTAGGCTTCATACTACAGCCAGGACAGAGACTCCTTTCGCCAGAACGAGTCAAAGTAATTGCCAATCTCCCCAAGCCCAAGACGAAAGCTGCTATGTTGTCTTTTCTGGGGATGATCACCTATTGCCACCAATGGATACCGAACTGTTCCCACTGGGATAACATTTTGAGTCAATTGACATTGATGCATAAGCCAGACACACTGCAATGGACGCCAGAGACCCTCACTGCATTCACCGAAATTAAGACTGCATTGTGTTCTAGCCCTGCTTTGGGCTTGCCGAACTATAACTTGCCTTTCCATTTGTTTTGCAGCGAGACAGGTACCGCGGTTGTTGGCGTACTGGCGAAAGAGCATGGCTCGGGCTATAGGCCGGTGGCATTCTATTCAAAGAAACTGCAGGAGATTGTGCAGGGGTTCCCGGCATGTTTAAGACAAGTGGCTGCATGCACTATTTTGGTAGAAACAGTACAACCTATTGTGCTGTCACACAAACTAACCTTGCATACATCACACCAGGTACTACATGTTCTCAGGAATCTCACTACGCAGCATATGACCGCACAGCTTAGAACAGGGTACGAAACCATCCTCACATCTACCTCAAATCTCACTGTCAAATATCACCCACCACACACTGGTCCAGCTCAAATTCTGACTAACCTGTTACTGCACAACTCTGACATAGGCAATGAAGACCATGACTGCCTACAAAACATACACAACACGACGTCAGTAAGGAGCGACTTAGAAAGTACGCCCCTTAAGGAGGGAGATGTATTGTTTGTAGATGGTTCATGCTCTAAACCCACAGATGGAGTATATCTGACAAGATTTGCAGTAGTTAGGTTACCAGACACAGTAATCTGTTCTGGAGCGTTACCGTTTGTTTCAGCTCAAGCAGCAGAGTTAGTAGCACTGACAGAAGCATGTAAAGCATCATCACAGAATACGGTAACCATTTACACAGACTCTCGTTATGCATACGGAGTGGTACACGATTTTGGTGTAATATGGAAAAATCGTGGTTTTGTAAGTGCCGATGGTAAGGGCATATGACATGCCACATTGGTAGAGCAGTTACTGGACACCATGTTGCTACCCAGTAAACTAGCAATTGTTAAATGTAAAGGACATGCTGGTGGAAAGACAGATGAGGCCAAAGGTAATGAGTTGGCTGATTTTTACGCGAAAGAGGCTGCACAATCACAGATTATGTTTCCAGCGTACAACACCACTGTTGACACACAGCTCAATATGGTAATGACATGCCATCTCCCAGACTATGATCTTAAAATGTTACAGGAACTTGCAGAGGAAAAGGATGTAGAACTATGGGAGGATAAAGGTTTGAGCAAAGATGAAAATGGGATTTGGACGAAGGGCACAGTGATAGGTTTTCCTAAAATAGCTAGCCCTATTTTAATCTCACATTTTCATGGAATTGGGCATAAGGGAAAGAAAGCTACAGGTGATCAGATTAAGGAATTGTTTTCAGTAAGAGACATTGATCAGGTAGTTGAGACACAATTAGCCAGATGTCTAACATGCATTAGAAACAACACACAGGGCACACGACCCGCAAAACATGAACATCTACCGCCACCTAGTGGCCCAATGGAGCAAATACAGATTGATTTCACACAGATGCCAACAGCTGCAGGAAAACTGAGATACCTACTGGTAATGGTAGATCAATTTAGCAAATGGGTTGAGGCATTTCCTACAACGAACGAAAGCTCAAAGACCGTTGTAAAAATACTTTATAAAGAAATCATTCCCCGGTGGGGATGCCCTCTTCAAATAAATAGTGACAGAGGAACACGTTTTACATTCCAGGTGACTCAAGGAGTTGCTAAAACTCTCGCTATAGATTGGAAGTTTCACATACCATACCACCCACAATCTTCAGGTCAGGTAGAAAGGACCAATCGCACGATCAAGGATAAACTGCGTAAGGGAACAAATGGTACCTTTTCAAGATGGCCAGGTGTCCTTCCCGCAGTCCTTGCAGAAATCAGAATGACCCCGAATAGTACTACCAAATTGTCACCATTTGAAATTTTAATGGGGCGGCCGTTTCCAACTCCCTGGGCTCATGGTACATATTGCCCGAAGGAAGTTGTAGACCAAGAACAAATTCAAGAGAATTATGTTTATCACTTGATACAGAAATTGAATGGCATCTATGGTGATGATTCTTCTTCTCTTCCGCTCCCTTCAGATAAGCCGACACATCCTTTCCAGCCCAGAGACAAGAGAGTGGTCAAGCGTCTTCCCGCCAAAGGAGGGACGACGGAACCTCCCTACGGACTTCCAACCACGATCCTAGCAGTGACTCGTACAGCCGTGCTGACTGAAGAATCATCAACATGGATTCACGCATCACGTATCAAGTCAACGAAGGAGTAGAGACACGATTCCAAATCCGTGAAGGAGTAGAGACACGATTTCAGAAGCATCAGCACAAATTTATACAATTTCTTACAGTCTTTAGCATATTTACATTATTGGTATGCATTATTTACCACATATGCGTAAAAGAATTAGTTAACACTAGCACCTCTGTTAGCTGCCCTCATCACAGTTCACCAGAGATCTCTTTTTTCTCTGGGGAAGGTGAAATCTCTTCTCTCCTTTCCAGAGAACAAGATGAAAGCGAAACCCATGTACCACAGGTCCAGTCTAACGTCCCCAATCTGCCAGAAAAACATTACACACGCTCCAAACGTACAGTATGGCTTCATTTCTAACAGAAGTCAAAACTAATATCTGGAAACATTTGGCTGTTGAGGTACTGAATATGTCACATTTCTGTTTAGCCGACATGACCAGCACAACGGACATAATCACAAGCTGTTTAATAGCAGTACCCACACCAGTAGAGATTTTGTTAAAAGTGTTTAGCGTAGGCAATAATGATAGTTTGGCAGAACATCATGATGTGCGACAGCATTTCTCTATCTATGAATACTGTCGTGACTGTCCCCAGTGTATTGGTGAAAAGTGGGCTAATATGACACAAATTACGACCCAGAATATAACACAGGGTGACATATGTTATCAAATGACATATAATCCTGAAAAAATAGGCAAATGTAAACAAGTCAAATTGACACCCTCAGCATCCACCAACATGACCCAAATATTGTGTAATCGAGCTGATGACAGATGTGTTAACGTCAATAACACTATGAGCTGTAATCACACAATAAGCACACCAAGTCATATATATTCTGTTAAACTTCCCGTCGGATGGTTGTTTTCTTGTGGTAATACTACGTACACATATATACCAGGAAACATCTACGGGGGACCATGTACTCTCACCAGGTTAGGGATAATGATGTTCTCTGTAGAACCTGGCCCACATCAAACCAAAGTTAAGCGATCCACTATTTCAGTTACTGAAGATTGCAATCCACATGTAGTTTTATTATCAAATGTTGAAATTCTAAGTCTAGCAGTCTCCCTTGTTGGAGTACCTGGATTGGCTGTGCATTCAGCAAGAACTATAAATAAACTGGCATGTGCTGTAGCCAATGGGTTAAATCATACCTCCCAGGCCCAAGAAGAACTGATGATAGATTTACAAGGTACACGCAAAGCAATTTTGGAAAATCGTGCGGCAATTGATTATCTTTTGCTTAAACATGAGCATGGATGTCAGGATTTTGAGGGAATGTGCTGTTTTAATCTACAGTATCTGATCATTCAAAATCTGTGCAGAATCATATGGCCAACATCAAAAGTCTTGTTGCAGACATTACTGAGAGAGTTGATCAGGTTGATTGGACTTTTGGGTTAGGCACATGGATTGGAGAATTGGGAAAGAAGATTATTATGGGACTGATATTTATCACTTGCATGTTTGTAGTATTAGTTGTTATTACTTCATGCTGCAAATTAATGTGTTCATCTTTATGTAAAATGATTATGCCTTCTGTTAAGTCAGTTAATCACACATACTGTATGCTTCACTGAACGTTAATGCCCCTATTCCTAGTTTCCCAAATGTAACATATAACCCTAGAACTACAACCACCAGCGTCCCGATACCTTTAGTGGATTATGATAATATTCAAATCCAGTACGAGACCCCTGTATCCTAGAGATTGTAATTTTGATGACAAAAGGAGGGATTGATAATGTGTGTATCAAGGGAGGACTCAATTTTGACTGCTATATAACAATTTGTACAAACACTTAAATCTCAGAGACTAAATAATGCCAGTATGCCATTGTGCTTTTGAGTCAGATGTTAGATCGAACTTTCACCCACTTAATGGTGGCTGAACTACTGAACTAATGTTTGTACAGACTTATTTCACCATGTAGAAACAGGAAGTTTAGCCAGCCGTGCTGAGCCTGAATTTAAGAAATGTCTTAGACAATGAAATGTCTTAAACAACAAGAAGAATGACGCTTCCTTTACAGCCCCAAAATCTAGCACCAGACTACTTCACAAATCGTAAACTTTCCAGCTGTCACTTTTTGAGATAAACAGAAAGGGAAGAAAGTTTCTCACTGTATGTGTTTTATTCTACGCTCGCTTGCTATATAACCTGACTGTAAACTATTATTAAACAGGAGAGTTTTTGACTAAGCTCACTGGTGTCTGACTCAATTACTTCTCCTCCGAGCTGCTCGTTCCCTGTCTTTTCCTGTCCAGCACTTTAAGAGTGGGGTAAAGCCTCCGCAGGTGATCGATCCAGAGTACGAGAGACAATTTCTATGCAGAGCCGTAGAGAATATATTTTCAATGGAAGAGTCTCAGCAGTCTGGGAGCATGTATTTGGTGGTAGGGTACCCAAGATCTTTCTTCTGGACCAAAGCCCTTCCAGTGAACCAGATACTGCACTGAACCCCTCGTTTTCCTAGAATCTAGGATAGACTGAACCTCAAACTCCTCCTGCCCCCGAACTATGACTGCTTTAGGGCCAACTGGTGTGTTGTGGAACCGCGGGCTTTGGGACACTGGTTTTAGCACCGATACGTGGAACACGGAGGGTATTTTCATGGATGGGGGAAGTTCTGGCGATATGCCACAGGATTGATCTGTTCCACCACTGAGAATAGGCCCAATTACCTGGGGGCCAGTTTGTGGCTAGGAGTCTTCAATTTAATGTTTTTGGAGGAGAGCCAGACCTTATCCCCCGACTTGAAGACTGGTGCCTATCGGCAGTGGAGTTCTGCCTGTGTCTTTTGTCTGCGGGTTGCCTTTCTCAGAGCCTCTTGGATCCTTTTCCAGGATTCTTGCAGATCCTTGATTCGGTCATCTGCCGCTGGGACTCCGGAATGAACTGAGGTGATGGGAAGCTGACCCGGGTGGAAACCATAATTAATGAAAAAAGGGGATTTCAGTGTGGAGCTGTTCTTTAAAGAGTTATGGGAGAACTCTGCCCATGGACGTAAATCTACCCAATCGTCCTGGCTGTCCGCGACGAAGCACCGGAGGTATTGCTCCAATGTCTGGTTCGTTCTCTCGGTTTGCCCATTAGTTTGAGGGTGATACCCAGAAGAAAAATGGAGGGTGATATCCATCCTACGAGCGAAGGCCCGCTAGAATTTTGAGATGAATTGTGTACCCCGATCGGATACGATGGAAAGAGGAACTCCGTGAATGCGGAATATTTCCCTAATAAAAAATATCTGCCAGGGTGGTGGAATTGGGCAGCCCTTTGAGAGGGACAAAATGAGCCTGTTTGGAAAAATGGTCCACGATAACTAAAATGGTATTCATCCCCCTAGAGGTTGGACGTTCTACCACAAAGTCCATGGCAGGTGACTCCAAGGGCGTTTCGGTATGGGCAGGGGTTGTAGGAGACACTACGGCTTTTTACGAATGGTCTTGACCTGGGAGCAGATTGGACAGGTTCTTACGTACTCCGAAATGTCCTCCAACATGGTCGGCCACCAAAAGGTGCGACCAATGCGGTCAGAGGTTCTACTGATACCTGGGTGACCGGCTTACTTAGAAGAATGACCCCATTCAAGTATCTTCTTCAGGAAGCGTGGAGCTGCATATAGACGGCCGACCGGCACCTTAAGGCCTCTCTGGAGGTTAGACTGTGTTGCCATGACCTGGTCCAGAATATCGAAGGAGTTGGCCGATATTATATATTTGGGGGGTAAGATTGTCTCGAAGGTATCCTCGGAATTGTCCTCAAACAGGAATTGTCATGAGTGTGCGTCCGCCTTTTGGTTTTTGGAGCCGGGAATGTAAGATATAAGGTAATTGAATCTCGAAAAAAAAAAGGGACCATCGAGCCTGACGTGCCCCAAGACGACGTGCACCCTCAATATAAAGTAGATTTTTATGGTCAGTGAGGATTGAAATGGGGTTCTCTATTCCCTCCAGAATATGTCTCCATTCTTGAAGGGCGAGTTTAATAGCCAGGAGTTTTCTGTTTCCGACGTCATTGTTCCGTTCTGCCGGAGAATTTTTTTTTTTTAAAAACCCGCAGGGGTGAAGTTTGGCCTGTGGGGATTGTCTCTGAGATAGGATGGTGCCAGCACCAATATCGGATGCGTCTACCTCCAGGGTAAAGGGAAGCCTGGGGTCTGGATGATGCAAAATAGGAGCGGAAGCGAAAGACTTCTTGAGGGAGTCAAAAGCTTGGAGAGCTGCAGGGGACCACGCTGCTGTGTTAGCTCCCTTCTTGGTAAGGGCAGTGATGGGAACCACGCTAGATGAAAATTTTTTGATGAATTTACGATAGTAGTTCGCAAATCCTAAAAACCGCTGTATGGCTTTCAGGGAAGTGGGTTGCAGCCATTCTAAGACAGCTTTGAGTTTGGTTGGATCCATAGAGAAACCTGTACTAGAAATGATGTATCCTAGAAAGGGAATGGAAGAAAGATGAAAAGAACATTTCTCCAGCTTAGCGTACAGATGGTTTTCTCGAAGGTGGGACAGGACTAATTTGGTGTGCTGAATGTGGTCAGGGAGGGATTTAGAAAAAATGAGAATATCATCAAGGTACACGATGAGGAAGCTATTGAGGAGATCGTGGAAGATCTCATTGACAAACTCCTGGAAGACCGCCGGGGCATTACACAGGCCAAAAGGCATGACTAGGTATTCATAATGCCCATCCCGGGTGTTGAAGGCGGTCTTCCACTCATCAACCTGGCGGATGCGGACAAGATTATAGGCTCCGCGGAGATCAAGTTTAGAAAAAATTGTGTCCCCCTGTAGGCGGTTGAAGAGCTCGGAAATGAGTGGTAGAGGGTAACGGTTCTTGATCGTAATTTTGTTGAGACCTCTGTAGTCAATACAAGGGCGAAGGGAGCCATCCTTTTTCTTGACAAAGAAGAATCCGGCTCCAGCTGGAGATGACGAATTCCGGATGAACCCCTTCTTCAATTTATCTTGGATATACTCGGCCATGGCTTGGGTCTCGGGTATGGAAAGAGGGTAGGAACGACTTTTGGGTAGCGTGGCACCGGGAAGAAGGTCAATAGGACAGTCAAAGGCTCTATGGGGGGGCAGCACCTCAGAACGCACCTTGTCAAAAACGTCTGCCAGGTCCCAGTAGACCCCTGGGAGGGAAGCTTTGTACTCCGTGGGTAGTTTCACTCCGGCTATCATCTGTTTGGGGGGACGACAGGTCTTGAGGCACTGGGAGCTCCATCGTATGGGTTTCTTATTACTCCAATCCAGCTGTGGGTTGTGCAATTGCAACCAAGGGAGTCCCAGAATCATCTCCAACGATGGAGTGTGGACCACGTCCAAGGTAATCCTCTCTTGATGACCATCCTCGGTGGCGCGGGATAGAGAGCAAGTCTCCAGGGAAATAAAAGCTGGTTGGAGTGGGCGTCCGTCTATGGCTTCTAGAACAGCTTTAGATTGAAAAGTGATTTTGTTCCTGTAGGCAAAGTTCTGATCAATAAAGTTTCCCTCAGATCCGGAATCTATGAATGCGGAGGCGGAAATCTGGGAGTTATTCCAGGCCAGAGAGATGGACAGCATGATCTGAGTGGGAAGTTTCCTTGGAGTAGGGGAAGAAGAGATTATACCCAACGAGACCCCCTCATACCTCATAGGGTTTTGGCGTTTCCCGGCCGCAGGGGACAGCTTGCCAGTAGATGACCGGAATGACCGCAGTAATGACACAGTCCATCATCTCGTCGGCGCTGTCTCTCAGACGCGGATAGCCGATGACTTCCGAGCTGCATAGGTTCAGGCTCATCTATAGGTTGGGGAACATAAGGAACGAGACTACGGCTGGTAGACCGAGGAGAGGTGGTACGAGGAAGGGCGCGTTCAAGTCTTCTCTCCCGTAGGCGCGGGTCCACGCGGATGCAGACCGCAATGAGATCCTCCAATCTGGTGGGTTTCTCCAGAGTGGCCAGCTGGTCCTTGATGGCGTCAGACAGTCCTTGCCAAAAGGCTGCGGAGAGAGCGTCATCATTCCAAGAGGTCTCAGCCGCGATGGTCCGGAAGTCCAGAGCAACTGGGCGACAGGGCGAGTACCTTGGGAGAGATGGAACAGAGAAGAGTCTGCCGTGATCTTGCGACCAGGCATATCAAATACTTAGAAAAAACAGATAAGTGCGCACTAAAATATATACTTAATACAAAGTGTTAATTGTGATGTCAATTTAAATTAAAAAAAACACCCCACCATGTGGAAAAGGTAAATAAATATATACCAATGTAGATGAGCGTCTGCTGCTGTGTAAAGGGTAGCCCAAGACCCTAGAATCTAGTAACAAAAAAAATAAACAAAGCGCACAATACTCATCGTGAAAAATGTAATAAACTATGTTTATATATAAGGTGTTTCAAGGATATGCGTACATCAAGGTAGATTTAATCAAGCATAGAGCCACAGAGTGGCAGTTACCAGCGTCTGCAACCAGGAACCACCAGAGCTTCACACTCCTTTCCACCTACAGGTAGGTGAAATGCCAGATAATTGATGACTCTGCCACAGTCTCAATGTCGTGTAAATAGCGTCAATACGCTTAGTGGGTCCTGGGGAGTAGTTGTCCTTTGCTCGCAAGTACTGCACCGACACACTTTATTCGAGCAAATACCCAGTATGTACCTGGCAGATACCTGGAATGCGCCGCTCCTCACCTCTGACAAGCCCCGTTGCGTTTGCCTTCCCAGCCTGGGTTCATGCCTGGCTGACGGGCGGCTGATCTGTTAAATGATAATGATTAGGATTTAATAGGCTGCAATGCTTCGCGTGTCTACCAGATGGCATAAATTCATGAATTGTAATGCATTATATAAATATATACTGTGCAGTTTTGCAGCCAGCGGGAATAAAATGCTTCAATCCCTGCTTGGAAAATACCTCAATGCACTCGGGCAGAAAACAGTCACAAACCTCAATACACCCGGGTATACCCGAATTCGTGGGACTAGCCGAGCTCGAATAAAGTGTGTCGCCAGTGTAGTACACAGGTTCCTCTGCAGACCTCACTGTGTTTCCCGATCAGTCAGGCAGTGTGACGGCGTGGTCCCGCGGGCCCTTTTGTGACGTCAGAGCGCCCGCTCTGCTTTGAGTAACAGCGTCTGCCAGTACTGATTCAGACCTCACTTGGCAACCACAGAGGCAGGCAACAGCGCGGCACATGCGCAGAAAAGGAAATCAACTCGGTGTTCAGCAAACCGTTTGACAACAATAAAATACACCTTGGAACATGAATAATAAAAATATAGGTTGAATGGTATCTCTCCTACGCAGCGTTTCGTAGCTCAACAGGCCACTTCTTCAGGGAATAAAACACATGATATCTGTATCAGAGTTTATACCATTCAAAACCATATGATTGGTTAACAACTTAATAGTATCAACGAATCACTATGCACCATGCTAATGCAGCACAGCTGCAAAATCAGAGCTGCCTAAAAAAAAAACATTTTATTTTTAATACTTAAAAAGCTGCATAAAACACAATACTAAAATAAACCATAAAAATAACAAATGGCAAAGATTTAGATTAATTCTGAAAGAAAGAAACAAGAATTAGTTCCGAACCAGACATTAATTATTTAAATGACAGAATCAATACAGGGACCATATATCCAAATCCTCATTTAACCCTTTAGGGGTGTGGGATTCTAATTTGTAAATCCAGAATGTTTCTTGGATAGAGAGATTCTTAATTCTATCACCACCTCTCCTCCCTAAGGGGACAGTGTGTATACCTTTAAATCTAAGGGAAGATGGGTCTTTTTTATGGTGTACAGAGAAATGCCGAGACAAACTGTGCTTATCATAACCATTTTTAATGTTCCTAATGTGTTCCTGGATGCGCAGTTTCAAACACCTTTTAGTGCGACCAACATATTGGATATTGCAGGAACATTCAATCAAGTAAACCACATGGGTGGTATTGCAGTTTATAAATTAATCTAAATCTTTGCCATTTGTTATTTTTATGGTTTATTTTAGTATTGTGTTTTATGCTGCTTTTTAAGTGTAGACTCTTCCTGCAGCTTGTCCCTGATCTATCGGACCATGATCTGCACACCGACCATGCCCATAGAGCCTTGGGCCCAAAGTCATCAGACACCAACCATCACAGAGATGTGGTGCTAAGAATGCACGCTTATTCAGCAAAAGAACGCATCATGACGGCTGCCAGGGACCTACGATCCGTGACAATGGACGGCGTGCCAATCCAGCTTTTCAACGATCTCTCCCAGCTAACAATAAATAAAAGAAATGCAATGCGTCCACTTACCTCCCACCTCAGAGACCAAGGGGTTAAATACCGCTGGGGGTTCCCCTTTAAGCTAGTCGTGCTCCGCAATGGCCGCCACCACACAGTGTCTGCCCCGGAGGATGCAAAGGACTTTCTAAAAGCATTGGGGATCCCCCTCCCTCCACAAAAGAACAATCGTCCCCGCACTGATGCGACGTCGGAGACGGCACCCCAGGACACCCCCCGAGCATCGGAGAGACTGGCTAGTCAACGACTCCGGTGAACCCTGAAGTCCCCGCTAAAGGAACTACAGGACGCCCTCACAGACATCCCACGCAGATCCAGATGCTGCAAAGATTGAAGCAGACAACTTTCACCTAAACCTGCAAAGAACAAGAGTCCCCATGGGCCCTGCAGGCCCCAACACATCAGCCCACGAACCTCCTCCTCTCCCCCCCATACCCATCCCCCCCTCCAATACCCTGCCCCCCCTCCCCTCCCTTCCCTCCTCGCCCCCTATTCCCCTCCCCCCCGCTAGCCCTCCCCTACCCCGTCCCCCCCCTCCCCCTCCCCCCTCCTAACACTAGGATACTGTCTACTTACCTCCCCGTCCCCCCCGATGCCATGAGAACTGAAGCTGCACCCGCGGAGATCCAGGGTCCAATGGAGAGGAACAGCTGCTTCCTAAGCTCTCTAGAAGACGTCCTCTCGCGATCCTCACGAGCGAGACTTCCACCCATCCCTAAACTCGAAGAGGCCCGACTCCAAGACCGGAGAGCCAGGGTCTCACTTACCAGACACTCCTTCCCAGGGACAGCTACAGGAGTCCCCCCCCCCTTCGACCCCCCCCTGTCCACAACGGTCCTTCCCCCCCCCACCCCCCTCCGTCATACCTCCTTACCCCCCCCCCCACCCCCCCCTCGCCCGGGGGGGTGGGGGGGGTAAGGAGGCAACCGCAATGTTTAGGCGAGATTTCAACCTATGAAAAGATCTCTTCTCGAGAGCAATGTTTAAATCACCAACCGATGAAGTAAATACTATGTGCCCCCCCCCTTCCATCCCCTCCCCCCCTCTTCCCCCCCATCCCCTCCCTTCCTTCCCATCACCCCCCCCTTCCCATCCTCCCCCCCCTACCCCCTCCCTCCCACCCCCCCCCCTCTTCCCCCCAACCCCCATCCCCCCCTCCTACACCCTTCCCCCCCCATTCTCCCCCCCCCTTTCTCCCCCCTCCCCGCCCCACCCCACCCCACTCCACCCCCCCCTCCCACCCCCATCCCACCCCCACCACCCTCCCCCCCCACCTCCTCCTCCCCTCCCCCCAACTAACCCAAAATCTACGGTAGTTGACTACTCCTAAGAACCCGCCCTCCCCCACCCGGCCCTAGGGCGTCCCCCTCTCCCCCCCCCACAGGTCTGAATTCTTCTATGCACATCCACCCTAGTTCACTCTATATCAATGTACGATATATTATTTAATAGAAAACAATTACAATGTTTAAGTGATTCTCAGGCTTTGGAAAAGGGCTCCTCCCGAGTGTAACATTGATCTACCAACGAAAGATGTAAGCATCGAGTGCCTCCCTTCCCACCTCCCCCCCTCCTCCACCCCACCCCGCCTCCCCTCCTCTTTCTCCCCCCCTCTTCCTCCCCCCCGTAATCCACAAAGAGTGTACAAAGAAAAACCTATGGTAAAGGGAGGAAAAAGAATGTCTATATGGGATGTATAGATAAAACACGGTCTAGGCCCAAGAAGAGCAAGCCCCCCACAAGCTCTAAATGAACCCTCGCACTTAGGCTCCCCCCCCTCTGTCCGCTACTTAGTGAGGGCGACGGACCTCGCTTGCTGGCTGCGATCTGTGAGTGACGCCCCGAAAGGTCTCCCAGGGGTCTTTTTGTGCCCCAACCCCTTGACACTAGAATGTCAAGAGGAATCTTTTTTGGGCTCCAGGACAGCCCACCTTCTTTCTTCTCCTTTTGTGTCCTCCCCCCCTTCCCTCCCTCCTGTCCCCCCACCCTACCCCCCCTACGACTCTCCCCCAGGGCCTCCCTCTGGGACAATAGAAACTCCCCCCCGCACACGCACACCAAGGCTCAAGCCAACCCTGACATGGGAATAACTCAGGGACAGGGGCTCATCCCTGAGACCACCCTCCCCCCCCCCCCCCACTAATGGCATCAATTAAAATTATTTCCCTGAATGTTAAGGGCCTCAATTCGACCCGCAAGCGCAAATTAGCCCTCCAAGAACTTAAAAAAACTAAAGGAGACATAATTTGTATCCAAGAAACCGACTTTAATACCACAGACCCCCCCAACACATTTAAACATACATACCCCCAAGCCTTTTTCGCATCCTCCCCCAACAAAAAAAGAGGGGTGGCTATACTGATTAAGAACAATACCCCATTTGCCCCAACCCAAGTAACGAAAGATCCGGAGGGATGGTATATACTCCTCAAAGGTACGCTATCAGGCTCCCCCATAGCCATCCTTAACATCTACGCCCCAAACGCAAACCAAACCCAATTCCTCCAGAATCTTCTTAGTACCCTTGACCAACCGATGCTCTCCTCCCTTCTCCTCGTCGGAGACGCAAATATGGTTCTAAACCCAGACCAAGATAGATCGGGCCAGACCGCGGCCCCATACTCTATCCAGCTACAGAAAAAAGCCCAAAAATTCCAGGATATTCTTAGAGAGTATTCGTTGACAGATATCTGGCGGACCCAGCACGTGGGCCAGAGAGACTACTCTTTCTATTCAGCCCCCCATCAGTCTTACTCGCGGATCGATTACTTTCTAGGCACCAACAATGTACTCCAGGCATCCTCCCACTCCGATATAGGCCCAATAATCTGGTCCGACCATGCCCCTATCATACTCACCCTCTCTCTGCCTTTCGTCAAAACATCAGTATATAACTGGAAACTCAGCGACTCGCTTCTCAACGACCCACAAGTGATCAAGACGATTAAGCAAAAACTACGCACCTTTTTCCAACTAAACAAAGGCTCAGTCCCTGCAGCAGCAATGCTCTGGGAAGCGCACAAAGCCATATTAGAGGGGAACTTATATCACTAGCCTCCTATAAGAAAAAAATAAAACAAAAAGCCCAGAAAGAATTTACCGAAAAAATCTTAACGCTAGAGCAATTACATAAACAATCCCTATCGAAAAAGGTGTTTAGAACCCTTGAGAAAACGAGATCCGATCTAAAAATACTCCAACTGGACGAGGTAGAGAGAGCCCTGAAATGGACCAAACAGCGGTTCTATGATAGGGGTAACAAGGCGGACAAACTTCTGGCCTCAAAACTAAGAGGCATTAAGACAAAGGCCCAGATTACAAAGATCAGAACCAAAAACGGTCAAATCTCGTATAACGAGAGAGACATCGCGCGCGAGTTTGCAGAGTTCTACACGGACCTCTACAACCTCCAGCCCCACCAGCCAATCAAATGATAATGATAAGAGCACCTCCGACTACTTAACCCAATGCAACCTCCTGTCCCTCTCACAAGAAGAACTTGAGTTCTTAAACCAGAGAATAACCCAAGAAGAGCTAGATAATGCAATATCCTCACTCAAAATAGCCAAGACACACGGACCGGATGGATTCTCCAACGGATACTATAAAAAATTAGCAAAATCCCTGTCCCTCTACCTCCTAGAAATGTTTAACTCCTTTCTACAGGGAGAACAGATCCCAGGCACTATGTCAGCAGCCAATTTGGCCATCATACATAAAGAGGGCAGAGACCCACTTCAATGCGGCAGCTACCGCCCAATATCCCTGCTAAACACTGACCTCAAGCTTTTCAGTAAAATTCTAGCAAACAGACTGAACCCTATTCTCCCAAGGCTAATTCATATAGACCAGGTGGGATTTGTGTCAGGAAGACAGGCCTCTGACAACACCCGCAAAATTATTGATATTATAGACCACGTGCACCTCAAACAGTCCCAGGCCTTGATACTCAGCCTCGACGCGGAGAAGGCCTTTGACCGGATCAAATGGTCCTTCCTTGACCAGACGATGCGCCAATTCGGCTTCTCCGGCCCATTCCTTGATGGAGTCCGAGCCCTCTACACTAACCCCACGGCCTTATTAAAACTCCCGGGTGGCCGATCCAACCCAATAAAAATCCAAAACGGTACCAGACAAGGCTGCCCCCTTTCCCCTTTACTCTTCGCCCTGTCCATAGAGCCCCTAGCCGCCAGAATCAGAACTGAGCCAACCGCAAAAAGGAATCTTAGTCGGAGACAGGGAGTATAAAATCTCCCTGTTCGCCGATGATATTATCCTTACCCTATCAGATCCCCTCACTTCCCTCCCCAACCTAGAAAAACTATTAGACCAATTTGGCCGCCTCTCAGACTACAAAGTCAACACAGACAAGTCAGAGGCCCTCAATATCTCCCTACCGAACCCCATATGGACAACCCTACAAAAGAAATTTAAATATAAATGGAATAGCTCCCATATCAAGTACTTAGGGATTAAAATAGCGAGCTCATATGGCTCATTATACCAAACCAACTACCCTCCCCTTTTCCGTCAGATCATAAGAGATCTCGAGACCTGGCAGACCCACCAAATATCCTGGTTCGGCAGAATAGTATCCACCAAAATGAATATCCTTCCCCGTTTGCTTTATTATTTTCAGACCCTCCCTGTCCCCGTTCCACTAGCAGATCTGAGGAATATCCAGACCCATATTCTGCGTTTCATCTGGCAACAACGAAGAGCCAGGGTCCCACGGTCGGTACTTTTAGCGTCGAGGACGAGAGGGGGTCTGGGGGCACCGGATGTAGTCCGATACTACCAGTCAGCCCAGCTGAGGCAGGCGGTGGTTTGGAACAACCCCCCGACCTCTAATTGCTGGTTAGAGATAGAGACGCACCACGCGTCCCCGACCCCCCTCTCAGCCCTACTATGGACCCACGTCCACAGAGGTGTCACGCTGTGCAGCCTATAGACCAGGCCAGTCCCCTGTACTGAGGTGGGATGTTGAATATACACACCGACAGCAGAGGGAGCGGGTCCGGGATGTGGTTGTAGCGTGGCCAGGCCTGGGTTAAGATTTAGAATAGTCGTTGTACTTGCCGAGTTCAGGAGTATAGAGAGTTCCGTAGTTTAAATCCGTTTCCGTGTCCGAGGGTCTGAGAGGTAAGAAACGTGATGGGTAAGCCGAAGTCGGGAGCCAGAGGGGTAAGTCAGACAAGCCGGTTCAAATCTGTAGGAGAAAAGACAAACAGGAGCATGACACAGTTTCCAGGCTACACAGGAAGCAAGTAGCTATGCAGAGCAAGGAAGTGAAGTCACAGCCGGATATTTAAAGCGACAGTGACCAATCCGGACGAGGGGCATGGCGGAGGCGTGTCGAGGAGCTGCTCGTGAGTGGCTGAGAGACCAGGAAATAGTAGAGCCCAGCTGAGGGTCTGTAACACCAGTGCCAGAATCCAAGATGGCGACGGCAGAGTTCAAGGTATGCACTGGGCGGCGGCATGGGTAGCGACGGGGGGCAGGGACAGCAGCCGCTGCAGTACTGGTAGTGGGTAAGGAGGGGTCACGCCGCAAGGGACGTGGCCCCTGATTCCTTACAGTACCCCCCCCTTCAGAATCGACCTCAGGACGATCCATCCAAGGCTTCTGCGGAAATTTCTTGTGGAAGCGTTCCAAGAGAACTGGAGCATGGATGTCCTCCTTGGGTACCCAAGAGCGTTCCTCTGGACCATAACCCTTCCAGTGAACAAGGAATTGTATCTTTCCTCTGGATACACGAGAATCCATGATTGTCTGGATTTCGAATTCAGGTTGTCCTTGGACCGTGACTGGTGTGGGTCTTTGGGTCTTAGCAGGGAACCGTTTGCTCTGGACGAATGGCTTGAGCAGGGAAACATGGAATACGTTTGGAATCCTCATGGAAGACGGAAGTTGCAGATGAAATGCCACAGGATTGATTTGTTCCTGGATCAGAAAAGGCCCTAAGAATCGAGGTGCTAATTTCGGGGTCGGAGACTTCAACTTGATGTTTTTAGACGAAAGCCAAACTCGGTCCCCAGGCTTGTAATTAGGGGCCTGTTGACGACGGTGGTCTGCCTGAGACTTGAATTTCTGAGCGGCGCTAAAAAGCGCGGACTGAATCTTGATCCATGACTTCTGAAGAGTAGTTACCCGTTCATCAGCCGCCGGCACTCCTATCGGAATGTTTGAGATTGGCAGTCGACTTGGGTGGAAACCATAATTCACGAAGAACGGGGTTTCATGCGTGGATTCATTACGAAGTGAATTGGTTGCAAATTCTGCCCAAGGTAGCAGGTCAACCCAATTATCCTGGGACTCGGAAATAAAACACCGCAGGTATTGTTCCAGCGTTTGATTAAGTCTTTCTGTTTGCCCATTAGTTTGGGGGTGATAACCTGATGAGAAGGATAGCGCCATGCCAAGCCTCTTGGAGAAAGCCCGCCAAAATTTCGATATAAATTGTGTGCCTCGGTCCGAGACTATGGATGTAGGTATCCCATGGATGCGAAACACCTCCTTGGTGAAGATATCAGCTAGGGTGGGCGAGGAGGGAAGTCCTTTGAGTGGAACAAAGTGGGCCTGTTTTGAAAAACGGTCAACGATGACCAAAATGGTATTCATCCCTCTGGAAGGGGGTAGATCCACAATGAAATCCATTGAAATATGTGACCATGGACGTTCGGGTACTGGCAAGGGCATGAGCAAGCCTGAGGGTATTTGATGAAGAGTCTTGTTTTGTGCGCATACTGGACAAGCACTAGTAAATTCATGAACCATCTTTGCCATCTTAGGCCACCAAAAAGTACGTTTGATAAGATCCAAAGTTCTTTTGAAACCGGGATGGCCGGCTGAACGGACAGAGTGACCCCATTCTAATATCTTTTGATGAAACCTGGGTGCGGCATAAAGAGTTCCCTCCGGTACCTCTAGACCACTCGGAATTTGTGTTTGAGCTTCAACGATCTTTTCGAGAATGTCAAATGAGTTGGCGGAAATTATAAACTTAGAGGGTACGATAGTTTCTGGGGTTTCTTCGGATCTTTCCTCCGGAGAAAATTGTCGGGACAAGGCATCAGCTTTTGTGTTTTTAGAACCAGGAATATAGGACAGAGTATAATTAAATCTTGAGAAAAATAGTGCCCAGCGAGCTTGACGAGACCCCAGACGACGTGCATTTTCGATATACAGAAGGTTTTTATGGTCGGTCAATATAGAAATAGGTTCGCGGGAACCTTCCAGGAGATGTCGCCATTCCTGTAAGGCCATCTTGATAGCCAAGAGCTCTCTATTGCCAACATCATAGTTCTTTTCAGCGGGCGAAAACTTCTTTGAAAAAAAAACGCATGGATGAAGCTTATCTTGAGGGAAGAATCTCTGGGACAGGATGGCGCCTGCACCACAATCAGACGCATCAACTTCTAAAGTAAAAGGAAGACTAACATCGGGATGTCGCAGGATGGGTGCCGAGACGAAAGCTTGTTTCAGGGTTTCGAAGGACGAGACGGCCTGCGGAGGCCATACAGACAGGTCAGCTCCCTTCTTGGTAAGGGCCGTAATGGGAGCCACAGTGGTGGAAAAATTTCGGATGAATTTCCTATAGTAATTGGAGAAGCCCAAAAAACGCTGGATGGCTTTGAGAGAGTTGGGCTGAGGCCAATCCAAAACAGCCTTAAGTTTTTCAGGGTCCATTGAAAATCCTTTATCAGAAATTATATAGCCTAAGAAGGCAGTAGAGGTTTGATGAAAAAGACATTTCTCGAGCTTAGCGTAGAGATTATTGACACGAAGGCGAGCGAGAACGAGCCTGGTATGCTGGACATGATCTTGAAGATTTTTAGAAAAAATTAGGATATCGTCCAGATAGACGATTACGAAAGAATTGAGAACATCACGGAAGACATCATTCATGAAATCCTGAAAAACAGCAGGAGCATTGCATAAGCCGAAGGGCATTACAAGATACTCGTAGTGGCCGCTTCTGGTATTGAAGGCAGTCTTCCATTCATCGCCTTCTCGGATGCGAACAAGATAGTAAGCTCCTCGGAGGTCTAGCTTGGAAAATTTTTTTGCCCCTTGAAGCCTATCAAGGAGATCAGCAGAAGGGGGTATCGATTCTTGACTGTGATGAGATTGAGCCCTCGGTAATCAATGCATGGTCTCAGGGATCCATCTTTCTTTTGACAAAAAAGAAACCGGCACCAGCGGGGGACGAAGAATTACGGATGAATCCTTTTTCAAGGTTTTCTTTGATGTATGCTGCCATGGCTTCAGTTTCAGGGAGAGACAAGGGGTAGGACTTACATTTTGGAAGAACAGCGCCGGGAACCAGATTAATGGGGCAATCATAAGGTCTGTGAGGAGGTAGAACCTCCGATTGTGTCTTGCTAAACACGTCGATGAAATCCGCATATGCTTCAGGAAGAGTGGAATCATTAGCCGGGGGCGTTTCCACTCCCGCGAGGACTGTGGTAGGAGAAATGACCGGCAATGGTGACTCTGGCTCCCACTGAATTGTCTTGCCATCCCTCCAATCAATGCGTGGGTTGTGCTGCTGTAGCCAGGGTAATCCTAGGATAACTGAAACGGCAGGAGAGTGCATCACGTCAAAGGATATGATTTCGGTATGAGTACCGGCAGAAAGGGTGAGAGGAAGAGTCTCTAACGTGATGAAGGCAGGTTGCAAAGGGCGACCATCAATAGCCTCGAGGCCAATCGGTGATTTCTTAGCGATGAGCGGAATCTTGTTAAGAGTAGCAAAATCTTGATCCACAAAGTTACCACCGGATCCTGAATCAAGAAAAGCGGCTGTGGTAACGCGAAAATTCGGACCCTCAAGCGAGACTGGAAGCATAATTCTCTTAGGGAGTTCCTCTTCGGAGATAGGGTGAGAAGATATTGACCCCAAAATGAGTCCCTCTTGCCCCATTGGTCGTGTTTGTTCTTTGGGCCTTAAAGGACAAAAACGTACCGTATGTTCAGGAGATCTACAATAGTAGCAAAGGCCCTCATTCCGGCGACGAGCCCTTTCGGCAGTCCGGTCAGGAGTTCTATCGGCAGTCCTGTCGATATTACGGAACTCTTGACTGGCAATCTGCATGGGTTCCACAGTATCTAGAACAGGACGAATAGCTGGGAAGGATCTGGGGAGAATAGGGTCAGAAGAGAAAATTCTGGGACGCTGGCATTCATGACGGCGCTGTTGAAGGCGCTGATCCACTCGTATGCATTGTGCGATCAATTCCTCCAATTCCTGGGGCCTGGGCTGAACTGCAAGTTCATCCTTTACAGAGTCGGACAAACCTTGCCAAAACACAGCAATAAGGGCTTCTTGGTTCCAATGCGTCTCCGCCGCGACAGTCCGGAATTCCAATGCATATTTGGCTACGGACCTACGACCTTGAGACAATTGAACAAGAGAAGCAGCAGCAGTATCACTGCGGGCGGGAATATCAAATACCTGCTGGAATTCTTGGCGGAAGAGCTGGTAATCCTGGGTGGTTTCCGCACGCAACTCCCAGATGGGAGAGGCCCACGCCAAGGCGTCCCCTGTTAAAAGAGAGTAAACATAGGCTACCTTGGTGCGTCCGGTGGGGAACAGGCTGGGAGAAATCTCAAATTGTATTTCACATTGATTCAAAAAACCACGACAGGCTAGAGGGTCACCCGCATATGCTTTAGGCGTAGGAATCCTGAGTTCTGATGGCCGGTCGCCACCCTGCGCGGCTGGGGCCGGAATAGGCTGTAGTGAAAGCTGGGAAAGCTGTTGTACCAGGCTTGTGATCTGAGTTCCCAAAGTACCAATGCATTGCGCAAGTCCCCTGATTAATTGGCCCACATCAGTCATTTCTGTTGGGCACTGCATAATGTCACGCTGTGCAGCCCATAGAACAGGCGAGTCCCCTGTACTGAGGTGGGATGTTGAATATACACACCGACAGCAGAGGGAGCGGGTCCGGGATGTGGTTGTAGCGTGGCCAGGCCTGGGTTAAGATTTAGAATAGTCGTTGTACTTGCCGAGTTCAGGAGTATAGAGAGTTCTGTAGTTTAAATCCGTTTCCGTGTCCGAGGGTCTGAGAGGTAAGAAACGTGATGGGTAAGCCGAAGTCGGGAGCCAGAGGGGTAAGTCAGACAAGCCGGTTCAAATCTGTAGGAGAAAAGACAAACAGGAGCACGACACAGTTTCCAGGCTACACAGGAAGCAAGTAGCTATGCAGAGCAAGGAAGTGAAGTCACAGCCGGATATTTAAAGCGACAGTGACCAATCCGGACGAGGGGCATGGCGGAGGCGTGTCGAGGAGCTGTTCGTGAGTGGCTGAGAGACCAGGAAATAGTAGAGCCCAGCTGAGGGTCTGTAACACCAGTGCCAGAATCCAAGATGGCGACGGCAGAGTTCAAGGTATGCACTGGGCGGCGGCATGGGTAGCGACGGGGGGCAGGGACAGCAGCCGCTGCAGTACTGGTAGTGGGTAAGGAGGGGTCACGCCGCAAGGGACGTGGCCCCCGATTCCTTACAAGAGGTAAGAAACCCATGAGACTTAGCCTTGGAGCAATGAGATGCACGTGGTCGACATGGTTGAAAACCAAAGGAAAATATGGTTGCGGACTTACTGGAAAACGACGAGGTCATACCCCTTCGGGAACTACGAATCAAACTAACGTCCCCTGATTTCTCTATATTCCAATATTTACAGATTAGGCATTTCCTGAGAACCCAATCCCCTAGCCTAAAATTCCCGCCGCGCTCCAGATTTGAGACCCTCTGCCTCAGAGGCGAGTACCAAATGGGCCTCATCTCTGAGATATACAAAACACTAGAGGCGGCCCAGCCCTCCCCTAATCATTCATATATGCAAAGGTGGAGCGAGGATCTGAACACCAATATAGACCTTGAGGACTGGGAGGATATCTGGGAGGCAGCTACCAAAACTTCAATTTGTTCCGTCACAAAAGAAAATATCTACAAAATATTATTTCACTGGTACCTGACCCCGAGTAGACTGAGCTAAATCTACCCAGGCACCCCCGACGAATGCTGGAGGGGATGTGGTCAAAGGGGGGACATGTCCCACATTTGGTGGACATGCCCGGAGATCCAAAAATTCTGGACCCGGATCCAGAGCCTTCTGACCGAGACCCTGGATATAGAGATACCCCTGGACCCCCTGACCTACGTGCTGGGAAAACCAGTCGACGACCTTCCCACCCCTATAACTAGACTCACAGCAGCGATTCTAACGGCCGCCAGATGCTGCGTAGCAGCGGCTTGGAAAAAAATCAAAGCCCCTTCTAGAAGAACGGTAATCACTAGGATAGATGGAATTATGGGTATGGAAAGACTAACGGCAATGCTGAAACAAAAAATGCCGCAATTTTACTCAACCTGGGAACCCTGGCCAGGATCAGGCGCCCTGACTATCACATAAACCTTACCGCAGGACTAGCCCCCCGACCTCCGAACCCCAAAGCTCCCCACCCCCACCCCCACCCTCCCCCACCCTCCTCTCCCCTCTCTTTGTCCTAGTCGTTCCCAACTATCCACCCCTCCTTCGTCATCCCCTCTTTTTCACCACTGAAAATGGGAAAACGGACTATTGTGTGTCATCAACTCCTCCCATGTTATGTACATGTACCGCGCCGTATTCCTGTGATGATTCGTCTACCAATGTCTGTAACATGTACCAATACACTGTTTGACACCAATAAAGGAAAAATATATATTTTTTTTTAAATGTTTTTTTTTAGGCAGCTCTGATTTTGCAGCTGTGCTGCATTAGCATGGTGCATAGTGATTCGTTGATACTATTAAGTTGTTAACCAATCATATGGTTTTGAATGGTTTAAACTCTGATACAGATATCATGTGTTTTATTCCCTGAAGAAGTGGCCTGTTGAGCTATGAAACGCTGCGTAGGAGAGATACCATTCAACCTATATTTTTATTATTCCTTTTCCAAGGTGTATTTTATTGTTGTCAAACGGTTTGCTGAACACCGAGTTGATTTCCTCTTCTGCGCATGTGCCACGCTGTTGCCTGCCTCTGTGGTTGCCAAGTGAGGTCTGAATCAGTACTGGCAGACGCTGTTACTCAAAGCAGAGCGGGCACTCTGACGTCACAGAAGGGCCCGCGGGACAACGCCGTCACGCTGCCTGACTGATCGGGAAAGACAGTGAGGTCTGCAGAGGAACCTGTGTACTACTTGCGAGCAAAGGACAACTACTCCCCAGGACCCACTAAGCGTATTGACGCTATTTACAGGACATTGAGACTGTGGCAGAGTCATCAATTATCTGGCATTTCACCTACCTGTAGGTGGAAAGGAGTGTGAAGCTCTGGTGGTTCCTGGTTGCAGACGCTGGTAACTGCCACTCTGTGGCTCTATGCTTGATTAAATCTACCTTGATGTACGCATAACCTTGAAACACCTTATATATAAACATAGTTTATTACATTTTTCACGATGAGTGTTGTGCGCTTTGTTTGTTTTTTTGTTACTAGATTCTAGGGTCTTGGGCTACCCTTTACACAGCAGCAGACGCTCATCTACATTGGTATATATTTATTTACCTTTTCCACATGGTGGGGTGATTTTTTTATTTAAATTGACATCACAATTAACACTTTGTATTAAGTATATATTTTAGTGCCCACTTATCTGTTTTTTCTATCTGTTCACTCTATTGTTCTAGGGTGCTGCACAGTTTTTGCTTTTTATTTTTAGTGTTTAAGGTTATTGTTACTATCTGGGAATAATGGTGTGGAGTCTGCTTTTATCACGTGACAAGTGTCAAGAGGAATTTGATCGTATGTTTGCAGATGAGTCAGATAATTTTAGTAAAGATTCTGTTAAAGAACTATCTGCAGATGATCATTTAAAAAACCTGGAAAAACATTTATTGGTTGACAATAAACTCTGGTTGGAGAAAACAACCCTCCAGAGATATATTGACTGTGGTAGGATCCTGAGAGGGTTAAGGGTGTCTAAACCACCTCCATCTGGCAAAGATAACACCCACTTCATGAAGGAGTGGAATAGAATTCTTGATGATTGCTCTAACGAGCTAATGCGCTTGATTATTTACGAACGTAATAAATCACTTGCATTGCTCGAGAAGGAAATAGTTCAAGCAATCAAAGACTTGGAACCTATAGTGATTAATCACGACTGCTCCAAGTTAGAATTTGAACTTAAAACTAAATTAGAGAATGCAGACAATGAACTTATTAAAACTAAACATAGGAAATTTTTCCGTGACAAGAATGACTATGATACAGGAAAAGAAAGGGATTGGGGTAAGGAAGAAACAAGGGGACGTGTTATAGACCGTGTGTATGTACCCAATAACAGAAAGAGTGATGGTTCTCACCCCACGAGGTCAAAAACACCTAGGCCAGAAAAATCTGGGGGTTATTGGGTACCTGCACAGGGTAAGAAACATGGAAATTATAGAAAAAAATCTAAAGGGGGTTAAAGAGGACCCCATATGGATCACTCTAACCATGGTCAAAGTACAAATCAGTATTATCAAAACCCTAGACAACAGAGGTCTAATGACGAATCTCGTTCACATGAGGATAGTGATTCCAATTACCATGAGAGTAAAACCCAAAATAACAAATACCCTGTAGAAAATAAAACTGCTACACCTAAATCCCCCCAACGGCTTCATTTTTTAGAGAGTCTGAGGAAAGGATTCCTCTCCCCTATAGAGAAAACATCCAAATAAAAAAACCCAGCCCCATCTCCAGAAAAACAAAAGAAAAAAAGAGTGTTGTCAGGAGAGAGACAAGAGGAGTAACCAGAGTGCAAGAAAAAAGATCACTACAGAAAAGAGTCCCAATAATGCGTGGTATTTTTAACCTTTCAACCACTATACTGACAGAGGATCAGAAAAGGGTACTTAGTAGAGGTCTTAGCTTCTCTAAATCTAACGGACCAGATGGGTTTCAACTGTATAAAGACTTGCATAAGTTTACGATAAATGTTACGCTTAAGAGACACTGTATCAAAACTGATCAAGAGAATCCAATCAAAATACCTGGAGTACAAACTTTGACCATATTGGAGAATGAGGGAGATGACCTTGTGTGTAAACATACACCTTTTAAACCAAGGTCAAAATTTTACCCTGCCCAATCCAAGGGCCACCACGTGGAAACATTTTTCAATATGGTTAACAGTGAGTTCCTCGAATTAACTAAAACTTTTAAAGCTAAGAGTATTAAACATAATATTAGTTTTAATGAAAATATAGCCTTAAGATGTTTAAAAGATAATTCTAATTTAATCATCAGGCAAGCTGATAAGGGGGACGGTGTGGTCCTCCGGGACTGTAAGGTATATGAGGCTGAGGCCAACCGCCTCCTTGGAGATCAAGCTTTTTATATTAAAATTGCTAAAGATCCAACAGTAGAGTATACAGCTTTATTAAAACAGCTTCTTACAGTAGCTATGGATGAATTGGTACTTTCTAAATTAGAGTTTGAATTTTTATATTCAGAATGTCCCCGAGTACCTATTTTTTATCATTTGCCCAAGATTCATAAATCTTTAGTTAACCCCCCTGGTCGCCCCATCATCTCAGGCATCCAGTCACTCACATCCAACCTCTCACAGTATGTTGATTTCTTTTTACAAAGCTATGTAGTTAAAATGCCTGCTTATTTGAAAGATACTTCATCGGTGCTTCAGATTTTTTCTGGCTTCGAATGGAAGAAGTCATATAAGTGGTTGACCTGTGACGTCCAGGCGTTATACACCCACATCCCACACGACAAGGGTTTGTCGGCGATAAGGTTGGTCCTGGAGGAAGACAGTTTACTGCACCCCCTGCATGTGGAATTCATACTAAAAGCAATTGAATTCATATTAACACATAATTATTTTCTCTTTCTGTCCCAGTTTTTCTTGCAGGTTTGCGGAACTGCAATGGGGACTAGATTTGCCCCCAGTTTCGCGAACCTGTATATGGGAGACTGGGAGGGGAAGAGGATTTGGACCAACAACCCCTATAGTAGGAATGTTGTGATATGGAAACGCTTTATCGACGACATCCTGTGTGTGTGGGATGGTAATGATCAAGAATTGTCACATTTCATAAATTATCTTAATGATAATGATATGAGGAAGGTAGAATGGCCTAAAAGGTCAAGTTGTGTACCTTGCACTACACCAATATTGAAGGAGGGAAAACAAATGTATTGTGACCTGTGTGATAACAGAACAAAAACTGCAATAAAAGTGCGGAGGTGGTGCTGGCAGGGATGGGGTTAATGGTGAACATAAGAAAGAAAGAAAGCTCCCTAATAGCCGCACAGAAGAACACCTATGCATATGTTAAAAATTACTATTTATTGATAAATTGATTAAAATATATTTATTGCAGCAATACTAACGTGAACCAAAGTGAATAAAATTGAATTAAAAACGGAGAAGGTAACTGTGTGCTCTAATTCAAACTGACAAAGTAAGGTGGGAACAACTATTTGAATCAAGAAGTCCCACTGCTATAAAATTATACTAACAGTGGTAGTTGTTCCAATACAATTCTATGTCGTTTGTGGACTACTCCTAAATGTATAGAAATGGAGAGTAATCCCAGATATTATGTGTGCGCTCAAAATTGGTGTGATAAACTCTATTGAGCTAGCTAGATGCAAATATATATACACACACAGTTGTGCCAGACCATCAGGTTCAAGGATTAATGAACCTATAGGTCTGTCTTGGTGAGCAATATACAGCTGTCTCAAGATCACAAAGTATGTGTCTTGTACTCAGAACCATATCAAATAGAGAGTAGTCAGAGTGTTGTGCTTCCCATTGAAGGCTCCAAAACACTCAAACTGAGAATAGGCAACAGACCTTTCCAATATAGGCAGCGCACTAGGTGGTGACGCTTAGCCTGCCCAACATATGTTTCACCGTTTTAGCTTCATCGGGGGCCCCCGATATATCTGGTATTACTCTCCATTTCTATACATTTAGGAGTAGTCCACAAACGACATAGAATTGTATTGGAACAACTACCACTGTTAGTATAATTTTATAGCAGTGGGACATCTTGATTCAAATAGTTGTTCCCACCTTACTTTGTCAGTTTGAATTAGAGCACACAGTTACCTTCTCCGTTTTTAATTCAATTTTATTCACTTTGGTTCACTTTAGTATTCCTGCAATAAATATATTTTAATCAATTTATCAATAAATAGTAATTTTTAACATAGGCATAGGTGTACTTCTGTGCGGCTATTAGGGAGCTTTCTTTCTTTCTTATGATAATGATATGAACTTGATCTTCAGCCACATTTCCAACGAGCGATCTATCAATTTCCTTGATCTCAATTTAACTGCCACGAGCACTGGGGAAGTTACCACAAAGGTATTCTTCAAAGAAGTGGACAGTAATAACCTACTTATGGCCTCTAGTAATCATAAAAAATCATGGATTTCCAATATCCCTAGGGGCCAATTTGTTCGAATCAAGCGAAATTGCAGTTCCACCGTTGATTTTGAGGAACAGGCTAACATACTTTTGCAAAAATTTCTAGAAAGGGGTTATTTGGAAAAAGACCTGTTGAAAGACCTGGATATAGTGAGGGGAATGGATAGAGACCACATGATATTACCAAAGAGGAAGGAATCACCTGTTGTCACTGGGTCTCTTGATATTCCATTTGTGACTACTTTTAATTCTGTGAGTGTTAAAATTGAGGAAATTTTTAAAAAACATTGGGCAGTATTAAATAGGGATGTGTTTTTAGGGGGCCACATCCCACCAGCACCAAAATTCATCTACAGGAGAGCTAAGAATTTTAAAAATACCTTGGCTCCTAGTGATATTTTTCCGCCAATCCATAGTAGGGATAAGTTATGGCTAAATAAATCTGTAGGTAAGTATGCATGTGGTAAGTGCTCTGTTTGCCACTATCTACATAAAGAGAGGAAAACTTTTAAATCATAAGTTAATCATGAGGAGTTTAAAATTGAAGAATTTATAAACTGCAATACCACCCATGTGGTTTACTTGATTGAATGTTCCTGCAATATCCAATATGTTGGTCGCACAAAAAGGTGTTTGAAACTGCGCATCCAGGAACACATTAGGAACATTAAAAATGGTTATGATATCACGGCGTCACGAGACCAGCAACACCACTACTGGCATCCACAGAAAATCCAAGGCACGGGTAGGAGGCAAACGCACCACACTCACAAAGACTCACTATACACACAAACATGGCACTGAAGTTCATATCACAAAATGTTAAGGGATTCAATTCCCCTCAAAAGCGTAGAATCGCCTTTGCAGAATTCAAGCGTAGAAAAACAGATGTTCTCTTTCTTCAAGAGACGCAATATTGCTCAAACAAAAATCCAGGGTTCATAGACAAAATTTTTAGGAGGTTTTATCTCGCCTCAGCCAAAGAAAAGAAAAAAGGGGTTGCCATTCTACTCCACAATAAAGTCCCGTTTGAGTTGGAAAAAGTAAAACGTGATCCAGAAGGTAGATATATTATACTAGTGGGCCTATTACAGCAATGTAGCGTAACATTGGCATGCGTGTATGCTCCATGCGAAAAAGATCCTCAGTTCTTTGTAGAATTCTTTCTTAAGCTTCAACAATGGGCAGCTGGAAATATAATATTAGCGGGAGACTTTAATAAGGTCCTGGACCCTCGAATGGACAGATCTCCGAGACAGGAAAAGGAGAGACAAACAGGGGCCACAGCACTAGTAGAGGGGCTGAGGCGAGGATGTCTGGTAGACATATGGCGGGAACAGCACCCGGGCGAGCGTACCTATACATTTTATTCACACCCACACGACAGTTATAGCAGACTAGATCACTTCTTTGTGTCGAGCAGAATGGTCCCACAAATCACCGACACTCTAATCCATGACATATCATGGTCAGACCATGCATCAATCGAGCTAAGATGCACTCAAATTAGGCCGGTTAGCCCGGGAGCAAACTGGAAATTAAACGAGTCCCTGATTAAGATTCCTGAATTGCCACAGATAGTCAAAGACGAGATTAGGCAATTTTTTGTCACAAACACAGGCATGGTGGAATCTCACATTACACTGTGGGAGGCTCACAAGGCCACAATGCAAGGAATGCTGATTAGTCTTGCAGCAAGACGCAAAAGGCAGAGGGAAACGAAATTGACACATCTATATAAGAGGTTACATGAGCTCTCTACACTTCATAGCCGATCAGGTAGAGGGGACATTCTCAAGGAGCTAAAGGATGTAAGGTGTGACAAACGGCTTACTCCGGGGCTCCGCCGTCTGTCCGGGACTGTTAGAACACGGTCTTTTAGGGTAGGTTAAATGATGAGACGTCACGTACTGTTCCTTTAAACAGGCTATGCCTGGTTTATTCAGTCCCAGGCACTGAGACTGCCACAGTTTAAACAGAAAACAAAGCCAAACAAAAAGCTGCTCGTCTGAGCGATAACTTAAACTTAGATGTCCCTGACTCAGAGTTGGAAGTGGCTTGTCCACTTCCACCAACAAAATAAGTACCTTTGCAGTCTTTGGACAAACTAACAGAATGAATGAAGCGATTTGGGAAAGAGGCTTTCTCACCCCTCTGCAGTTCAGCAGCCTTCCAGGCTCTTGGGCGGGGCTCAGAGGAAACAGGAAACAGGTCTTATATACCTGAACTCTAATCAGCATGACAGGTGACAGAAAACAGGCAGCAGACAAACTGTGGAATGGAGTGCCTGTACCACGAGGCTGCCCTGTTCAGCTTAGACAGGACAGAAACTGTTCAGTATCCTGGGAGCCCTGTATATGGAGTTTATTACCAACCCCTGGTTTCTGTCACATATCCTCCCCCCCAGCTCAGACCTCGAGGGGTGAGCGACCATGGATATTAGGGAGTGCATCCTTGACAACCCGTCGGCATTGCCATGTTTGTGCCCCGACCTGTGTTCCACAGAAAATTTAAAGGGCTGTAGGCTTAGGAACCACCTGGTCACCCTAGCGTTCTTCTCCCTATTTTGACACATCCAGGTAAGGGGTGCATGATCTGTGACCAATCGGAACTTTCTCCCCAACAGATAATACTTGAGTGTCTCTACAGCCCACTTTATTGCGAGACACTCTTTCTCGACTATGGAGTAATTTTTCTCCTGGGGATTTAGTTTCCTACTTAAATAAAGGATGGGGTGCTCCTCCCCTTGAGACTCCTGGGAGAGTACCGCCCCCAGCCCTACCTCAGATGCGTCGGTTTGGACTACGAACTCTTTGGAGAAGTCAGGTGTGACCAACACTGGTTGGGCACAGAGAGCTTCTTTCAGGCTTCTAAAGGCCTGTTCGGCTTCGGGGGACCACTTTACCATTAGCGGTCCTCTTGCTTTTGTGAGGTCGGTTAGTGGGGTTGCCTTAGTTGCAAAATTGGGAATAAACCTCCTATAGTAGCCAATTAACCCCAAAAAGGTCCTTACTTGTTTTTTTGTGACTGGCCTTGGCCAATTTTGTATCGCCTCTACTTTGAGTGTTTGTGGTTTGAGTAACCCTCTACCAATAGAATACCCCAGATACTTGGCCTCCTCCAGACCAATAGTGCATTTAGCGGGGTTAGCAGTTAGTCCAGCAGACCGAACTGCGTCGAGCACAGCTTGGACCTTTGGAAGGTGGGACTGCCAATCTTCACTATGGATTACCACATCATCCAGGTAGGCGGCAGCGTACCGAACATGTGGTTTTAAAATTTTATCCATCATTCTTTGGAATGTGGCGGGAGCTCCATGTAAGCCAAAAGGCAGCACCTTATATTGAAAGAGGCCGTCTGGGGTTGAGAAGGCTGTTTTTTCTTTTGCCCTTTCTGTGAGGGGAACCTGCCAGTACCCTTTTGTTAGGTCTAGGGTTGTGAGATATCGGGCTTTGCCCAGTCTCTCTACAAGTTCATCCACCATGGGCATAGGATAAGTATCAAATTTTGACACCGCGTTTAGTTTCCGGTAGTCATTACAAAACCTTGTTGTACCGTCTGGCTTTGGGACTAAAACTATAGGGCTGTTCCACCCACTTTGGGATTCCTCAATTACGCCTAGTTTTAGCATTTTTTTAACCTCTAAACTTATAGCCTCTCTCTTGGCCTCTGGGATTCGGTACGGTTTAAGGTTAACTCGGACCCCCGGTTCAGAGACTATGTCATGTTTAATTACGTTAGTTTTACCTGGCTGTGTAGAGAAGATTTCTTTGTTCCTTCTCACTAAACTCTGGACCTCTCGTTTCTGATGCACGGACAGTGTTTCAGCTATGCTAACCTCTGGGTCAGTTTCTTGATTCTCTGATGGACCTGGGGGTACTAGGGTTAACAAGACCTCTCTATCTTTCCAGGGCTTGAGTAGGTTTATATGGTAAATTTGCTCAGGTTTCCTCCTACCTGGCTGCCTTACCCTATAATTTACTTCTCCCACTCTTTCCAAGACCTCATATGGCCCATGCCATTTAGCAAGGAATTTACTCTCCACGGTGGGAACCAGAACTAGTACCCTATCACCTGGAAAAAAAATTCTGACCCTAGCACCCTTATTATACGTATTCCTTTGTGCTTCTTGAGCTTTCTCCATGTGTTCCCTCACTATGGGTAGGACTGCAGCAATGCGGTCCTGCATTTGGGCAACATGCTCTATTACACTTCTGTAAGGGGTAACCTCGTGTTCCCAAGTTTCTTTGGCTATATCCAGTAAGCCCCTTGGATGTCGGCCATACAATAGTTCAAACGGGGAGAAGCCTGTGGATGACTGGGGAACTTCCCTAATGGCAAATAACAGGTATGGTAACAAACAGTCCCAGTTTTTCCCATCCTTATCGACCGCCCGGCGTAACATGCTCTTTAAGGTTTTATTGAACCTTTCCACTAAACCATCTGTTTGTGGATGATAGACTGAGGTTCTGAGATGCTTGATTTTTAGGAGTTTACATAGCTCTTTTGTTACTTGGGACATAAATGGTGTTCCCTGGTCAGATAAGATCTCTTTAGGAATTCCGACCCGGGAAAACAGAAGTACTAACTCTTTTGCTATGTTTTTAGCAGAGGTGCTACGTAGGGGAACTGCCTCCGGATATCGGGTAGCATAATCTAATATTACCAATATATGCTGATGTCCCCTAGCAGACTTTATTAGGGGTCCTACTAGATCCATAGCAATCCGGTCAAATGGTACCTCTATTATGGGAAGGGGTACCAATGGGCTGCGGTATGCTTTGAACGGGGCGGTGATCTGACATTCTGGGCATGAGGAACAATAGTTTGTAATTTCTGCCAGAACCCCAGGCCAATAAAAGCTTCGGAGAACCTTTTCTTTTGTCTTTTCCACCCCTAGGTGTCCCCCCAATGGATGACTATGTGCGAGGTGTAATACTACGTTACGGAATGTCCGTGGTACCAACAATTGTTTAGTTGTAACTGATTTTCTTTTATCAACCCGATATACTAGGTCGTTCTCTACCTCGAAGTAGGGGTAAGCAAGTGACCTATCTGGTTGGCCATGAGTACTATTCTGGTCCCGTATACACTGGCGACACACTTTATTCGAGCTTGGCTAGTCCCACGAATTCGGGTATACCCGGGTGTATTGAGGTTTGTGACTGTTTTCTGCCCGAGTGCATTGAGGTATTTTCCAAGCAGGGATTGAAGCATTTTATTCCCGCTGGCTGCAATACTGCACAGTATATATATATATACTGCATTACAATTCATGAATTTATGCCATCTGGTAGACACGCGAAGCATTGCAGCCTATTAAATCCTAATCATTATCATTTAACAGATCAGCCGCCCATCAGCCAGGCATGAACCCAGGCTGGGAAGGCAAATGCAACGGGGCTTGTCAGAGGTGAGGAGTGGCGCATTCCAGGTATCTGCCAGGTACATACCGGGTATTTGCTCGAATAAAGTGTGTCGGTGCAGTATTTCCCCTTGCTACCGCTAATGTGGGGTCCTCCCACTGGGCCTTCTTAAAACTCCCAGGACTGACCTCTAGGTCAGCGAGGGTCTTATCCTGTACTGGGGTGGTAAGTGCCTGATCAACATCTTGATTTGGGGTATTCCCTACCAAAGTAGTGATGGGGAAGGGAATTTCACAGCACTCCTCCTTTTCCCCCTTCTTATTTGGGCCCTCGTCAACCTCCATTTCTGAAAAAGGGAAAGGATTTGTTTCTTCTAACACTTCGTTATGGTCTGCTATTGAACTCTGGGCGCTATTCTGAGCTGGGGACCACATTTTTAGAAAATGGGGAAAGTCGGTCCCTATTAACACATCATGTGCCAGTTTGGGTACAACACCCACCTTGAAATCTAAAGAACCAAATTCTGTTTCAAAAAAAACATCAACAGTGGAATATTCATGATTATCCCCATGTATACAACAAATTGCCACTCTTTGTGAACTGTTTACCTGTTTCTTCTTAATGGGCAATAGGTATTCGGACACTAGTGTGACCATACTCCCAGAGTCAAGAAGTGCCCGAACCCTCTTACCATTAACCTTTACAAATGCCCACAGATGGTTATTCAAGGGGTCCTCTGGGCTAGGGCCCATACATTGGGACAACAGCGAATAAGGTTCCACGCTGTTGCATTGCATGGGCTCATCATTTAGTGGGCAGATTTTTGCTGTGTGGCCCCTCTCATGACAATTTACACATTTAGGTACATAGTCTGTGTCCCACTTAGAGCCTTTTCCCGGCTCCCCATGTTGGCTATTGCCCTTAGTGTGCGAACCACTGTTGCTGGAGCGGCGTGAAGGTGGTCGCCGCTCTTCAGCGCCCCTTAACCCCGGTACCCTTTTACCGTCTCTGGAAGAGTCCTGGAACCTCGGATAGTGGGGTTGCTCCACGACTGTGGGTTGCGGGTGCTCTTCTGCTGCACTGTACCTTTCTACAAGGGCCACAAGCTCATCCGCATTGTGGGGGTCACTCCGACTGACCCAACGGCGTAAGGCAGAGGGAAGTTTCCTCAAGAACTGGTCCATGACCAACCGTTCCACGATGTGGCTTGCTGAGTTGATCTCGGAATGTAGCCACTTCCGGGCGAGGTGGATGAGGTCATACATCTGGCTTCGGGTGGCTTTATCCATCGTGAAGGACCATGCGTGAAACCTTTGGGCACGAACAGCCGTGGTTACGCCGAGGCGGGCGAGGATCTCGAACTTCAATTTTGCATAGACGTTAGCTTCGGCTGGCTCTAGATCAAAGTAAGCCTTCTGGGGTTCGCCGCTTAGGAAGGGTGCGATTAGACCAGCCCACTCAGCTTCTGGCCATCCCTCTCTCTGTGCCGTGCGTTCAAACGTGAGAAGATAGGCTTCCACATCATCCGAGGGTCCCATCTTCTGAAGGTAGTGGCTTGCCCTGGTCATTTTCGGAACTGGGGCTGCCTCTGCCAGTGGAAGGTTACTGATAGTCCCCCTCAGGATCTCGAGTTCCTGCTGTAAGCCCTGAGCGAACCGCTTTTGCTCCTCTCTCAGCAGGCGGTTTGTCTCTTGCTGGTTTGCATTAGTCTCTTGCTGGGCTATTAACAGCTGTCGCTGGGTTTCACTCGCCTGTTGCTGGGCTTCATTCGCGTCTTTCTGGACAGCGACATTGCGTACCAGCGCACTCACCACGTCTTCCATCTTGTTTGGAGAGAGAGAAAAAAAAACCTTCTTTTTTTTTTTTTTTTTTTTTTTAACCCCCAGACCTTTCAGTGTTCTGCCCGCATTCTCCACCATATGTGACAAACGGCTTACTCCGGGGCTCCGCCGTCTGTCCGGGACTGTTAGAACACGGTCTTTTAGGGTAGGTTAAATGATGAGACGTCACGTACTGTTCCTTTAAACAGGCTATGCCTGGTTTATTCAGTCCCAGGCACTGAGACTGCCACAGTTTAAACAGAAAACAAAGCCAAACAAAAAGCTGCTCGTCTGAGCGATAACTTAAACTTAGATGTCCCTGACTCAGAGTTGGAAGTGGCTTGTCCACTTCCACCAACAAAATAAGTACCTTTGCAGTCTTTAGACAAACTAACAGAATGAATGAAGCGATTTGGGAAAGAGGCTTTCTCACCCCTCTGCAGTTCAGCAGCCTTCCAGGCTCTTGGGCGGGGCTCAGAGGAAACAGGAAACAGGTCTTATATACCTGAACTCTAATCAGCATGACAGGTGACAGAAAACAGGCAGCAGACAAACTGTGGAATGGAGTGCCTGTACCATGAGGCTGCCCTGTTCAGCTTAGACAGGACAGAAACTGTTCAGTATCCTGGGAGCCCTGTATATGGAGTTTATTACCAACCCCTGGTTTCTGTCACAAAGGATAGAACTTAACCTCCTCCTCACATCCCAGGCCGAGAGAGACCTGAGCTGGACCAAGAGGAAATTCTTTGAGAAAGCCAACAAGCCGGACACTATGCTAGCTAACAGGATTCGCAATAGGCAACCAAGTTATAATATACAGGCCATCAAAACCAAATCGGGGGAAATGTCCTCCAACCCCAAACGCATAGTGGAAGAGTTTAGGCTTTATTATGAACAGCTATATAATGAGGAGAAGGTGACAAACAACCCAAAAACAAACAAATTATTACAGACCTTTTTAAAGGTAGCAGCCCTACCTAGGCTGAACAGACTGGAGCGCGAGGCAATTCAGACAGATTTCACTCTGGAGGAACTGACCGCGGTTATCAAGAGTCTCAAACCCTCTAAGGCCCCGGGACCAGATGGGTTTTCTAATTTGTATTACAAAAAATTTATAGGGGTCCTAGCACCGCACATGCTCAAGTTATTTAACGGAGTCTTGGCGGGGGAACCCTTCTCGGACCAGATGCTCCAGGCGTCGATATCTATAATTCATAAGAAGGACAAAGATCCTACAAACTGTCAAAGTTATAGGCCGATATCCTTAATCAATTTGGACGTTAAAATATACTCCAAATTACTGGCCAATAGATTGAGCGCGATCCTGCCAAGGCTTATCCACCCGGACCAGGTTGGCTTTGTTAGAGATAGACAAGCGGCCTACAATACTAGAAGGATAATAGATATCATTAATTTCATCAATGCCAACGGGATCCGAGGTGTAGTATTAAGTTTAGACGCGGAGAAGGCCTTTGACAGGATTGACTGGCCATATATGGAGTCCACGCTTCGAGCATTCGGGTTTGGAGGTAAAATTCTAGGGGCAATAAAAGCATTATACACAACACCGACCGCCAGGGTGGTCCACCAGGGCTTTCCGTCAGAGTTGTTTAAAATCAAAAGCGGGACCAGACAGGGCTGCCCACTCTCGCCCTTGTTGTTCGCCTTATGTGTGGAACCGTTAGCGGCGCACATACGTCGCAGTCCCGATATTTCGGGAGTACAAATCCACTCTCAAGAGCATAAAATCGCTCTATATGCAGATGACATCATATTGTCTCTGACAAAGCCGGTTACCTCGTTACCCAATCTGTTTGCTCTACTGGAAAAATTTAGCAGAATCCCCGGTTTTAAGATAAATCAATCTAAATCGGAGGCGCTGAATCTAAATATCCCAAGAGAAACAGATAAATTAATCGAAATTAACTTTCAGTTTAAATGGCAACCCAAAGATATAAAATACTTAGGGATATACCTAACCAAACATAGCTCCAATCTATATCAAGAGAACTATCCGAGACTACTAAGAGCCCTCACAAAAGAACTTAAAGATTGGTCTGCATACGGGATATCCTGGATTGGCAGAATCTATTGTGTGAAAATGAACCTCCTCCCTCAGATACTGTACCTGTTCCAAACTCTTCCGATACCCGTAGTGAGATCAGACATTAAAGAATTGCAGAATGCAATTACAACATTTATTTGGAAAAATAAAACACCGCGGGTAAAAATGTCAATTATGCAAAGACCTAGGGAAACTGGGGGTTTGGCAGTACCGAGCTTGATGGCATATTATAAAGCGGCACAACTATGCCAAATTACACAGTGGCATGGTGATCCGGAGCAGAGGCGATGGGTGGCACTGGAGAGGGAGGTGTGCGCCCCGCTAGAGCTTAAGGACCTAATTTGGTATCCTAAATCTAGATTAAAAGAATTGAAGGATCCGCTGACCTCGGTGCTTAACTCACTCTCGGTCTGGGATGCAGCTAAAAATAATCACTCATTAACCTCAAAACATACTCTGATGACTCCCCTATACGGAAATCCAGACTTTGCTCCAGGGCTAGTCGGTAAGAACTTCACACGTTGGCAAAGATTGGGGCTGAGAAGGCTAAAAGACCTGGAGGGGCGAGACACGATTAAGCCATTTGATCTAATACAGTCAGAAACGGACCTACCCAACACAGAATTTCTTAGATACCTCCAGGTCCGGGCATTCTATACCAAACACCTAAATAGACCACCATTAACTAATTTTGAGAAGCTCTGTGATCGGGGAACCGATACACGGGGACTCATATCTGCTCTATACAGAGAAGTGGTAGGGGTGGACATTGACAGCTCACATAAAACCAGGTTCATGACACAATGGGAGACAGACCTGACAGGACCGTTAGAAGACGATGACTGGACAGCAATCTTTAAAGCTGCGGCCAGTAGCTCGATTTGTACGACATTGAAGGAGAACTCATATAAGGTATTAATGAGGTGGTATCTCACCCCAGTTAGATTGGCAAATTTCGTTGCGGGAGCTTCCCCGCTCTGTCCCAGACTGTGGTCTTGTCCATGAATCATACCCGTCTGGACACAAATTAGAGATTGGCTACAGAGGATCTTTTTGGGCCTCAAAATTCATTTAGACCCGTGGGTGTTCCTGTTAGGTAAGCCCACGAATGAGGTCTCTAGATCAGGAAACAAATTAATAGCACATTTTGCTACGGCAATGAGGTGCGAGACCGCAGCACTGTGGAACCAGAATGCAATTCCACCAATAGATAAAATCCGGAACAGAATTTGGTTTGCTTGCCAGATGGAGAAGTTGACAAGTCTGGTCAACGACACTGGCTCAAATTTCCAAAAAGTCTGGTCGCTTTGGTTGGTTCAGACTGATATCCCAGGGATGAGCAATGCCTCAGTCTGGCTTTGATAGAAACAGATGGGTTCTCCTTCAAGGATGGACCAAAAACGCGGGAGATACGACACTAACACTAAGCCTAGGGCGGATCGAGGTTGCCTACGCGTCCACCCTGCCTTCAAGCTAAGCGCAGTATGGTCATAGATAGTAATGAGCCCACAGTGGCGGCCTAGGATCAGTGAAGAACAAGAACGGAGTTACCTCTTCTACACCACCCTCCCAACCCCCCCCCCCCAGCATCTCCCCCCTCCCCCCTACCCTAATTTGCTCTCGTCTACCCCCCCCCATGTTTGTCTAGATGTTGTCTGTCCCACAGTCTATTAAATGGTACCAATGTGATACTTGTATGTAATACCTTTGAAAAACCAATAAAAGAAAGTAAAAAAAAAAAAATGGTTATGATAAGCACAGTTTGTCTCGGCATTTCTTTGTACACCATAAAAAAGACCCATCTTCCCTTAGATTTAAGGGTATACACACTGTCCCCTTAGGGAGAGGGGGTGATATAATTAAGTATCTCTCTATCCAAGAAACATTCTGGATTTACAAATTAGAATCCCACACCCCTAAAGGGTTAAATGAGGATGTGGATATATGGTCCCTGTATTGATTCTGTCATTTAAATAATTCATGTCTGCTTCGGAACTAATTCTTGTTTCTTTCTTTCAGAATTAATCTAAATCTTTGCCATTTGTTATTTTTATGGTTTATTTTAGTATTGTGATTTATGCAGCTTTTTAAGTATTAAAAATAAAATGTTTTATTTTAGGCAGCTCTGATTTTGCTGCTGTGCTGCATTAGCATGGTGCATAGTGATTCGTTGATAGTATTAAGTTGTTAACCAATCATATGGTTTTGAACAGTATAAACTCTGATACAGATATCATGTGTTTTATTCCCTGAAGAAGTGGCCTGTTAAGCTATGAAACGCTGCGTAGGAGAGATACCATTCAACCTATATTTTTATTATTCATGTTCCAAGGTGTATTTTATTGTTGTCAAATGGTTTGCTGAACATCGAGTTGATTTCTTCTTCTGCGCATGTGCCGCGCTGTTGCCTGCCTCTGTGGTTGCCAAGTGAGGTCTGAATCAGTACTGGCAGACGCTGTTACTCAAAGCAGAGCGGGCGCTCTGACGTCACAGAAGGGCCCGCGGGACCACGCCGTCACACTGCCTGACTGATCGGGAAACACAGTGAGGTCTGCAGAGGAACCTGTGTACTACTTGCGAGCAAAGGACAACTACTCCCCAGGACCCACTAAGCGTATTGACGCTATTTACACGACATTGAGACTGTGGCAGAGTCATCAATTATCTGGCATTTCACCTACCTGTAGGTGGAAAGGAGAGTGAAGCTCTGGTGGTTCCTGGTTGCAGACGCTGGTAACTGCCACTCTGTGGCTCTATGCTTGATTAAATCTACCTTGATGTACGCATAACCTTGAAACACCTTATATATAAACATAGTATCAAATACTTGCTTGAATTCCCGGTGGAAGTGGGGATAATCATGCGTCATGGCAGCCCTCCGTTCCCAGATGGGAGATGCCCAGGCCAGGGCCTTTCCGGTCAGTAGAGAGATGATGTAGGCCACCCTGGAGCGTGCAGTAGGAAAGCACGCAGGGGACAGCTCGAATTGGATCTCGCACTGATTGAGGAATCTTCTGCACTCGTGGGGATCCCCTGCAAAGCGGTTGGGAGCCGGGAGACGAGGGTCCAAAGCCGTGGGGAGATCCGGAGAAGACAACGCCGCGGCTGCCATGGCAGAGGAGCCTGGGCCATACTGCAACAAGGAGATTCTTGAGAGCTCCTGCATCATGGAGTTGAGTTGTGCCTCCACCTGGACAAGTCGATCCATGGCACTGGGTTGCTCAACCTCTTCGGGGTCCATGTCCATTGGGCTGAGCATAATGTCACGCTGCGCTCACCACGGACAAGGAGGGACCCCGGAACTGAGGTGAGAAGGGTAACACCTGCACCCACAGCTGCGGAGAAACGCCTGGAAGGTGGATTGTAGGCGTCCAGAACTGCACGGGAGTAAGGGTAAAAGTTCAGATACTCGCCGGATGTTTTGGGAGGTTCCAGTAGAATAGTCGGTGCCGAAAGCCTGGGGTCCAGAGCCGGGAGGTAGGTAGGAATCTGTAAGCCGAGGTGGAGGGTCGGAGAGTGCGAGAGGTCAGAGGGCAAGCCAAGGGTCGAAATCCAGAGTGGGTCCAAAGCCAAGACAGTTCGGTACACAGGAGATCACTAGGGAAGACAGAGACAAAAGCACTAAGGCAGGCACGATCGTGGGTAACGCAGGTCACACAAAGTTATGCTCAGTCAAAGAAGGAATGGCTGAGCAGGGTATAAATGGGAAGAGAGCCCAATGGGACGAGGGGGAGTGACGGGGGAGCAGCCCCAAGGAAGACAGGGATAGGTGAGGGAAGATTGCCACCGCTGATAGCTTGACATGAGGCTTGTGGGCGGTGCACGCACATCAGGCATGTGCACCGCGCGGGAGAGGTACGCGCGACCTGGGCGGGAGCTCCTCTTGCGGGAGGACATAAAAGTCCGTGGGCGTGCGCACGCATGCGTGCGTCCCGTAGCAGCCGCGGGGATGAGGGAGGAGGAAGGAAGGTCCTGCTCATGGCGGTGAAGCAGTGGAGCCGGAGCGCACCGGGTAAGGAGAGTCGCGGAGGGAACCCTCTTTGAGAGAGGTGTTCCCCGGGACCTTACACCGCAGGAATCTACAGGCTTCTCCCCCTTCGAGCTACTATATGGCCGCAGGGTACGTGGTCATCTGTACCTATTCCGTGAGGGATAGGAAGGGGAGGCTACTGATGCTTCAGTGATCCAGTATGTAGTAGATCTCCGAGACCGGTTACAGATGCTCATGGGGGTGGCCCAGGACCACCACAGGGCCGCTCAGACCAAGCAAAAGCAATGGTATGACTGGAATGCCCGTAGCAGGGAATTCATCCCAGGACAGCAGGTGCTTGTTCTCAAACCCCCTCGGGAGAGGGCTGCCTGGTCGGGACCGTACCCGGTTATCCGAAAAGTGAATGAGTACAACTACGTTGTACAGGTAGAGCCTGAGAGGCATAAAACATATAACGTCAATATGCTGAAAGAATACAGAGCACCGAGTATGGGAGCAGTAATGGCCATTTGTAGCCCACTGCTGGAGGATCCGGCGAGCAATGCTCTGCCTGATCTCCTAGGGGAGGCTACGCAGGGAAACACTGTGGAGCAGGTAGAGATAGGGGCACAGTTGAGTGCAAGGCAGCAGGTAGAAGCCAGGGACATGCTAGCTAAGTTTAGGGCCCTCTTCACTGACATGCCAGGGACCACACATCTCACAAAACACCCAGTGCACACAGGGAACATGCAGCCTCTGCATAAGCATGCTTATAGAGTGTCAGCAGAAGTCAAGCCTAGTATGGAAAGGGAGATAGAGGAGATGCTGACCCTAGGGGTAATTACTCCATCCCAGAGTCCTTGAAAGGACAAGACCACCCGGTTTTGTGTGGATTACCGCTTGCTCAATGCTGGGACGGTGTCAGATGCCTACCCCATGCCCCGCATGGATGAGTTACTAGATGAACTCGTGGCGGCAAGGTATCTGACCACCATGTATTTGAGCAAAGGGTATTGGCAAATCCCCCTGACCCGGGAGGCAAGGGAGAAGTCAGCATTCATCACTCCAAGTGGCCTCAATGAGTTTTTGGTGATGCCATTTGGGATGAAGAATGCCCCGGCTACCTTCCAACGCCTGGTCAATAGGTTACTGGAAGGTATGCAGAGCTATGCCAGGGCTTACTTAGATGACATTGCTGTCTTTAGTAATTCCTGTGACTCCCATTTAGGACATGTAGCTGCGGTGCTAGATAGGATCAGGGAGGCTGGAATTACCTTGAAACCCACTATGTGTATGGTAGGGATGGCAGAGGTTCTGTACTTAGGGCACAGGGTGGGTGGAGGGCACCTCAAACCAGAGCCAGCCAAGGTAGAAGCCATAGTTCAGTGGCCTGTTCCAAAAACAAAGAAATAGGTCATGGCATTTTTGGGCACCGCAGGGTACTATAGGAAGTTTGTCCCACAGTACAGGACTGTGGCCAAAACCCTAACTGATTTGACTAAGAAGCAACTGCCTGTGCTTATCACCTGGACTCCTGCCTGTGAGACTGCATTCCAGGCACTGAAAACTGCCCTTGCTGGGGCCCCATACTGGCTGCCCCGAACTATACCAAACATTTCCTCATACATACTGATGCCTCGGACTATGGCATTGGGGCTGTGTTGAGCCAAGTGGGGGACGATGGTAGAGAGCATCCTGTTGTGTACCTCAGCCGAAAACTACTCCCCAGAGAGGTGGCCTATGCCACCATTGAGAAAGAGTGCTTGGCCATTGTGTGGGCACTCAAAAAATCTCCAGCACTATGGGTATGGAAGGGCTTTCACGGTCCTCACAGACTACAAACCCTGAGTTGGCTACAGAGGGCATCAGGGGAGAATGCCAAGTTGCTAAGGTGGAGCTTGGCCTTGCAAGAGTTTGAGTTTACTATTCAGCACAAAAAGGGTAGTGAAAACAGCAATGCTGATGGACTTTCACGTCAGGACTATCCCTCTGAGACTGAGTTCATTAATGGTGCCAGCAGTGCCCCACTCCCCGTTAGGGCCAGTGGGCCAGAGGTCACCCATTTAGAAGGGGAGGTGTAGAGGAAGAGGGGGCTAGCCCAGTATTAAAGGGGTTGCACCCCATATGGCCACGCCCTGACCTCACCAGGGAGGCAAGGGGTTAACTGGACTGCGGTCCAGGAATGTGGTTTACACCTTGTCATGTCATGAAAATGTATGTTCCCCTGTTCCCATGTTTCATTATAATCCTGTATTTTAAAGATGTTTTAAAGTGCATTTCTGTATCTCCAGTTCTGGAAGTCGCAGAGAGTTGATATTTGGCTAATATGTGGAGTCACTGTAGGCATTAAAAACTGGCAAATTTTGATACACAAGGGATACACAGGTATATAAACTGCGTCAACCCTACAGTTTTTAGTTGTTCTTCTGATTCCACCAGTAATGTCACCGGATTGCTGGAAAATTGCTAGCTGATACTTCTCCATCCCCCAACCCTAAGTAAGTGTTACCTTCTTGTCTGTTAATTGTACTATATTGCTGTGTTCACCTTTTTTAAGGAATAAATATATTTTATTATATCTAAGCCTCGTTCAGTTCAACCCAGATATTTGGTGTTCATTATATCTTGTCATAAGCTACCGTGACAGCGTCACTTCCCAATTTACATACGGGATGACGCAGATAGTACCATTTGACTGCGGTCTTTCTTTACTTCCTCCTGATGCACAGCCTCTTTGTATACACCCCTCTGGTCGCTATGACAACAGCACGTAATGACGTGCATTACGTGATGACGTAATACGCGTCAATTCCAGATTTACATACGGGATTACACAGGTAGTACCACCTGACTGCGCTAGACCAATGAGAAGGTCAGCAATGCCACTACAGACCCTATGATGCGAGTATGCTCCATGTAATCTTTCCTCTGTTACAGCTGTGTGTAATTTAAATGTGTTTGGCGCGAATTCTGCTGTTCTATTCTGCCTATATATACTAGCTCATTCCTCCCCTCATCACTCCCCGAAGAAGACCGTTTTAGTCGAAACGTGTTGGAGTAGGAGTCTGTGGAGTGGGACCCCTACCTTTTTGACAGGAGGCTCTGGCTATTTTAATTTGGCCTGTCACATCTACGCTTTTATGGTGATGTATTTACATCTTTAACTTCTGGGCATTCATTGCCTCCATTCACTGCGTTTACTATTTTCAACAACAGCTATCTCCTTATGTTATGTGCACAAATCTGCAGTTTGTGTAAAGGTTTATACGCATGCTTTATTTAGAGCTGCTTGTGTTGTTGATTATTTTTGGTGTTCTATCTGACCTATTTACGTGCCTTTGCCTCAGTGAATATATGTTTGGTAGATGTGAGTCCCCCTCCTCTTTTAATTATTCTCCCCTTATTTTTAACCTACAGTAAATACATTTGTATTGTTATCATTCTTTTGTTATGCCCGTGTGCTTCTTCACAAGGATGCTTTTCTCGTTGTAATCCATATATATATATATATATATATATATATATATATATATATATATATATATATATATATATAAGAAAAACAAAACAGAGAGCGCACGCCCCATAGTGTAACACTGTAACATTTAATGTAGGGAAGAATGGGTGGGGGGATTAAAAACACTCACAATATACAAGTTAAAATATAGCAGTATGTGATTTATAATCACCACCAAGGCAGGTATAATCCGCAGCAAATGGAGAGTCCAAGAACAGCTGGAATCAGGCTCCCAAACAGCGCTGTCCTCCAACTTGGTAAGGTATCAGAGTAAGCCTCACTGTAGCTCCATGTGCTCCCCGGCCATAAAGAATGCACACAACGTGATGACGTAATGTCGCAAGGTACGTCCCTGACGCGTTTCGTTGCAACAAATGCTACTTTATCAAAGGGAATGTCCCTGAACAGAAATGGCAGTGTATAAGTACTAAAATGTCTCGATCGTGATTGGAGAATGAATTAGATGATAGTACCTCCCCTAAAAACGAGCCATAACATAATAGAAGTGCATTTTAAACTATAACCAATTAATATTATAGTTTATACAATATTAAATATCAAGATGATTGTAAATATTTTTCTAAAGGATGAATAATTAAATAAATAAATCAACAAACGAACTCTCTAGTGCAAACACACTGCCATATAATATAGACATAGCAATACCACATACATACTCAAATATAATGTTAAAAACTATGAAATAAAGGAAATAATGAAATAAATAAAATTATAACAAACTATGATTTACCTCAAATGTTACAATGATTCTATATAAGAAATACAGGGGCCAATGCAGAGAGCTGCGAGAAGCCCAATCTCGCCAGTTTTTTGTCAAATATGCCTACAGCAATTTAGTAAATGGCGAAAAACTGGCGAGATGAGAAAAACCCGCCAGTTTGTGTTTCTTGAAAAAAAAACTCGCCGTGCGGGTGGCGAAAAGCAATATCTCGCCAGTTTTAAAACCCGGCGTATTCAGGTAGCTCCGAACAGCATCTTGGCGCTGATAGCGCCAATAAAATGGAGAGTTTTGACCAAATCGCTCCGCCAACAAAAGTTGGCAAGAAGCTGGCCTTTTCCTGGCTCGGATTGATGCAGGGGGGCTCCAGAGCTGATAACCAGGAATATCAGCACCGAAGGCCCCTGGCATGCATTCGAGGCAGGAAAAACGCATGTACAGCCCACTTCATTACCTTAGCGGCTAACCGCAAAGGCAATAAAGGGGTTAACCCACCGTGCCAGCTTTATTGTGGGTAGCGGGGGTGGGTGAAGGGGGTATTTGGCCCTTGGTGTAAGTTTAGGGCTAGCGGGGGGGTTGCGGGTGCACTTAACCCCTTCACGACGGTAGCAGTTAATACCGCTACGGTCATGAAGGGGTTAACCCCTTCCGCTACCCCCCCCCGCAAGCCCTAAAATACCACCGTTGGGGCTAATACCCCCTTCACCCACCCCTGCTAACCACAGTAAAAAAAATCACACACAGCAGCCCCACAATAAATTAATAAATCTAAATAAATAAATAAATAAATGAATATGAATAAAAATATATATATATATGTATATAAATAAAACAACAACCCCTAAACCCCCCTATCATACACATATATGCACATCAATGATACTATAGGCCGGCGGGGGCCCTCGGGTGTTACCCGCAGGCCTGCAGTACCAATTGTGTGCCCCCCCCCAAATTAATGAATAAACACATACATACTTTTAAAGAAATAACCCCCCCCCCCCCTAACACATACAGTATAGTTATGGCCACAATTACTATTATCCACAAAGGGATAATAGTGAATGTGCCCATTTTAAATACATAAACAGCAATAAATACATTACATACATATAGCACTCACCCATGTCCGGCTGCCACGATGAAGGCCATCCTCCTCTTCATCCTCCCCATGTCCCCTCCGCTGCTGCAAAACAGACACAAAAATTAAAACATCCAAAGTAATGTCCCCTAACCCCTTAATCACCATAGCGGTTATTAACCGCTACAGTCATTAAGGGGTTAACCCACCCTCACCCACCACTCGGGATGCCTACATACCCTCCCACACTAACCCCCCACCCCGTGAGGCCTAACCATCCTCACCCACTACCCACAAGGGAGGCCTACCCACATACCGTTGGGGAACCCCACCCCCAGTACCCACAATAAAAGCAATACAGTGACCCACAATAAACTTCATTCTATTTATTAAATACATTACCCACCCCCTGTACCCCCCCATAAATACAAGATTTATCCTTTTACAAACAGGGTTCATAACAAAGCCCCACGCGAGTCCCCGGTGGGCTGGCGGGGCACCTGGCAGACCTACAGGGTACCAGCAGCCCTTTTCAAACAGGTTCTGGAGGCCTGTTGGTGGGTCCCGCCAAGCGGCATGGCCCCCAGGTGGTCTCCTTGGGTCACCGTGGGCCACAATTGGGTCCCCACGGTAGGCCCAAGGATGTCTGGGAGCCCTGGGTCTGACCCACAGGTGTCTGCGGGGCCTCGGGTGGTTCCCACGGGGGTCTGGGGAACTCACGAGTGCTCACTATGGGTCCGCGGTGCCCTCACAGAAGTGGGACCACCGCTTCATCCCCGCACCTATAGGTCGGCGGTGCCCCGCAACGGAAGTGGGACCACCGCTTCATCCCCGCAGTCTACGGGTCCATGGTGCCCCCACAGATGTGAGGCCACCGCTTCATCCCCGCATGTGTCACCCGTGGAACCACCAGCCTGATACCCGTGAGATACTCGAGGAGACCCGCAGGTGGTCTCCAGAGGTCTCACGCAGAACCACGGAACAAACCCTGCATGTAAAAAAAATAAACCTGGCCTATACATTCAATACATACACCCCCCCCCCCAACAACTACAGTACAATAATGTCCAAAATAACTATTATCCAGATGTGGATAATAGATTAATTGCCCATTATTAAAAACATTAACTAGCATATTCAAATAAATAAAGTACTACTGACCTCATCAATAAGAAGTCTCCGTCGCCAGCAACATCCTTGTCTTGCCCACAAAATACATAGCCAAAACAAAGCCAATACATTGCAAGTACATACAGATATCAATTAACCCCTTAAACCCCTTATCGGATAATAACCGCAAAGGTAATTAAGGGGTTAAGCCACACTGGCCCGATACCCACCCTTCACCCATGAATTTGTACAGTGGCTTCATCATGCAACTATATATATATATACACACACATAAATGTAGAAGGGTTATCAAAACCATACTGTACTACAAATAACACTTCTCCATACAGACACACTACATTAAACTCAATTTCCTTTAATAATCCTAACTGATTTTACAATCTAAATCATCAAATGCCAATGAAAAACCTCACATTCCAATCAATACATTGCATTTACATTGTATATATGATGCATACAATCTATGCACCATATATATTCTTCAAATGAATGTTAATAATAACATTGGAAGAAAAATACAAATACCTCCAAACAAGTAAACTATTTTAACCAATCAATTAAACAAAAATCAATTAGCATTCATTAATTACACCCCTAAACAATTGACATTCCATCCCGAACAATTAAACAATTAACTAATTCAAGCCTGGAACAGAACAATTTAGCATGTGAAAAAATATACTGCTGCGGCAGACTTTATTCTAACAAATACCCGGTTTGTCCCTGGCTGGTTCCTGGAATGCGACACTGTTCACCCGGAGCATGCCGCGTTCCATTTGCTTTCCCAGCCACGGGTCATGCTCGGCTAACGCGCGGTTGATGTGTTAATTATGGTTCAGGATTGAATAGGCTGCAATGCTTCGCGTGTCCGCCAGATGGCATAAATTCATGAATTGTAATGCAGTATATATATATATATATACAGGCATACCCCGCTTTAAGGACACTCACTTTAAGTACACTCGCGAATAAGTACATGTCGCCCAATAGGCAAACGGCAGCTCACGCATGCGCCTGTCAGCACGTCCTGAACAGCAATACCGGCTCCCTACCTGTACCGAAGCTGTGCGCAAGCGGGGAGTCTATAGAGCCTGTTACAAATGCGTTATTTACATCAGTTATGCACGTATATGACGATTGCAGTACCGTACATGCATCGATAAGTGGGGGAAAGGTAGTGCTTCACTTTAAGTACATTTTCACTTTACATACATGCTCCGGTCCCATTGCGTATGTTAATGCGGGGTATGCCTGTATACTGTAAAACAACAACCCCTATAACCCCTAACATACAGTACTGTACACATACAGTACTGTATATGCACATCAATGATACTATGGGCCGGCGGGGGCGAGATGTGTTTGCAGCAGAGAGAGATCCGCTGCTCTCTCTGCGCAAACATCGCCACATTAAAAATTATTTAAAATACATTTTTATTCATAGTGTACATGTGCAGGGGGTCTCGGGAGCTGAACCGCGTTGGTTTCAGGTCCGGGGACCCTCTGCTCTCCGAGATACAGCCCCCTTTATGAGGTGCCGGTATCCTTCTGCATTTAAAGGTCCCGATCACGTGGCCGCTGCCTGTAAACCAAGCAGAGGGATACCGGCACCCCCTAAAGGGGCCTGTATCTCGGGGAGCAGGGGTTCCCCGGACCTAAAACCAAAATGTTTCTGCTCCGGAGACCCTCTGCACATCTACAGTATAAATAAAACACATATATAAATAAACACTCGTTCCTTACCTTAACGGCTATGTGCTATGGTAACGAAGCAGCATTTCTGTATTTTAATAATATTGTACAGTGAACAGGGGGTTCCCTGAGCCATAAATTAATGCTCAGGGGGCCCCCTGCTCCTGCACAATATTATTAAAAATACAGAAATGCTGCTTCATTACCTTAGCTTATAGCCGCTAAGGCAATGAAGGGTTAAGGCAGAATAGCATGTTTATTGGGGACATTTGATTTGCCCCCAATAAACATTGCAATAAACAACATACAGTACACCCCCTGTGTATTTAAAATACATAAACAATACATACACTACCGACACACTTTATTAAAGTGTGGCCGGTTCCGCAAGCCGGGAGATTTCCCGGCTTGCTAGTGGCCGCCCCTCGGCGTGCCGCGCGTCACCGACGCGCAGTCACGCGTCATCGGGAGCCTGCGCCCCCTGCACGCGCGTCCAGGGCTCCCCGAGGGAGCCCTGGTGTCCCGCGATCGCGGGACGACGGCAGGGGGTTCCGGGGGACCCGGCGGACCCGGCAGCGGTAGGGAGAGCGCCCCGATCGGAGGGCGCTCTTCCGCTGCTTCGGCGCGCGCCCGTCACCCTCCGGCGCGCGCCAGGATACTGCTGCGGCCAAGAACAGGCAAATGCTCGAATAAACTTGGCCGCAGCAGTACAATACATACATATTTTTAATGTGTGTGTTAAACCTCCCTGCCTTGACTGTAATCTATGTAAAAACCCCTCCCCCTATTGTGTGTGTTAAACCTCCCTGCCTTGACTGTAATCTATGTAAAAAACCCTCCCCCTATTGTGTCTGCTAAACTTCCCTGATTTGACTAATCTGTGTAAGCCCCCCTCCCCCTATTGTGTGTGTTAAATCTCCCTGCCTGTGTTTCTGTGAGTGCAGTGTACTGTATGTAAATGTGGGGAGGGGGAGGGGGATGCCGTGTAAATAACCACACCCACACCCACTACCCACTACCCACCTGCAAAACAGAGACAAAAATTAAAACATACAAAGTAATGTCCCCTAACCCCTTAATCACCATAGCGGTTATTAACCGCTACAGTCATTAAGGGGTTAACCCACCCTCACCCACCACTCGGGATGCCTACATACCCTCCCACACTAACCCCCCCCCGTGAGGCCTAACCACCCTCACCCAGTACCCACAAGGGAGGCCTACCCACATACCGTTGGGGAAACACCCCCCCCACCCCCAGTACCCACAATAAAAACAATACACAGCCCCACAATAAACATCATTCTATTTATTAAATACATTACCCACCCCCTGTGCCCTCCCATAAATACATGATTTATTCTTTTACATACAGGGTTCATAATGCAGCCCCACGCGAGTCCCCGGTGGGCTGGTGGGGCACCTGGACAGACCTACAGGGTACCAGCAGCCCTTTTTAAACAGGTTCTGGAGGCCTGCTGGTGCGTCCTGCCAGCACCATGGCCCCCAGGTGGTCTCCTTGGGTCACCGTGGGCCACAATTGGGTCCCCACGGTAGGCCCGCGGATGTCTGGGAGCCCCGGGTCAGACCCACAGGTGTCTGCGGGGCCTCGGGTGGTTCCCACGGGGGTCTGGGGAACTCACGAGTGCTCACTACAGTTCTGCGGTGCCCCCAGAGAAGTGGGACCACACATCATCCCCGCACCTACGGGTCGGCGGTGCCCCCACAGAAGTGGGACCACACAGCTTCATCCCCGCAGACTACGGGTCGGCGGTGCCCCCACAGATGTGAGGCCACCGGTTCATCCCCGCATGTGTCACCTGTGGAACCACCAGCCTGATACCCGTGGGATACCCGAGGATACCGCAGGTGGTCTCCAGAGGTCCCACGCAGAACCAAGAAACCAACCCTGAATGTAAAAAAAATAAACCTGGCCTATACATTCAATACATACACCCCCCCCCACCAACACATACAGTACAATAATGTGCAAAATAACTATTATCCAGATATGGATAATAGATTAATTGCCCATTATTAAAAACATTAACTAGCATATTCAAATAAATAAAGTACTACTGAATTCATCAATACGAAGTGTCCATCGCCAGCAACATCCTTGTCTTGCCCACAAAATACATAGCCAAAACAAAGCCAATACATTGCAAGTACCTTCAGATATCAATTAACCCCTTAAACACCTTATCAGATAATAACCGCAAAGGTAATTAAGGGGTTAAGCCACACTGGCCCGATACCCACCCTTCACCCATGAATTTGTACAGTGGCTTCATCATGCAACTATATATATATATATATATATATATATATATACAGATAGAAGGCTCTGGCCGAAACGCGTAGGAGCAGGTCCAGTAGGCAGGATCCCCTGTTTTGTCCCCCTCTTGGGACACGTTTACATGCTTTGAGCCATTGCTCCTTGTTTCCTCCCTTCATTCTGCTGTGTACCTGACCTAAGGTGACGTATCCATATTTGCTACTGCAGGCTAAGGTGTGCCTCTCTGACTGCATTGTGTGTGTCTTTCAGTGAGTTTCATTGAATTTGTGTCACACTGCATTTGCCCTGGACTCAAGGGAGATATAAGTGTACTGTTATTTCACTGTATTGACCACGTAGCCTAGCCACCTTGTTTGGCCTGTTGTGAGCTTTACTGTTTAAACCTTGTCAGGTATATTTGAGCATTTATGGAAAATAGCTGAAGCGCTCAAATGCAGGTATATCTCAAAATGATAATAAGCCAGACCACTGTACCAGGGTACTAACAAATGATATAGTACCTATTGTGTCATATAATGGGTACTATCCTCCTGAAGACAGGTGGTGTGTGGTGCAACCCACTCACCATATGTCTCATTGGCAGGTTCCCCTGAAAAATATGCAAATACTCACATCCTGGTAGGGCAGGCAGGCAAGCTGTGCAGCTACTCAATGCAATACAGGGAAAAGGGAGACCAAAAAGCGCACCAGCACAAACGGAGCAGGAAGAAACCAGAACAAAAAAATGATTAAAAGGGCACTTTAATGTGGCAAAAGACCCATCCAATGCATTTCGAACGTCGCATGCTTAATAAAGGGTACTATTATATCAAGGAAAAACATGAACAAGGTGGATTAAAAAACTAGCTGTGTTGCAACTAAGTTATATACAAAAAAAAGTTAAAAATAAAAACCTCTAGACATGATTAAAAAAATGTGCAAGAAAAGTAAATTTAAAGACATATTACACATACATACTGCATAACACAGATTGTGTACCTAAATCATAGGAACCAGGGAAATACAACCATTATAAAATATGAAGTATTATCCACAAGATACATCAAAGAACAATTTAAGCTTACATATTAGCATAATATTTGCATGATAAGGCATAGGTTCAAAGTACCCTTTATTAAGCATTAGTTTAGTTTAATATAGCTTTATTTCGTTTAAATATGCTTGTCCAGTTAGCAGCAATGTATTTTGTTCTGCTGGAATGGTCAATAAAGCTTTGTTATTGTGTTCCTATGTTTGCCCACATCCAAAATGGCCACACTGCCTTTGGTACTTCCTTTTGCCCTTAGATTGGCACTGAGTCGCTCTGTTATGACGTCATCAGGTTCTGATTTTTGGCGCGAAATGGCCCACAGGTAAGAGGGTATATAATGGATGTTATCACATTGTGTTTTATCCTTGAAAAAGAACGCTGCGACGTTCGAAATGCATTGGATGGGTCTTTTGCCACATTAAAGTGCCCTTTTAATCATTTTTTTGTTCTGGTTTCTTCCTGCTCCGTTTGTGCTGGTGCGCTTTTTGGTCTCCCTTTTCCCTATATTTGAGCATTTACCTTGTCAATTTTGGCTTTTGTTTGTCCCCATTGGGATTTACAAGGTGGAGGATATAACAAGTTTAGCTACATACAGGGGATCCATGCCTTTATTTTAACTTTCTGTGCTTTGTATTTTAACTTTTTTGTTCTGTGACAACCCCTAATAAAAATTATGTCATTTTGTACTGCCAGGCATACTAGAGTGCTTTTTGTTTAGGGCTCTTTCTTCCCTCTTGCAATATTTACCTGCCCTCACAGCACCACCGACAGATCACTGTATATAGATTTACCTTGTCGGTTATTAGTTGCCATTATCTGTCTTGTGGATGCGGGGTCATCCTTTTCTCATATATATATATATATATATATATATATATATATATATATATATATATATATATATATATATATATAAAACACACAAAAAAGTATGTTGCTCAACACAAATATATGTGGTTAACCCAAGCCCTTAAATAATACTAACTAATTGGGTAAAATAAAATATAAACCCCCAAAAAAGTCAGCTTAAAGAAAATATAAGGGAAAGAACCTGATGATGTTAGGGGATAAATATAAATATAGAACACACAATTGAAAAGGACAAAGACAATCCCCTTAATAGCACTCTAAATTACACCACAAAAAATCTAAAAAAGGAAGATATAGCTCAAAGAACCAGATGCTCTGCCGAGATAGAAAAATGAACAAGATTTTATTGAAAATACAGCAAGACACACTAACTTAAAAACATAAACATACTAGTGACAGCCAAAAATAGTATATATGGAAAGTGACTACTAATCATGGAATACTGTGTGTGAATCAAAAAGCTAGAATGTATCTAAAAAAAAAAAAAAAAAAAAATATATATATATATATATATATATATATATATATATAAATTAAATAGTGACACTAAAAAAGCTTAATGAAACAAAAAATAAAGAAAATACAAATATATATATATATATATATATATATATATATATATATATATATATATATATATATATATATCCCTACTGGCATAAATGCCTGATTACAAGATATAAAATGTAAATCACGGCATAGGGAAAAGTATGTAATCAATAACCCAATATACAACCAAAAATATATGGGAAAAGAAAATGATATATAGCCAAGGGGGAAAAAAAAGGGGGGGAGAGGCACACAGGGGAGAAAGATATAATAAACTCATACCCTGAACAGTAACTCCAAAAAATAAACAATGAATACTGATGCAGCAAAAGAATACATAGTAACTATGATAAACATATGAGCAAACAGAAGCAATAGGTATGGAATACACCGCAGTGCAAAGCACTGCAAGGGCAAGTAATGCCAAGACAGCAGGGAGAGATAATACTCAGCTGTAGCTCAATTGCAAGAGGCATCAGTCCATAATAGTTGTAGTGGATGTGTTCCAGTGCTTGCTCATAGCGAAATTGAAAAAATCCATAATGCTGCATCAGGTCATGATAAAGTCACACCAAATAGAGATCACATAAAGGCTGTCTGTAGTAAACACTCAACGCGTTTCACTCGTCGGTGGGCTTCTTCCCGGAGTGGTAAAACTAAAGTGAAGGCATGCTAGTCTTTATAGAGGTGAAAGTAATCAGTTGCAGCACTGCTCAGAACTCCCCGTCCAATTAGGGATTCAGGGTTGGATTGATAGCGTAACGCGCACCAGTGCAAGCAAAAATATAATTAATTCAGGCACAAACACTGTCAGCCAATATGCTTGCTGCGGTGCGCATGCACATCAACTCCAGCCAATCTACACCCGATATCATAGCCACCAAACACATAATGCACATAAATGCAGGCAGTGAGCAGAGGAAATCCCTTAATGATTGATCATACAGGTGCATATGTATACATCAGCTACACCGCCTCTCATCCCGTTCTCAATGATACCCATGACGTCATTATTCTAACACTAGCTGAGATCGATTGATATCTGAATGTAAATGCAATGTATTGATTGGAATGTGAGGTGTTTCATTGGCATTGATGATTTAGATTGTAAGATCAGTTAGGATTATTAAAGGAAATTGATTTTATTGTAATGTGTCTGTATGGAGAAGTGTTATTTGTAGGACAATATGGTTTTGATAACCCTTCTACATTTATTTGTATATTGGTTCATCATGTGTGTGTATACTGTATACTGTATATATATATATATATATATATATATATATATATATATACTGCACCGACACACTTTATTCGAGCAAATACCCAGTATGTACCTGGCAGATACCTGGAATGCGCCGCTCCTCACCTCTGACAAGCCCCGTTGCGTTTGCCTTCCCAGCCTGGGTTCATGCCTGGCTGACGGGTGGCTGATCTGTTAAATGATAATGATTAGGATTTAATAGGCTGCAATGCTTCGCGTGTCTACCAGATGGCATAAATTCATGAATTGTAATGCAGTATATATATATACTGTGCAGTATTGCAGCCAGCGGGAATAAAATGCTTCAATCCCTGCCTGGAAAATAACCCAATGCACTCGGGCAGAAAACAGTCACAAACCTCAATACACCCGGGTATACCCGAATTCGTGGGACTAGCCGAGCTCGAATAAAGTGTGTCGCCAGTATATATATATATATATATATATATATATATATATATATATATATATAGTTGCATGATGAAGCCACTGTACAAATTCATGGGTGAAGGGTGGGTATCGGGCCAGTGTGGCTTAACCCCTTAATTACCTTTGCGGTTATTATCTGATAAGGTGTTTAAGGGGTTAATTGATATCTGAATGTACTTGCAATGTATTGGCTTTGTTTTGGCTATGTATTTTGTGGGCAAGACAAGGATGTTGCTGGCGACGGACACTTCGTATTGATGAGGTCAGTAGTACTTTATTTATTTGAATATGCTAGTTAATGTTTTTAATAATGGGCAATTAATCTATTATCCATATCTGATTAATAGTTATTTTGCACATTATTGTACTGTAGGTGTTGGGGGGGGGGTGTATGTATTGAATGTATAGGCCAGGTTTATTTTTTTTACATTCAGGGATGGTTTCTTGGTTCTGCGTGGGACCTCTGGAGACCACCTGCGGTATCCTCGGGTATCCCACGGGTATCAGGCTGGTGGTTCCACGGGTGACACATGCGGGGATGAAGCGGTGGCCTCACATCTGTGGGGGCACCGCCGACCCGTAGTCTGCGGGGATGAAGCTGTGTGGTCCCACTTTTGTGGGGGCACCGCCGACCCGTAGGTGCGGGGATGATGATGTGTGGTCCCACTTCTGTGGGGGCACCGCGGACCTGTAGTGAGCACTCGTGAGTTCCCCAGACCCCCGTGGGAACCACCCGAGGCCCCGCAGACACCTGTGGGTCTGACCCGGGGCTCCCAGGGATCCGCGGGCCTACCGTGGGGACCCAATTGTGGCCCACGGTGACCCAAGGAGACCACCTGGGGGCCATGGTGGTGGCGGGACCCACCAGCAGGCCTCCAGAACCTGTTTAAAAAGGGCTGCTGGTACCCTGTAGGTCTGTCCAGGTGCCCCGCCAGCCCACCGGGGACTCGCGTGGGGCTGCGTTATGAACCCTGTATGTAAAAGAATAAATCATGTATTTATGGGGGGGCACAGGGGGTGGGTAATGTATTTAATAAATATAATAAATAAAGGAGGGGGGAGTGGGGGAGTGAGCTCTAGCTACTGTCTTAGAAACGGTGCCAGGGGTAAGTGAACTAGTAACATAGAATGTACTTGCCTAGGCAAGAGAAAGGACCCCTTTGGAACAAGCACTCGTAAAGTGATGAAAGGAAATAAATATAAATAAACCTTTAATTAATTGTAGGGTAACGGGAAACACAAAACACTTAAAACCGAATTAAATAGCTAACTCCCAGTCCTGTGAACTAGGCTGGTTGCCGTATGGGTCTAGGGAACCCTAAGTAACTGGCATATGCAGGATGGATGTTTAGCTTATGCCTCAGTGAGGTATAGAAATGTAGATGAATATAGTCCTGTCAGAGATGTACCGGACAGACACATAAAAGTATACCTACAATGAATGGATGGTGACTCAGGGGGAGTACTCATTGAAGCATTAGTGAGTGATAGGTGTACAGTGTCACGACACTCACATGCTAGATATATATAGAGATAAATACATCCAGATGGGGTACTCTAATCGTCAAGAGTCAACAATGTATAAAAATTAATATATAAGGGTCCCTAAAGACGACGCAAGAAAATATAAAGTTAAGTTAAAAAGCTACTGTGTAGCTAGGGAAAAGGCTGGAAGCCAAATACATAATATATACAAAGGTCTTCCACAAGGCACATTCACAATCTCTATCAAATATAGTGCCTCAGCCTGTTCGGAAGTGCTCATACAGATGGATATTGAATAATGAGCTACTTCCCACGAACTTCCGTGGAAACGGCACAATATGGCTAAGTAAAGATATGTAAGCAAATTACATTTCCAAGTATATCAACATTTATTTCTGAACCCACAGTGTGATGTTACATAGAGTGAGTCGGTACTAAGGTCTGCTATATACCTCACTAGGTTATCAAACAATAAAAAAACCTATATGAGTGTGACCTAGTTCCAAGACCGACTTAGTATAGATCAGATGTACTCTATACAGCTCCCACCCGGTGTGGTGTATTAATGAACACCACCGAACGTTTAGTTAGCCGGGTGAGGAGGGAAATAATGTTAAATAGCACTCTTAATGAAGTGTGGTGAGTCTGTGCTAAGGTCTGCTGTATACCTCACTAGGTTATCAATCAATAAATGAATAAAGCCTCTGTGAGTATGACCTAATTCAATGACCCACTTAGTTAGTGTAGGTCAGATATACTGTATGAAGCTCCCACCCGGCGTGGTGTATTCATGAACACCACCGAGCATGTTGTTAACCGTGTAGGGAGGGAAATGATAATGAATAACACTATTAATAAAGTGTCAAGTGGGTGGTTGCGTCTGTTAGCCTAATTGTAATGGTATAAGTTGCTCAATTCCCCCTATGCGACTTAGTGATGTGCGGTTTAGGTTAGGGTCTGCTAATTACTGTACATAGATTGTTCCACAGTGAGTAATACCAGTATAGTTGAGACCCAACTCCATAGCGCACAGTGTCTAATTAAAGTAACACATAGATAGAAGAAATCCACCCGGCGTGGTGTATTAATGAACACCACCGAACATTAGCTAGCCGGGTGGGGGGAGTCTCATTTGAGAGTAACAGGACGCCTCGATACAGCTCACCCTGGCAGCGTTTGCCTCGGAGCTGCGCTCGACACCGCACTGTCACGTGCTGACGTCACGGAAGTGCGTCCTCCACCGACGGCCGTTTCGCGTCGCTCTGACGCTTTCTCAAGGTGGCCCCGCCTTTACGGATTAAATAGGCACGCGTTGTCTTGGCAACGGTGGCGCTAAGGTAAGTATAAACCAATAAAACATGTGTTATGTGTCTCTTTATTGATGAAAGTGATGGCTGGTTCCCTTAGAATGACCTGAATGGTTAAACGGAAGTGGAGGTGGATAGAGAGTGTGACATAGTGTGCAAGAAGGCAATATTTACTTTGAGTCATAAAGTCTGTACTGGGGGTATTGGGGCACAATGGTAATCCAAAAATTATATAATATTAGTAGATCTATAATTATATAATGGTAGGAGGGGGTAGAGATCACCCTCAGATGTTGGGGAGCAGGGGGTAGGGTGTATGGAAAGTGAACGTGGAGTAACATATCGTGGCGTTGAGTACCAAGGTGTGACCTAAGAGGGCAAGTAAGGCATTTTGGCCCAGATGTTTGCTCGGAGGTTACTGTTGCCCCTCCCCCAAGTGGAGCCAGTTCCTTGATGTACAGTACTTGGGGTCATAGCACGATGTCTGGCTTCATGTCAATTTGGTTCAGCCAATAAATGGGGCAAACATGAATCCCTCATTAAGGCCCTGTGGATACAGAGTTCCTAGTGTATAAATCCACTTCGCCTCTTTTTTCAAAAGTTCACGATCACAGTCCCCCCTTCTAATTGATTCTGGAAGTTGGTATATGCCTTTAAAACGTAAATTCGAGATGTCACCCCCATGTGCAGTGTTGACGTGTTTGGCCAGTGGGGTGTCAGTGTTATTCCGTATGGTCCCTATGTGTTCAAGGACCCTCCTTCATAATTGTCTGCTTGTTTTCCCCACGTATTTCTTGCCACATGTACACACCGCTTGGTAGATTACCCCAGTAGTTCTACAGTTTACGAAGTGTCGTATTTGAAACGTCTTGCTATCATCCCAGTTCCCAAAAGTTTTTGTAACCTGAGCATATTGGCATGCACGGCACCCCTTGCATTTATAATTGCCCGGGGATCTTTTGTCAAGCCAGTTACCCGGGGAGATTGGTTCAAGATGGCTATGGACCAAAAGGTCCCTGATGTTGGTCGATCTCCTACTGACCATTGTTGGTCTTGGTTTCAAGACCCCTCGTAGGTCCGTGTCCTCCAAGAGAACATGCCAATGTTTGTTGACAATATTGGCGATGGTTTGCCATTGTCTGTTATATGTGCCAATGAGGCGAATGGTTTTCTGCTCATATGGTTTTGGTTTAGGATTTAGCAAAGATGCCCGATGTGTATGCTTTGCTCTATTGTAGGCCTTCCTAACGCTGTTTTTACTGTAACCTCTAGCGAGGAAGTGCTGGCGCATGGAATGTGCTTGTAATTCGAATGCCTCATCACTAGAGCAATTTCTCTTGACTTAAATATTGGCCCGTTGGAATGCCCATTAAGAGATTCTGAGGATGGTGACTATCGGCATGTAGTAAACTGTTTGTAGCAGTTGATTTGCGGTGGATTGTAGTCTCTATTCTATCATTACTGTAGTAGCACGCGTAATTTTAAGATCTAGGAAGACTATGCTGTCCGGTCCGATATCTTAAGTAAGTCGTAGGTTGAGGGAGTTACAGTTAAGTTTGTTGATGAATTCAACAAACATGGTACGAGGTCCGCCCCAGAGAATGATAATATCATCGATATATCTTGCCCATAGGGTAATATGGGTAGTATATATCTCATTCTCCTCTGTGAACACTACTTCTGCCTCCCACCACCCCAGGTACAGGTTCGCATATGAGGGGGCACATGTTGTCCCCATTGCGGTCCCCTGCACAAGGTGGTAGAGTTTGTTATTAAACAGAAAGTCGTTTTTGGTCAATACAAATCGTAGCAGTAGTTCAATGAATTTGTTATGGTTCGTGTACAATAGGCCCCTAGTTTTAAGGAAGTACAGTGTAGCTTGTATGCCGTTCTCGTGTATTATACTTGTGTATAGAGACTCGACGTCCATAGTGATGAGGAGCGTATTTTTATCTACCACAATATCATCAATGCGTGTGAGGATATCAGTGGTATCTCTCAAATATGACGGGAGTGCTACTACGAACGGTCTCAGTACTATATCTAAATAGACACTCGCCTGTTCACTCACATTGTTGATCCCAGAGACGATCGGTCGTCCCGGTGGTGGCCTTGTAGGCTTGTGAATTTTTGGGAGGCTGTAAAATGTGGCTATTTTAGGGACTTTATTGTACATACCATTCAGTTCACGCTTGTTAATTACTTTGTCTGTCAGACCTATATTAAGGATGGTAAACAGTTCCTGATTGTATTGAATAGTGGGATCCTTTGGGAGGAGTCTTAAGTTCTCTCTGATATACTCCTCTATTTCCATAATCACAATGTTCCCCCCCTTGTCAGATGGTTTAATGACTATGGACAGGTTAGCCCGTAAATCGTTTAGGGCTTTTCTCTCACGGATGTTAAGGTTACCAGTGTTTGTAGCATATCTGATTTTTTCCAAATCGGTAACCACCAGCTTGGTGAATACCTCCACATTTGGACAAATACCTGATGGGGGAATGAATGTGGTTCTAGGTTTGATGTCTGTGAATGGCCCCTCACCAATTGGTCTATTAGACTCTTCCTCAAGTGAGGCCAGATTGAGAAGGTTCTCGCGGTCAAGTTGGTCTAGATCGGGTAGGCCTAAATTTTTATTAGAGTAATCCTCTCTCCGTTTGAAGAACTTATGTAACAATAAGTTACGTCCAAACAGGTTTACATCTTTCACCCATTCAAAGATGTTAAAGTCGGAAGAGGGGGAAAATGACAAACCCTTGGAGAGAACTTTTAGCTGAAAATCATCAAGGACCAGTTTAGACAAGTTGATCACCTGACTATTCTCCTCTTGTGAAGTTGTTAATATCTGCGTCTCCTCCTTGACCTCCTCTTCCCTCCTTGACCTCTGGCACCCCATTGATCTATGTCTTGAGGATCTGCTCTTCTGGCCCCTTCTTGTCTTGTGTTTGGATAGGGAAAAGGGGGAGCACTGTCTGTGTCCTTTCCTAAAAAAGGGGTGTTAGCCATGGGCGTCCGCAGAAATGTTTTCAGGGGGGGGGGCATAATTTTAACGGCCAGTGCCCGGCGTAAAAGTGGTGGTGAGTGCACAGTGGCGAGCGAGCCCGACCAGCATAAGGGGGGTTTCCCCCCCGAGAAAATTTTGAAAAAAAAGTGTGCAAATGGTGCATTTTCAAGCAAATTTGAGAAAGCAGGTTAATAAAGCAATTGTGAAAGTGTAATTATGACATCAAAAAAGAACAGCTACTCAGGGTTGCCGGATCTGGTGGGTGCCTGTAGAACTTGCCATGTCACTCTGGCGCTTAAGTGCAGAAAGTCTTCTGCGTTAGGGGGAATTCCGCTTTCTCCCGTGTGAAGCTTGAGAGTCAGATCTGGAAGAAAGCAGTATAGGTTATTTTGGTGTAGGTACAGTAAAGGTACATGTATAGGTACCGTTAAGATATATAGGGTAAATAAGATATCCAGATCCAGAGTGTGAGACAGAGAGAGCGAGATAGGATGACAGAGGGAGTGAGGCAGGGTGACAGAGAGAGCGAGGCAGGATGACAGAGAGAGGGAGGCAGGGTGACAGAGAGAGCGAGGCAGGATGACAGAGAGAGCGAGGCAGGGTGACAGAGAGAGGGAGGCAGGGTGACAGAGAGAGCGAGGCAGGGTGACAGAGAGAGCGAGGCAGGGTGACAGAGAGAGCGAGGCAGGATGACAGAGAGAGCGAGGCAGGATGACAGAGAGAGCGAGGCAGGGTGACAGAGAGAGCGAGGCAGGGTGACAGAGAGAGCGAGGCAGGGTGACAGAGAGAGCGAGGCAGGGTGACAGAGAGAGCGAGGCAGGGTGACAGAGAGAGCGAGGCAGGGTGACAGAGAGAGCGAGGCAGGGTGACAGAGAGAGCGAGGCAGGGTGACAGAGAGAGCGAGGCAGGGTGACAGACAGAGCGAGGCAGGGTGACAGAGAGAGCGAGGCAGGATGACAGAGAGAGCGAGGCAGGATGACAGAGAGAGCGAGGCAGGATGACAGAGAGAGCGAGGCAGGATGACAGAGAGAGCGAGGCAGGGTGACAGAGAGAGCGAGGCAGGGTGACAGAGAGAGCGAGGCAGGATGACAGAGAGAGCGAGGCAGGGTGACAGAGAGAGCGAGGCAGGGTGACAGAGAGAGCGAGGCAGGGTGACAGAGAGAGCGAGGCAGGGTGACAGAGAGCGGGGCAGGGTGACAGAGAGAGCGAGGCAGGGTGACAGAGAGAGCGAGGCAGGGTGACAGAGAGAGCGGGGCAGGGTGACAGAGAGCGCGAGGCAGGGTGACAGAGAGCGCGAGGCAGGGTGAGGGAGAGAGGGAGACAGGGGGGGGAGACCAGGGGAGACATAGGGGGAGGTCCAGGGGAGGTCCAGGGGAGGCTGTGGGGGGCCAGAGGAGGTCCAGGAGAGGTCGTCGGCGGACATGGGGAGGTCTTGGGGGGACCAGGGGAAGCCGTGGAGGGACCAGGGGAGGTCTTGGGGGGACCAGGGGAGGCCGTGGGGGGACCTCTGGAGGCCATGGGGGGACCAGGGGAGGCCGTGGGGGGACCAGGGGAGGCCGTGGGGGGACCAGGGGGGGACCAGGGGAGGCCATGGGGGGACCAGGGGAGGTCTTGGGGGGACCAGGGGAGGCCGAGGGGGGACCAGGGGAGGTCTTAGGGGGACCAGGGGAGGTCTTGGGGGGACCAGGGGAGGCCGTGGGGGGACCAGGGGAGGCCGTGGGGGGACCAGGGGAGGCCGTGGGGGGACCAGGGGAGGCCGTGGGAGGACCAGGGGAGGCTGTGGGGGGACCAGGGGAGGCCGTGGGGGGACCAGGGGAGGCCATGGGGGGACCTCTGGAGGCCGTGGGGGGACCTCTGGAGGCCGTGGGTGGACCTCTGGAGGCCGTGGGGGGACCATGGGAGGTCTTGGGGGGACCAGGGGAGGCCGTGGGGGGACCAGGGGAGGCCGTGGGGGGACCAGGGGAGGCCGTGGGGGGACCAGAGGAGGCCATGGGGGGGACCAGGGGAGGCCGTGGGGGGACCAGGGGAGGTCTTGGGGGGACATGGGGAGGCTGTGGGGGGACCAGGGGAGGGTGTGGGGGGACCAGGGGAGGCCGTGGGGGGACCAGGGGAGGCTGTGGGGGGACCAGTGGAGGCCATGGGGGGACAAGGGGAGACCAGTGAGGGGGCCAAAGGAGGCCAGGGGAGAAGCATGGGAGGACATGGGACATTGCTTACCTGCTCTAGAAGAAATGGCGGCTTCACAGCTCAGAGCCTGGCTGCGAGCCAAAAAAAAAATCGTGGCAAAGCGCCAGCCAATCAGGTTGGGGGGGGGGGAGTCCGGCAGGGGAATTGTTTTTCAGACTTCATTGGGCACGGCCAGGACTGCGAGTCATCCAGGGGGGGGCAAGCGCCCCCCCTTGCCCGCCCCCTGCGGACGCCCATGGTGTTAGCTCCTTCAACCCCTGTGCGTCTCGACACAGACTCACCCTCATCATTGGAGGTGTCCCAGTCGGTACTTGAGTCATATGGTGTATGCCTATACGATTTCTTCGGGTTATTATGTTTAAACACATAGCCTTCCGTGTAATCTTTCTTATCGCGTAAATATTTGCGTTGTTTGCATGCTTTCAGATCATTAGTGAATTTGGATACATTGTTTTTCAGTTTAATCTCCAATGTATCAAATTCCTCACTCCCTTTCCATGTTGGAACATCAGTCAGGGATTTATTAAGTTCTTCTGTTGTTATAGCTAGTTTGTCCTTTTCATGTGATATAATTAATTCCATTAAGTGTATTGAGCATTGAGTCAGGATTTTCTCCCATGATTTCAGAAAATCAACCTCTGAAGGTGGGGCAGACGGGGCCAGGTTCACCCTCAATCTCCTAGGTGTAATACTATTCAGAAGTTAATTTTCAATGCTGGTGATTTCCCACCACATTTTGTGGTAATTTGCTTACATATCTTTACTTAGCCATATTGTGCCGTTTCCACGGAAGTTCGTGGGAAGTAGCTCATTATTCAATATCCATCTGTATGAGCACTTCCGAACAGGCTGAGGCACTATATTTGATAGAGATTGTGAATGTGCCTTGTGGAAGACCTTTGTATATATTATATATTTGGCTTCCAGCCTTTCCCTAGCTACACAGTAGCTTTTTAACTTAACTTTATATTTTCTTGCGTCTTCTTTAGGGACCCTTATATATAAATTTTTATTTTTTGTTGACTCTTGACGATTAGAGTACCCCATCTGGATGTATTTATCTCTATATATATCTAGCATGTGAGTGTCGTGACACTGTACACCTATCACTCACTAATGCTTCAATGAGTACTCCCCTTGAGTCACCATCCATTCATTGTAGGTATACTTTTATGTGTCTGTCCGGTACATCTCTGACAGGACTATATTCATCTACATTTCTATACCTCACTGAGGCATAAGCTAAACATCCATCCTGCATATGCCAGTTACTTAGGGTTCCCTAGGCCCATACGGCAACCAGCCTAGTTCACAGGACTGGGAGTTAGCTATTTAATTCGGTTTTAAGTGTTTTGTGTTTCCCGTTACCCTACAATTAATTAAAGGTTTATTTATATTTATTTCCTTTCATCACTTTACGAGTGCTTGTTCCAAAGGGGTCCTTTCTCTTGTCTAGGCAAGTACATTCTATGTTACTATTTAATAAATAGAATGATGTTTATTGTGGGTCACTGTATTGTTTTTATTGTGGGTACTGGGGGTGGGGGGGGGTGTTTCCCCAACGGTATGTGGGTAGGCCTCCCTTGTGGGTACTGGGTGAGGGTGGTTAGGCCTCACGGGGGGGGGGTTGTGTGGGAGGGTATGTAGGCATCCCGAGTGGTGGGTGAGGGTGGGTTAACCCCTTAATGACTGTAGCGGTTAATAACCGCTATGGTGATTAAGGGGTTAGGGGACATTACTTTGTATGTTTTAATTTTTGTCTCTGTTTTGCAGGTGGGTAGTGGGTAGTGGGTGTGGTTATTTACACGGGATCCCCCTCCCCCTCCCCAGGGAAGTTTAGCAGACACAATAGGGGGAGGGGGTTTTACATAGATTACAGTCAAGGCAGGGAGGTTTAACACACACAATAGGGGAGTTTTTTTTTTACATAGATTACAGTCAAGGCAGGGAGGTTTAACACACACATTAAAAATATGTATGTAATGTATTTATTGTTTATGTATTTTAAATACACAGTGGGTGTACTGTATGTTGTTTATTGCAATGTTTATTGGGGGCAAATCAAATGTCCCCAATAAACATTAGACGGAAAAAAGGTAGCGCTAATCTAAAAAGGGAAAGGCCCACAGCCTGTGATATAACTCTGACCCCCCAGGTCAGATATAGAACTAGAAGACACGTTATATCTATGGCGCTGGGTCAAGTACATATATGCAAAAGTATTACAATGGTATCAATGGCGCAAATGGCGCTAAACAATGTTTAAGGATAAATGATTAAATATATAATTAAATATACAACCGGATGGTGATAAGATAATTCATTGATGATCTCAGCAGACGGTGATCAAACATACTGCACCGACACACTTTATTCGAGCAAATACCCGGTATGTACCTGGCAGATACCTGGAATGCGCCGCTCCTCACCTCTGACAAGCCCCGTTGCATTTGCCTTCCCAGCCTGGGTTCATGCCTGGCTGACGGGCGGCTGATCTGTTAAATGATAATGATTAGGATTTAATAGGCTGCAATGCTTCGCGTGTCTACCAGATGGCATAAATTCATGAATTGTAATGCAGTATATATATATATACTGTGCAGTATTGCAGCCAGCGGGAATAAAATGCTTCAATCCCTGCTTGGAAAATACCTCAATGCACTCGGGCAGAAAACAGTCACAAACCTCAATACACCCGGGTATACCCGAATTCGTGGGACTAGCCAAGCTCGAATAAAGTGTGTCGCCAGTGTAGAAAGAGAAAGGGACAAACATAGTGTAATACTGTTAAACACTAAACCAACAAACAAACAAAAACTACCAATGTTGCTGAAACACACAGTGGACTAAAAAATGTAAAATATACGACAGGTGTTGTGTTGATAGGTAAATTAACATTTGGGTCCTGCTTGGACACAGCGTCCCTGGCAAAGTATTTCTTGAGACATAGCTTTCTAATGAATCGCTGTGTATCTAGATATAGCTGGAAACTACTCGGGCCTACTACTGGAGAGAACGACAGACCCTTGGAAAGGACCTCTCTCTCTTTATCCGTGATGGAGTGTTTACTAATGTTAAATATATGTGTAAAGCCTGACGTTACCGTTTGTGGATTTTTCCCTGTCTTGCTACCTCCTCTTGTTCCTCTACCGTACTTTTTCTTTTTCTGTCTCTCGATGTTCCCTCCCTCCATAGCAGGTCTTTGATGGCTTCCCTCGCATTCTGCTGTTCCCTTGTTTTTCTCCAATCTAAAAAAAGAAAATGTGGAGGAAGAAGATTTATCATCACGGTTACTGGTAGATGCCTGCTGTTCTAATTCGAAGTCTACCAACGGTTGGTATTTGTTACTATGGTGATATTCCTCAAAGATGGAATCAATTTCCTTGTCCAAATGTGTGATCTTTGGAACTGGAGAAGGAGGTTTAGGATTCACCATATTGTCCCTATATGACTTAGGCCGTGTAGATGTTCTTTTGGGCTTAGGGGTGATAAATTGTACTGGATTAGAGACTCTATCCTTGATTTCTGGGACAGGTTTCTTATAGTGGTGCATGGGTATTTTGTGGGAGTAGTTCTTTGGGGTATTAGCTTTTGGATCTCTATATTTATCCTTATAATTTGTTTTTGTTTTCCAGCTTCTGTAACTGCCAGTTTTGTAGTCAATTCTGTCCCTTTGGAACTTGCTCTGTTTACCGGCAATAATATCCCTTTGCACACTGTCCATTTTGCACTTAATTCTTTCTTCTACCACTGTTAGTTCACTACAATTTTGGAACTTGGCAAATTGCTCTTTCATAACATTAATCTCTCCATCTAGCTTTTGGAGGACAATTTTCCGTTTGGAAATAAGTAGTCTCATTAGTTCAAAAGAGCAATTGTCAAGTAAACGATTCCATTCCAAAATAAATTCTTCACTTTGAAAATCAGTGGTAGGTGGCTTGAAAATTCTCAGGCCTCGAGGTATTCTCTTTTGTTCTATATATTTCTCTAGGGTAATTGCATCCCATAGCTGTTTGGTCTCATTCAATAATAGAGTTTCCAATTTATCAGCTAGTACATACATATCATCAGTTTTAACATCAGTTTGTACCGGAGAATCCTCATCACGAAATATACTATCAATGTCAATATTTCGGTTGGCCCTAAAGGCAAATAATTGTGACATGATAGTCAAGAAAAGCTGCTAACCTGCAAGGGGTTAGAGACACTAGACGGAAAAAAGGTAGCGCTAATCTAAAAAGGGAAAGGCCCGCAGCCTGTGATATAACTCTGACCCCCCAGGTCAGATATAGAACTAGAAGTCACGTTATATCTATGGCGCTGGGTCAAGTACATATATGCAAAAGTATTACAATGGTATCAGTGGCGCAAATGGCGCTAAACAATGTTTAAGGATAAATTATTAAATATATAATTAAATATACAACCGGATGGTGATAAGATAATTCATTGATGATCTCAGCAGACGGTGATCAAACATAGAAAGAGAAAAAGACAAACATAGTGTAATACTGTTAAACACTAAACCAACAAACAAACAAAAACTACCAATGTTGCTGAAACACACAGTGGACTAAAAAATGTAAAAGGATATATTTAATATGCTATAAAAACTTCATAAAACATATGACACAATAATAACAAGGTGAAGGTCCCAAACGATATCTGGCCGGATTGCCCGCTTACCGGAGCCAAGAAGGTAAAAGGCAGTGGATATTTTAGAGAGTATCCCCTCTCACAGTAGCTGGCACAGCTCCCACACCTTCCTCTGGCGTCTGCCACGTGTTAGACGTTCATCCACGCTGTCGCAGGGGCAGGGAACGCTGGCTGAATGTACTGCTTCTGTCCTTAGCAGTTCGAGCATGCGCAGAAGCGCCCGGCACAGGGCAGATGGAGCCGCAGATTCTCCTGCTCCTTGCGGTCGCGTGCAGGCAAACGGCGGCAAATTCAAAAGATGCTTTCAGGGGAGCAGCCACACGGCAGAGAAAGTAGTGGATAACGGCAGCAGATGGCAACGCAGGGATATCAGGGACTACCCTACGCGTTTCGGAATACTGCGCTTCCTTCCTCAGGGATGAAAAATATATAGTTCCTTGACCTTGCAATGTCCACATATATATAGTTGATACAATATTAAATATCAAGATGATTGTAAATATTTTTCTAAAGGATGAATAATTAAATAAATCAACAAACGAACTCTCTAGTGCAAACACACTGCCATATAATATAGACATAGCAATACCACATACATACTCAAATATAATGTTAAAAACTATGAAATAAAGGAAATAATGAAATAAATAAAATTATAACAAACTATGATTTACCTCAAATGTTACAATGATTCTATATAAGAAATACAGTTCATAAATAAAAATATGCTTACATAACAAGAATACCTTGTAATTTGACAATAATTATAAAATCAATATTCATAAAGAATCCTTGTATACAGTAGAGGCAGCGATTACTCTAACAAAAACCAGTGGCACAGGGACATAGCGGTCGCGGCTGGTATTGCATGCCGAATTGCGTTCCAGGACTTTCGCGAGTACCTTCCGGTCATTGGAAAAGGCTCCTACAGACGTCAGTTGTTAACATTGCGTTCCAAGAAAGTTTATTTCGTTAGCCCGATCCCAGTAAGTGTGTTTTCAGTGCAAATTGTGTATCCACCTTTAAGACCCACCTTAAGACACATTTGAATAGCACTGGATAATCCTGGACACATGATACATAAAGCTCGGCCCCCTGCAGAAGCACTTACTAGAATTCCCTCCTACTGTCTCTATATGTTCCCCTACCTACCAATTAGATTGTAAGCTCCTCGGAGTAGGGACTCCTCTTCCTTAATGTTACTTTTATGTCTGAAGCACTTATTCCCATGACCTGTTATTTATATTATTTGTTATTTAAATGATTACAACATGTATTACTACTGTGAAGCGCTATGTACATTTATGGCGCTATATAAATAAAGACATACAATACAATGCATTGTATGGGGGCTATGCACTAAGCAGTGAGCTTTTGCGCTGGCGTGCATTTTATTTTTACGTCCGCTAAAAAGTGAAGCAGGAGGCGCGATTTACTAAGTAGTTCAGCGCATTCGGGATCGGCCGTGCTCAAATGTGCCCGATCGTGCGTGCTTTTTTTTCTTCCCCTGCTATCGCTCTTAAAGTTGAAGTGCGGTAGCTGATAGAAAAAAAAAAAGCCATGTTACCTGTCTTTTCTGTTTATCATTTATCATATATGATTTCTTACATTTTACCTATATGTATACCCTGTGCACATATAGGGTGTAGCACAGTGTAGTATCGGCACATGACCCTTTTTTCTTTACCCCCACGATTATATTATGTGAGTATATGATTGTACCAGCTATCATTCACCTTATGCGGTGTCTGATTGGGTTAATTTTTAAGTACCGCCCGCGGTGTGGATATATAGAGTGACAGCGCTACTCTGTGTGTTACCTCCCACCTTGAGAAAGCGCCAGCCCCGAGCGCGAAACGTACGTCGGGATGACGTAATCGCGTTGACGTCGGAGGTCACGGGTGAGACTGTTCCGGTGTACTGGGGGGAGGGTGTGTGTTTCTATCAGTGGCAGGCATTGCAGCGGTTATACCTTTGCGCACTTATTATTGTGAGTAGATTCCAGTTACCACACTTGCAACTGGGATACTCTAGCCTTCCTGACACATAGACTTTATTTGGAGTTTGGTTGTGAGACTACCATTTACGTTGCGTCTATTGCATCCTGCCATTTCCACTGCTGATTACATTGCTACCTACCCTGATTACACACCCTTGCTATCAACTCTGGGAGGCTCTATCTAGGGGGACATATATCGTCATAGTACACATATACATAGGTGTTCCTGAACCTACTTAGACAAGTATATGAGATATATTATTTATTTGCCCCCCCCATGTCATTTGATGGTACCTCCTCCCCCTACCCCACAACTAGATCCAGTCACCACCATCAGGGGAGACTAGAACCATTATTTTTTTGGACTATTTATTCCATTCCCTTCTGGTGTTACCCATCACCTTGCGTTTTAATTGTTTTTATGTTATTTGAGTATGCACCGTTATTTTCAATTAATAAAACTTTATTGTTTTGCCTACATCAGGCTTTTATTGGTAACTGCCCTCCCACAGTGCTGGGAGCGGTTACTTTCTGTACCCCATACAGCTTAAATAAAAGACAATTTGTCAGAGAGTATTGTACCCCTATTCCATAAAGCAGCCTTGCTGTGCAGTTTAAAAGGGATCTTTGGGAGACTATCTGTGTTTTCTTGTTTGTTTGTTTAGGGAAAAAAAAGCCGCCTGTAACATTTGCATGGAGATTCTGCATCTCCATGCACGGCTGTTACAGGCGATCGTGCATTAAGAATATACATTTTAATAATAATAATGTACATGAGCAGGGGGTCCCCGGAGCTGAACCGCCAGCCCCCGCAGCCCCCGCAGCATCGGGGGCCCCCGCAGCAGCCATCATCCCCCTCCACCGCAGCACCACCCCCACCGGCACGCCCCCCCCCCCACCCTGCAGCCACATGCCTTAAAAATCATCCCCAAGGTAAGGTAAGGCTGATTTATGTATATGTGTAGTGTGTGTGTGTGTGTGTGTGTGTGTGTCAGTGTGAGCAGTGTGTGTGCAGTGTGCAGTGTGAGCAATGAGCAGTGTGTCAGTGTGTGCAGTGTGTCAGTGTGTGCAGTGTGAGCAATGAGCAGTGTGTGTGCAGTGTGCAGTGTGTGTGCAGTGTGAGCAATGAGCAGTGTGTCAGTGTGCGCAGTGTGAGCAATGAGCAGTGTGTGTGCAGTGTGCAGTGTGTGTCAGTGTGAGCAGTGTGTGTGCAGTGTGAGCAATGAGCAGTGTGTCAGTGTGCAGTGTGAGCAATGAGCAGTGTGTGTGCAGTTTGCAGTGTGTGTCAGTGTGAGTGCAGTGTGAGCAATGAGCAGTGTGTGCAGTGTGAGCAATGAGCAGTGTGTGTGCAGTGTGTGTCAGTGTGAGCAGTGTGTGTGCAGTGTGAGCAATGAGCAGTGTGTGCAGTGTGCAGTGTGTGTCAGTGTGAGCAGTGTGTGTACAGTGTGAGCAATGAGCAGTGTGTGTGCAGTGTGCAGTGTGCGTGTAGTGTGTCAGTGTGTGCAGTGTGAGCAATGAGCAGTGTGTGTGCAGTGTGCAGTGTGTGTGCAGTGTGAGCAATGAGCAGTGTGTCAGTGTGCGCAGTGTGAGCAATGAGCAGTGTGTGTGCAGTGTGCAGTGTGTGTCAGTGTGAGCAGTGTGTGTGCATTGTGAGCAATGAGCAGTGTGTCAGTGTGCAGTGTGAGCAATGAGCAGTGTGTGTGCAGTTTGCAGTGTGTGTCAGTGTGAGCAGTGTGTGTGCAGTGTGAGCAATGAGCAGTGTGTCAGTGTGTGCAGTGTGTGTCAGTGTGAGCAGTGTGTGTACAGTGTGAGCAATGAGCAGTGTGTGTGCAGTGTGCAGTGTGCGTGTAGTGTGTGCAGTGTGAGCAATGAGCAGTGTGTGTGCAGTGTGTCAGTGTGTGCAATGAGCAGTGTGTGTGCAGTGTGAGCAATGAGCAGTGTGTGTGCAGTGAGTGTGTGCAGTGTGTGCAGTTTTTTTTTTTTTGTTTTTTTTTAAACGGGAGCCACGGGAAAACCGCGTTATAACCGAATCGCGGTATAGCGAGGCGCGTTATAACGGGGTTTAGCTGTATATATATATATATATATATATATATATATATATATAATATTGTATACCACTACTGCTAGCAAGGGCACGATAAGTAGTGACCAAATTATAGCAGTGTTATATCAGTTGGTATACAGTACCTTCCCTCAAGTGTTCTCCCTATTTTGGGTTAACCACTCCAATCTCTGCTGACGTAGCTTATTACTATATAGCAACAGTCATTATATCAATTGCACATATAATTTATTCTACAGTGCAAAGTGATGTGGGAAGGGCTGTAATTTGCAACATTCTTTCATTGAATTATCTATACTTACATCTTTATAGCGTGTTTATATATTGGCATATGTGGTTAATAGTTACTATCCTTACTAAGTGCTACAGTTTAGCACAAACCACTTACCCTACCCCAGTAGTGTGCAAGGGTATGTTTTACAATTTATATCTTGTTTTGTCTACATGCACCCATTTATTTTAAATTATTATCATTAAAGTATATCATTTTAATTACACTATCTTACTTAGAAACGCAGAGTGCTACCAGCTGAGTTCCTTTTTTAGGTGTACCATTATCTTTATATATTTCTCAGCACAACAACATCTCTCATTATTTACCCATATGGCACACGGCTGAGCAGAGGTCCCCATCCCCTCCCCCCACCTTCCCTTTTGTAACGGATCCGGACCTTAGTTTACTGTTTGCCTTGCCTTACAGACCTGTGCAGTCCTTGAACACTGCTCCTGATATTTACTGCAGCTCCACCCTGGGTTCTCTCATTAAAGCAATGCTGTCACACGCCCCTTCTGCTATTGGTTCACTGACCTTTAAAGACAGCTTTCCCCACAATGCTTCTCTGCCGAGCATAATCCTTCCTGGATGTCACAAGTGTTCTGCCACAAGCCCTACGCTTGTCTTCGTTGTGTAATAACCTCTCTAGTTCTACTCCCTAGTTACCAAGGCCTGCTGCTAGTCTTCATGCAGGGGCCTGTGTTTCCTGAGGCCAGCTACTACTCTCTACGTAGAGGCCTGCTTCCCTGAGGCCTGCTGCTAGTTTCACGCAGAGGTCTGTTCCTGGTTCCTGTGCTGAAGTGGAGGACTCTCCCGTGTTGTCTTCAGCTCCCTGTTTCCTTAGGCCTGCTGTCCTTCCACAGCAGAGGCCTATCTGCTGGTTCCTGGGGCCTGCTGCTCATTCTCCCTTGCAGAGGCCTTGTCCTGGTTCCTGTGCCGAAGCGGAGGACTCTCCAGTGTGTACTTCAGCTCCCTGTTTCCTGAGGCCTGCTGCCCCTACCTTGGCAGAGGGCCCTCTACGAGTCCTGAGGTCTGTAGCTCTCTCTCTCCTTGCACAGGCTCGCCCTGGACTCTTGCGCTGAAGCACCTGTTTACCAGTGCTGCCATTGGGTGTGCCCACTCCGGTCTGCCTATCCCTTCCTGAGACCGGTACCATGGGCAATGGTCGCCGCACGCGCAGAACCCGCTCCCGCCCTGCAGCTATAACGCTGAAGCGGGACCTAGTTGACTTCATGTTACCGAAACTCCGCTCCGATAATGTTTACCCTGATGTCTCGTCCTGACCCTGGCTTGTCCACTGACGATTCTGCCTTCTCCAGTCCCGACCCTGCTATGTACGTCTACGAACTGTGCAATCCGGATTAGCCTGCGCGGTCTAAGGTCGGTGCTTATACAACCCCACATCAGCCACGCGGTCCGACCCAGGTTTGTGGCGAGCACAAGCGTGACACCTTTAAGTACAGCAGGGCCCCGCTTCTCGGCGCCCTGCTTTTCGGCGATCCGTTGGCACCGAGAAGGGGGCCGCTATTTTGGATCTACGTGGGACCAGACTGATCCTAATATGAGCCAGCGGTATCCAGGTGCAGGAGTGTCCGGCAGGTATCAGCTCAACAAGTGCACCAACCTTTCACATATGTTCTGTGGGTTGCGCTACTGCACACTTGGGGTGGGTTGGTACTCCTGTGGACACCGGGTGTTTGGGTGCCCAGGGCACCTCAGTACTTTGGGGGGAAAACTCACCAGGGCGTGGACAAGGTGGTTGGACAGTGGGGTACTGTGCAGGTATGGCCGTGTGAGGCCTGTAATAGTCTTGTGGTTATAAGTTGCATGTTCAGTAAAAAAAAAAAAAAGATATATATATCTTATACTATATTTGTGAAAGCACTGTATGCCTATCTGCATGGCCTGTGTCCCTCAGGCCAATGAGATTGCTCCCTTGGGCCGGCCGCCCCCGCACACCTCTCATTGGCCTGAGGCGGAGTGACGGGCCAAAGGTCCAAACACACACACACACTTAGGGGTAGGGGGGGGGTTACATGCATTAGCAGCATGTATAACCCGGGGGGGTGGGGCTCACAGTATTATCAGCACATCTCCCGGTCTCTTACCCGCCTGTCCCGGAGGCTCCGCTGCTTCCTCCCCGAACATCAGCCTGGAATCCAACTCATCACAGCCGCAGTGCGTGGCGCTCATCGGGACCCGCGCGCACCTCCTCCTCTTCCGGTTTCCCGCGCTTTTTCCTCCCTCCCCCCCCGGCGCCGCTACAGTCAGCGGGGGAGCGGAGCGAGCGCCCGGGACACAGCGGGAGACTCTCACCTCACCACGGCTCTCACCACCCATAGGCCACTCCCTCACCCGGCGCTCACCCTCACCCCCCACCCGCTCACCCTCACCCCCCACCCGCTCACCCTCACCCCCCCCCCCCACCCACACACACAGAGCAAGCACTCTGCGCGGCTCTCCCCTCACACAAAAGTCACAGAAGCTCCTCACCCGAGGTGGAGGAGGAGGGCGGCCGGTACCCGGACGAAGAGGAGCGCGGCCGTGTGCAAGGTGAGTAAACGCAGGGGAATGGGTTATTTAACGCGTCCCACACTCTCCCTGCCCTTTGACCCCCCACCCCTCCCTGCCCCCCTGCACTTTGCCCCTCCCTGCCCTTTGCCCCCCCGCCCCTCCCTGCCCTTTGCCCCCCTGCCCTTTGGCCTCCCCGCCCTTCCACGCCCCTTGGCCCCCTTCCACGCCCCTCCCCCCCTTCCACTCCCCTCCCCCCCCTTCCACTCCCCTCCCCCCCTTCCACTCCAAGCCCCCCCCCTTCCACTCCAAGCCCCCCCCCCCCTTCCACTCCAAGCCCCCCCCCCCCCCTTCCACTCCAAGCCCCCCCCCCCCCCTTCCACTCCAAGCCCCCCCCCCCTTCCACTCCAAGCCCCCCCCCTTCCACTCCAAGCCCCCCCCCCCTTCCACTCCAAGCCCCCCCCCCTTCCACTCCAAGCCCCCTGCCCTTCCTCCCCGGGCAACGCCGGGTATATCAGCTAATATATATATATATATATATATATATATATATATATATATATATATATATATATATATATAAAACCATGTGGGGAAATCTACATATGTTACCAGGTGTGGTGCAATATATCTGTCAGGCTCACAGGAGGTCTGAGCCTCCGCTAGAGAGCCTGGGGTGAATCCTCTGGAACTATCTTCTAATTACAGCACCTCCACCTGTGCAGGATTCTAGGAGTGTAGAATATCCCCTACACAGGACCCACATATATGAACCACATACACCAAGGTATATATGTATATATATACTAACACCTCAGCTGCATTGGGCAGGAACTGCATTAGGCAGTGAGGCATTTAAAGTGAGGTTTTTAAGTGATACAGTTAGACTACAGTTTGACTATAGGTGACTGGGGACTGCTTCTTTCTGCAAACTCTTTAACTCAATACAACAAACGGTAAGCTATTCAGATCACACTATGATCCCATGCTTGTTAGCCTGCATAGTTTAACCCCCCACCCCTTTACAACTTCTTTCACTGCAGCCTCTCCCAAAACTGACTGCACAAAACACTGAAACCCTGAATTGACCCTAGTATTGCAATGCAGCAAAACACTTGAAAAGGCACAGGCCCACCCCTGCTGTTTAGTCTGCACACACTCACTCTGCTCACAACAGCTCCTTGCAGCACTGCCTACCTCTGGCATCATTAACCTGCTATGTCTTCTAACTTTTTTCTTTCTCCTGGCCTCATGGAGATGTTACTCCCTCTATCCACTACAAACTCCTCCATCCTGGCCCACACCCAACATCACCATACACCCTGGACTATTGAAAAGCCTTGCACTATCTACTGAATGTTGGTGGAGAACTCTAAAAACCAGCACACCAACCACTGCTCACTCTAATGGAAAACACCACAAATTTACAACTTGCAAACAACGAACCAAATTTCTACTCATACTATTACTCTCTCTAGCAGGTGATGTTGAAACTAACCCAGGTCCTCCCATTTCAGCTCTGTCCCATGCCCCTGAGAATTCCACCTTTAAATTCCAAAAAGGGCTATCTGTCGCCCATATAAACATCCGGAGACTGCTGCCCAAACTGGATGAACTAAGGGCATGGTGCCTTATGCATAAACCCAAAGCCATCGTTCTTACAGAAACATGGCTATCCTCTAAAACCACTGATGCAAATATTCATACTCCATTTTTCGGAGAGATAGGTCAAAGAGAGGAGGAGGGGTGTTATTTTATATTGCAGACACCTTACAATTTACACTGTTACATTGCCCACCAAGTCCACCCTCTTTTGAAACTCTAGTTGGCAAAATCTGCCTCCCCTTTTCTAAGCCCATCTTGCTTGCTGGCATCTACTGCCCCCCTAAAGCCCCACTACAATCCTTGACTGATATCACCCAATTTCTTGGCTCCATTTCCTCTCTGAATGAGAAGAGTGAGCTGCTAGTTCTTGGGGATTTCAACTTCAATTGGCTTGACCCTAAAAACCACAAAATCCAGATACAACTCAAGTCACTTAACCTATCGCAACTCATTTCCCAACCCACACGGATAAACCTGAAGTCGCATAACCATTCCTTGCTAGACTGGATTCTCTCCTCAAACCCCAGCAGAATCCAATCCTCTGGCATCCTTCCTGATATTTTCAGTGACCATGCAATAGTATACTGTGTAAGGAAAATTAAACCGCCCCATTCAAGCCCTAAAGTTCTCCTCACTAGAACATTTAAAAACTTTAACCCACAACAGTTTCTGGATGACCTTACCAACTGCCAATGGCACAGAATCGATTTAATTCCCGACCCTGATTCTGCGCTCGACTATTTCCAATCCGAGTTCTTAAAACTCTGCGATACCCATGCTCCACTACGCAAAATAAGGGTACGGGGGGCCCATCTTCCATGGGTTACACCTGACCTTATAGCACTCTACCAGTTCAGGGATGCCTTGTGGAAAAGCTACAAAGTAACTGGCACTACCAAGGATCTCAATCACTACAGATGCATGCGGAACATGTGCACAAGGCAAACAAGGCATGCAAAAGCACAATATTACTCTGACAATCTCCACCAAAATACATCAAACCCAGCTAACTTCTGGAAGGTTATCAACAATATATTCCAGGCTCCTAACCATAAACAACCAAGTAATATCACTAAGGGGGATATTACTCTGACAAACCCCACTGACATTGCAAATGCATTCAATGATTACTTTGTGGGGTGTGCCACTAACTTATTAGCGAAACGCAGCACAAACCCCAAACCTGAATCTCATCCTGGGAGTACCCCTATAGTCCCACCCCCTCCCAACACTGCCCACAATTTTCAATTTAGCCCAGTATCTGAAGAGGAAATTACACAAGCGCTCCTCAAACTAAAACTAAGCAGCCAATGTGGACCCGACTTACTACAATCTAGGTTCCTATGACTTGGTGCCCCAGCCATTGCCAAACCAATTGCGTCCATAGTCAACTCTATCCTGTCTGCAGGCCATATCCCTAAGACCTGGAAAACTGCCAGAGTTGTCCCAATCTTCAAAAGTGGGGACAAAAACACTGTCTCAAACTACAGGCCAATCTCACTTCTCCCAATTCTATCCAAAGTTATGGAAAAATGTGTCCACTCCCAATTAAGCGATTTCTACACCAAGACAAATTTCCCTAGCCAATTCCAGTCTGGGTTTCGCCCCAAACACTCCACCGTAACTACCCTGCTAAAAGTTTGCAATGAAATCCAGTGTGGAATGGAACGGGGACAACTCACTGGTGCAGTATTTCTAGATTTTGCAAAGGCTTTTGACACAGTTGATCATGTTATCCTGCTTAACAAACTCCAGAGCTCTGGAATAGGGAAACATGCTTTAAACTGGTTTCAGTCCTACAGTAGCGACATATCTTATTGCACTAAATACCGGCGGCATGCCGGGATCTGCCCCAGCTGCCGCCAGTAATGCACGCGCGCCGCCGCGTTCCCCCACTCACCCCCCCTCCTCCATCGCGCACAATTTATACACCCTTCCGGACCCCTGTACCCCTTCTGCTCTGCCACTCTGCTTCCCCGAACCCCCGCTTACCTTAATTTCATCTCCAGGGGTGTCGGGGAAGCCTGGGGAAGCCGGGGAAGACGGGGAAGCCGGGCGCGCATGTGACTGTGACGTCACAGTGCGCCGCCACGCGCCGCGGCTACCCGCTTCCCAGCCACATACAGCCAGCGGCTTTTGCTCGAATAAGAGCTGCCGCTGCTGTACCTATCAGGAAGATCCCAACATGTGTCCATCTCAGGCTCTAACTCCAACCCCCTGGATATCACCTGTGGTGTCCCGCAAGGCTCTGTTCTGGGGCCCCTACTCTTCTCAGTGTTCATTAATGATCTTCCCACAGCTTGTAAGGAAGCCTCAATACACATGTATGCAGATGACACAATCCTGTATGCACACAGCCATAGCCTCTCTGACCTTCAACACATACTTCAGTCTGACTTTTTGAGACTCGAAAACTGGATTTCCCAAAACAAACTGTTTTTAAACACTGACAAGACTGTAACAATGGTATTTGGGACCAAGACTACATTTGTAAAGCTTCCAGTGACTGAGCTCCTGATTAGAACCAACGCTAAAACCACCCTAACACTTGTCACTAGTTTTAAATACCTGGGCTTATGGTTTGACTCCCACTTAACATTCGGGATGCACATTGATACCCTGACAACCAAGACCTATGCCAAACTAGGGGTACTTTACAGGAACAAATCCTCCCTAAGTCTCCTGGTCAGAAAGCGTATTGCACAGCAGATGCTAATGCCAATTATTGACTATGGAGACATAGTTTATGGCTCGGCTCCTCAAACCCACCTTAGCAAACTTGACACCCTCTACAATTCAATTTGTCGTTTTGTTCTCCAACTACAACATACATCACTGCGAAATGCTCAAAGAACTAGATTGGTCATCACTAGAGTCTAGGCGCAAAGTTCACCTTTCCTGTCTCACCCTCAAATACTTTCTGGGCAAGCTACCCAGCTACCTGAACAAGCTCCTCACCCCTACCACATGCAGTACCTATCACCTGAGATCAGACTCCAAAAGACTATTCATGGTCCCAAGACTCAACAAAGTATCCGGACGTTCCTCCTTCTCCTTCCGTGCACCCCAAAACTGGAACAACCTACCAGAGACTCTCATATCCACCACCAGCTTAAGTTCTTTCAAATCTAAGGCTGTCTCACACTTTAATCTGGTCTGTAACTGTTTCATACGCTCATAATATATATTTTCTTTAACTGTGCATGCAATGTCTTGTATATAATGTATACCTTGTTCATTTATGTAACTGTATTTGTAACCATGTATTATTTTGTTTTACTCTGTGCCCAGGACATACTTGAAAACGAGAGGTAACTCTCAATGTATTACTTCCTGGTAAAATATTTTATAAATAAATAAATAAATATATAACACAGGTTTACTATATGGGCAAATAACACAACATCAAATCATACTGTATAGCAACACAGCCGTGTTACCCTCTGCCACTAGCTGGCAGCTATAACCTTGCCCCTAACTGGGCTATGGGGTCCCGCCGGACGTTCCACCGTAAGGACAGTCTCTGGATCAGCAACACAGCTTACAGGAACATGCAGCAAACCCTTTCACTGGGTCCCTGCACTAAGGAACTACATAGGGTCTCTGCCTGCTCTAAGGAACTGCACAGTGTCTCTCCCTGCTCTAAGGAACTGCACAGGGTCTCTCCCTGCTCTAAAGGAACGACACAGCTGAAGGGGCACAGGGTCCTTACCTAAGGGCCTGTCCCTATGAACACCCAACCTCACTAGTGGGGCGTCAGGGCCTCAGCTCTAGCCTGGGGATTTCTGGTCTAGGGCAGAAGCTCGCAGCTCTCTACCCCGCTTCCTTCTCCCACTGTCACCTTAGCATGACTAACTCATGTGCTTCATAGTCTGCTTCCTGACTGCACACAACAATGTATGCTTCTCCAGCAGGAGAAGTTGCAAGCTCTATTGGCTGCCTGTGACCAAGGTGAAAGTGCAGTCCCCAGAGGCTGCTGGGAATTGTAGTCCTTTATGGCCCTCTTTAACATTGGGGTCGCGTGTGCGCACTATAATGGCCGCCGCTACTCTCCATAGAGCCTGTGCAAACCTTTAATGGCCGCCGCATCACCCTAACTGTGCACGTGCGACTTCTAGAGGTCCTTCCTGCCTCCCTACACTTTCCTGCGCTAGGTTTAATGGCCGCCGCGACTACAAACGCGCACCCTGTCACTGATGTCGCCAGGAGCCGCGATCGCCCCTGCAACTGCCTGACATGGTGCGGGGATACCCACTACTCAGCGCAGGTGAGGAGGGCCAGGGGGGACCCTGCTACATATATATACTGCGTGTATTCATTGTGTTGGGTCCTGTGAAGGGGCTATCCGGCGCTACCAGGATCCTCACAGGTGGAGGCTCTGTCACCAGTACAAATCAGGTATACCCCAGGCTTCCTGCAGTGGAGGATCCGGCCTCCTGTGAGCCATCAGGTAAACGTCACCCTAGACACGGTGCTACACTAAATTGCAATCATATCTATACGAGAAAATGTGACTTAAGAAAAGTGGCAGGGAGAAGGACGCTTTAGTGGACTCTAAAATGAACCAAATGAACATGCTTCCTGTAAAAGAAGCTTCAGTAATTTTTGTATTATCACAATGAAAAAATAGCATAAAACTATTTCCGTTTATGATTGCTACAGCAAAAAAACAGCCTCCCATGTCTCCGACGCATCCGACAAGCAGTTCGTGACTTTCTGCATGTGATGCAGTGTGTTGTTGTTTACGTCACGAGGCCTATCGGGCGCCCGACAATGACTGACAGAAGCTGTGTCACGTGACCCCGTTGAGCAGTCTCTCGGCAGTTGACGCGGTCGCAAAATGGCGGACGCGGATTGCACAGACTTGTTTCACACGGGCGGTATGTCAGCGCTTCCTAAAGAAAACGATGCACCGGACACCAAAAGACAGCGACTCGAGATTGGCAATAGCGGCAAGAATGTAGTGGTTGATCGTGAAGGTGAAACGGGGTTTTCATGTTTGCAATCGAGAACTGCATTTCGGGAGGAAGGAGAGGCCTCGGCAGGAGCCGCGACAAAGTCCAGAGAACAGGGTGAGCGGCGGGGCCTACCTGCGGGTGAGCGGCGGGGCCTCCCTGCGGGTGAGGGGGAGCGGCAGCTGGCAATGCTTCTCGTACATGACAAGCAGGAAGGGGTCTTGGGAGAGTTGGAGAAGGAAGACGGAGCGGATCCCGCTGTTGGTTATGGAGGTGGGCACTACGTTTTAGACTCGAAACCCTGCTAAAGAGCACTTTCTAAATGTGAAGTGATGGGAAGGTGTGTTTGCATGTATTCAACGTGCCCCATGTACAATTATATCTAACACAGCCAAACTGGAGTCATTTAAAAGCATCTTTCAAAGTTGAGCTATCTCTACAGCTGTTCTGAGGTGGAAAACGGCTTCTATGCACAATGTTTGCGGTGCTACTGACCTGTTAATAGTCGGGAAGAGCCTTTATTGGTTCTGAATACCTGTGTTGATAACCTCAATAAATATCCTTAGGCTGTGCTTATAGTGACAGCGACGCCGCGCCAAAACGAATGCATTGCTGCCGTCGCATTCGTAAGCATATAGTAAGCGCGTCGCGATCGCTGGAAGTCATATTAATTTGATTTTTCCAGCGACCGCAGCCTGACGTTGCGTCGCTGGCACAATAAGCGCAGCCTTACTTAACTGACAGATGGATAACGGACTTGAGTCTACAAAGCAGCTGGATAAAGAAGGGATCTTTTCAGCCTAACCCTTACCAGCACGCACAGAGCAGTAATGGGGGACGGGGGGGCAAAATCGGCCCCATTTTTTTTATTGTTTTAATTTTTTTTTTGATATTTATGTTTTGAACATATGTAGAAAATGGCACCCAAATAGTCACCTCAATTTTTTCCCCACATATTTGGTGTTTTTAACAGAAGGTAGGACCCCCATTGTTTCCTTAGGCCGCATTTATAGTGCCGGCAATGCGACCGATGATATCACCCGTCGCCATTGGCAAAAGTTGCACTTAGGTTTGGAGCGACGTCGCTGGCGACAAGGCCAGTGACGTCACGAAGGGGGCGGGCATAGTGCAGTAGGCGCTCTGTGATTGGTGTAGTGACAGTCACATGTCTCTCCCAAAATAAAATTTCAATACTTCAAAAAGTTTTGGAGCGCCGTTGCGCTTACTATAAGTGCATGCAATGGATCCAATGTATTTGTTTTGGCGCAACGTTGCATCGCTGGGCACTATAAGCGCAGCCTTAGGCCTCGGACATGCTTCCGCTTGCTGGCGGAAGCGCGCTGAGGCGCGCTCCCGCTCAGCACTGAGCCCCTACAGCCGCAATTAGAGCGGCTTTAGTAGGGGCTCACCTGCGCTTCTGCACGCTTGCGGAAGCGCAGGTCTTAGGGGAATTTAAAAATTCCCCCGCTTGCCGACGAGACAGGCCGGTCACGTGAGTGGTTCGCCCAATGAGGGCGAACCAGCTCCGTGACGTCACTGGCCCGCCCCCGGACCGCCCCCTGACGGCCTGCTGAGAGCGCATGCGGTAAGCAACCGCAAGGCAGACACACACACAGACACACACACAGACACACACACAGACACACACACAGACACACACACAGACACACACACAGACACACACACAGACACACACAGACAAACACAGACAAACACAGACA